>NW_012267229.1:24111690-24129148 GCF_000151885.1 Dipodomys ordii
CCCGCCGCGCCGCCCTGCGCCTCCCCGAAGTCGTACAGGCTCCGCAGCGCCGACATGTCGTAGGCCTCCGTGTCCTGCTCGCCGCCGCCCTCGTCGTTGTACTTGATGACGTTGTCCCGCATGTCCTCGTCCTCCTCGGCGCTCAGGTGGCTCTTGTGGTGGCGCCGGAGGGTGAGGATCAGCAGCACCAGCACTGCGCGGGGACGCGGGGCGCGGGGACGCGGGACACGGGGGGACACGGGGGACAGGGGACACGGGGGACAGGGGACACGGGGGCATGGGGGACACGGGGGCACGGGGGACACAGGACCCGGGGGACAGGGCACAAGGGGTGTGGGGACACAGGACAGGGGACACAGGGCACAGGGGACACAGGACATGGGGGTATGGGGGACACAAGGACACAGGGGACAGGACACAAGGGGCGCGGGGACACGGGACACAGGGGGATATGGGGTCAGGGGACACGGGGGTATGGGGGACACAAGGACCACAGGAGACAGAGGACATGGGGATATGGGGGACACAAAGACGCGGGGGACGGGACACAAGGGGACACGGGAGACATGAGGACAGGGAACACGGAGCATGGGGACACAGGATGGGGGACAGAGGACACAGACATACAGGGAGCAGGGACACAGGTCAGGGGACATGGGGAACATGGGGACATGAGGATATGGGACACAGGAGGTGGGGATACAGAGGACACAGGCGCATGGGACACAGGGTCACAGGGGACAAGGGACATGAGACATGGGAACACAGGACACGGGGGACACGGGGCATGGCGTGGGTGAGGGCTCTGCTCACCAGCACCCCAGTGTAGCCCTCCCAGTGCACAACAGCCTAGAGAAATTCTGCTCAAAACTATCTGTGTGAGCATGTACATGTGTATGCGTATGTGCAGTGTACGTGTGTACATGTCTGTGTGTGAGTGTGTGTGTGTGTGTGTGTGTGAAGTAGGGCTTGGATCCAGGGCTTCACACTCTTGCTTGGCTTTTTTGCTCAAGGCTGGTGTTCTACCACTGGAGCCCCGCTCCACTTCTAGCTTTTTGCTTGCTATTTGGAGATGAGAGTCTCATGGGTTTTGCTGTCCAGGCTGGCTTCAAGCTGTGATCCTCAGATCTCGGCCTCCTGAGTAGCTAGGATTATGAGAGTGAGCCATTCATAATCCTAGTGGCTGGGTTCAAATCATCTTACTGTCAGAACTGAACTTGTCTCTGGAGGTATGCAAATTGAAGTGAGGTCGCCACTGGGGTTTGGGGTGGTATAGAGAAAGTGCAAAGGGTTTGTGGGTGTTGGGGGCTGAAGTTAACCTTTGAGGGCCGTGCCTTGAACTTATGGGGAGATGCACTGTGCCAGGACCCGAGGTGCTGGGTGTGAAGGCTGCAGCTTGAAAGGCAGACGGAGCTGTAGGAGTGAGGGGTGTCCTCAGCTCTGCCCCATTACCCTTGCCCTTTCTATCTACACCGCAAGTCCCCGGCTCCTGCTCAGGTCTCAGATCGAGACCTATAGGAACAGGCACAGATGCTCACCCCTGTAATCCTAGCAACACAGGAGGCTGAGATCTGAGACCCACAGTTCCAAGCCAGTCTGGGCAGGAAAGTCCATGAGACTGTTATCGCCAATTAACTTCCAGAAAGCCAGAAGTGCAGCTGTGGTTTAAAGTGCTAGATCACTAGTCTGGAGCACAAAAGCTCGGGGTCAGTGCCCAGGCTCCAAGTTCAAGCCACAGGACCATCACACATACACACAAACCTCCATACAACCTACAAAAGCTCCCCTGTAAACCCCAGGCCCCTCCATGTCTCCTCCTACCCCAGAACACACAGTGCCAGGTCTGGCCACCCAGGGCTTGACTTCGCCTCCAAGATCCCCTGGGAAGGGTGTCCCCTTCCTGTCACACTACACAGGAAAGTAGTAGTGGCCCTGGGCCGGCTGCAGCCACCCCTGAGAACTTGTTAGAAACACACTTGCTCTGTTGGGCCCTAGACATGCTGGGTGAGGTTGGCAGTTTGCTTTTCTAAGGCCTCTGGGTAATGAAGAAGGCAGCTCAAGTTGGGAGTCCTGGATCTGCCTTAGACCACATCCTGCTAAGGTAACATGGCTGTCTCCCTTGCTGCCAAAGTACCTTCTTGGACCTGGAAAACGTGTGCCTAGCTTGGTGCCTGGTGTGTAATAAGCTAGGGAAATATGCTTGAGTAAGTGAATGAATGAAACTTGGATGAATGAGTGAATGACTAAAATCTGGGATGAATCAGTGAATAAATGAAAGTGTGGGTGAATAGAAGGCTATGTGAAGTGAAGTGAATGAATGAATGAATTAATGGTATCTCTTTTCTCCATATCTCCCCTTCCCCCTCACACTACCTTACTGTTGGCTTGTTCTTAGTCTTTCCAGTACTGGAGATTGAACCCAGGCCCTTTGTGATTGCTAGTCAACTGCTCTACCACTTGTGTCACACCCCAGCCTTTCTGTTTTTATTTTGTTTTGGTGACAGAGTTGGCTAGTTTTGTCCAGGCTGGCCTTGAACTCCAGATCCTCCTGACTAGTGGGGATTACAGGTGTCTGCCACCACACTTGGCTTTAAGGGCATCTAAGCAGGCTTTTTGCCTCTCAGGCTTAGAGTCAGACATTCTGGCCTTCAGACCTGGTTCTTCATGCATGCTCCCTGTCTTGGGCCTCTTCTAGTCTGCTGGCTTGAAGTTCCGTCTAGAAGGTGACAAATACATCTCAGCTGGACCATTCCCTGAAGCCTGGACAGATGTGAATTCCATTTCCCATCCAGTGTCATCTGGCTGACCAAGAGAATCTCAAGTTTGATGTACCCAGAGGTGAGATCAGTCTTTCCTCCTGTAGTCTCCACCTTTAGTCTCCCCCCAGGGCAGTGACAGCAACCCCAACTCCTCTTTACTCAGAGATTTCAAGTCTTTTGCTCACTGATGAATACATGTGCCTTCAATAGTCCAGCACATAGGATGATACGTAAGCAAATGCTGGCAGGTGGAAAATGGATGGATGGATGGGCAGATGGATGGATGGACAGTTGTCTGCTGGGCACTATGTCAGGGATCAGACTCTTCTTGCTGGTCCGAATAGTTCCAGCCAGAACAGTAGCCAGTGCCAGCTGCTAGGACCATGGAGCCTGGTACTGGCTCACGACCTCACAAAGTAGCTTAAGACAGGGAGAGGGGTGGGGGCTGGGGCCAGGCCTGGAGGGAGGGCACGAGGGGAGGGAGGCATCGGGAGGGGTGTGGGCAAGATGGATAGGCAGTTTTGGGAGCTGGAGGCCCAGAGTTGTGGAAGGGGATGCCCGCGAGAGCAGATGGCGGGGACCGCGGGCGGCGGGCAGCAGCTGCGCCAGCCCCATCAGCGATTCCGCCCGTCACCTTTAGAGTACTGATGTGCACTTTCTTCGTTTGTGGGCAATTAGGCAGAAATTTGTTTGCACTGCCTCAGAAAATGAAACCGCCATAAAGTGCACCCTCTGGAAAAAAAAAAAAGGTTCCAGAGCCCTGAGCCTAAGAGAAGGGGGGCTGGGCTCCCAGCTCGGTGGAGGGCACGAGCCTCCTTAGAGGCCGCGCCAGTGGTGGGCAGGAGGCAGCTGCTGTCTCCCAGGGGACTGAGCTGAGCTGGTGCCCATAATGGAAACATCCCAGGGCCCCCAGCAGCAGGACGGGAATCTCAGTACCATTAGCACGTGGGTGGCAAGGGCTGGGAAGGGAGCATCCCATTTAGATCATTCGGGACACATCAGGGCTCCAATAACTGCTGGTGGTATCAGGTAGCCATTCAGATGTTGTCCTGTCTAAATTCCTAGCAGGGGGCAGAGGTAGAGGAAGAGGAGCACAAGGTGACGAGATCGAAGTTCAAGTCAAAAGACTAGCTCTGTCCCCACATAACCATTTCACTTCTCTGAGCTTAAGTCACCTCTTCTAAAGAATGGGATGGTAGCCGGATGCCAGTGGTTCATGCCTGTAAGTCTAGCTACTCAGGAGACTGAAATCTGAAAATTACAGTTCGAAACCAGCCCAGGCAGGAAAGTCCATGAAACTCTTATTATCTTCAGTATAGTGCTAATCTTGAGCACAAAAGCTCAGGGACAGCTGGACACCAGTGGCTCATGCCTGTAATCCTAGCTACTAGTTGAGATCTGAGGATCACAGTTCAAAGCCAGCCCAGGCAGGAAAGTCTGTGAGACTCTTATTTCTAATTAACCACCAGAAAACCAGAAGTGATGCTGTGGCTCAAGTGGTAGAGCGCTAGCCTTGAGCTGAAGAGTGTAGGGACAGCACCCAAGCCCAGAGTTCAAGCCCTACAACTAACAACAACAACAAAAAGCTCAAGGACAGTGCCCAGGCCTTGAGTTTAAGCCCTAGGACCCCTTCCCCCCAAAAAAACAAAACAAGATGATATTCTTGGGTCATGTAGTTGTGCATTTTCCTGAAGGAGAATAAAATAGGGCTAACGGCAGAGAGAATTTTTACAATACATGTGTGGCTTTGTGTGTACACTGCTACTAGGGTTTGAACTCAGGGCCAGGGAGCTCTCCCTTATCTTCATTCACTCAGGACTGGTGTGCTACCACTTGAGCCACACAGCTCTACTTCTGGCTTCTTTTTTTCCTGGTTTATTGGAGATGAGTCACATGGACTTTGCTGCCTGAGCTGGCTTCAATCAGCCAGAATCACAGGAGTGAACCACTGATGCCTTATATGCATGGCTTTTAAATCCTAGGGAAGAGTTTGGGCTGTGTAGAGTTGGGCAGCAGGTATAGAATGTCAGGGGGACGCCAGGGACAGGTGGTACGTGGCTCTGTATTTGGGAGATTTCCCACAGGAGCTGTGGGTTAGGGCTTGGAGCTGGTTGTGTGTGTGTGTGTGTGTGTTGAGGAAAACTGAGGCTAGCTGATCCTAGGATGAGGGCCACTCAGGAGAGGTGGGTTGCTTTCAGGGGGACTCACCAACCAGGATGAGGACACAGACCAAGAGAGCGATGAGGGCTCCAGGGCTGAGGGAGGCTGCCATGACGAAGGCCGTGGTGTTACAGGACTGGATGGTGCCAGAGCCGTCACAGCCGCAGATGCGGATGGTGAGCGTGCCCGTACTGCTCAGCGTGGGCGGCCCGCTGTCCACCACGAGGATGGGCAGGAAGAAGACGTCCTGCTCCTGCCGGTTGAAGCCCACATGCTGTGTATGCACCGCGGCCGTGTTGTCTGTTTCAGGAGAAGCAGGTGGCAGTGACTCAGGTCAGCCCCTTTCATCCCAGCCCCCTCCTGGTCCAACCTGGAGCTTTATCTTTCATGTCCCAACGGATGCCTCTTAACTGACTGAACTGGGGCTGTTCCCTCGTGTCCCCTAATTCTGCCCTCGGCTGCCCACTGTGTGTTCCAGTCACATAGCCTCCAATTTTGTCCTCTGCTACCCTGGGCCTCTGTTCCCAGCTCTTGCAAGGATTTGTTGTCAGCGGTGCCAAGGTACTGTCCCCAACGATTCCAAGATTCTGTCCCCAGCTGGGCCAAGGTTCTGGCCTTGGCTATTTCAAAAACAATTCTTTTTTTGGTCATTTGTCTCAACAACCTATTTTTATTCTTGATCCCATTCCAGTTGTCCGATGTATTCTGACCCTAGGAGTCTAGAGGTCCTTGGATCATGGTTTGTTGGGTCCTGACAAGTTCAGGGTCATCAGAGAGCACTGGGAACACTGGCTGGCATCTCTCTGCCTTTGGCGGAGGGACCTTTCTGTCCTTCATGCCAGTCAAGATTTCTGGAGCTGGCTTGGAAAACTCTCATTAAGATGCTGAGCCTGTAGCCTGGGGTCTCCTAACCCATGTTCCTTTTTCACAGGCAGCCAGAGTGGATAGCAAACTGGCACAAATGCTACTCAGTGTCCAACGTTAGCCTGTTCCTGGGGATCCGGGCAGGTCTCAGGGGAAGGGAGCACAGGTACTTCTTCTGACCTTCCTGTCTCCTCCACACCTGTCCTGTATGAGTCAGGCCACTTGATCATAGATGGCTCCTCTCAGTTCTCATTAATGGTGGTAGGAAGAGATCAGAGGCCAGGTGACCACTGCTCTGCCCTTTATAACCAACCCCGCAAAAGGAGGGCCTGATTTCCTGCTGGAAATCCTCACCTCTCATTGTTCTCGCCTAACAGCCCCTTCCTTAGTAGTTCCCAATTCAGTGGTCCATCCTTGGCTTCCCTCCTCCACTTTTACATGCATTCGAACCTTTCAATGTACAAATGTTAAAAAGTAATGCTAAGTGTGTCCTGCACTAGCTAGAGAACCTCTCTTAGCTCTTTAGACTTTAGTTTGATCTGTAAACCAAGAAAAAGCATCATAAGGGTGTGAGAATTAAATGATAGAACCCAGGCCTAGAAAAATTCCAGACACATGTAAATTCGCCATATGCTGGTTAATGTTTCTTTCTGATTCAGCCCCATTTTCCCTGTGCCACACCCCATTCGTGCCCCTGGGTGTCCTTGCCACTCCTCATAAAATCTCCACTATCGAGACACCCTCTCCACCTTCTTGCCTGGGCAAATTTCTCATCTGTCATGCTCCAGCTAAATGTCACCTCCTTCCTTTGGCCTCCTTTCTCTGCTTCCCTGGGAAGGAAGGATTTATGGCTCCCCGCTCCCTACTCTGACAATGCAGGTGCCATGCACAGTTCTGTTACAGCACTTGTCACCTTGCGTTAAGCTAGTGTGTGCCCGTCTCTCCACTGCTGGCCAACTGGAGGTTCTGGCACTGAGCCAGTGTTGAGGCACACTGCTTGAATGAGCCACCACTTTCCGTGCTCATGGATCAGCTCCTCCAGCTCTGATTCAAACTCTGACCCCTTCCTGCTCCCCCTACGCCAAAGGGTGAATCACCCCCAGCTGGAAAAACATCTGCCTTCCACTGGGGAAGGAAGGGGTCTCAATAGTAAGGAGAGTGGTGTGGTTCTCATGTGCACTGACTGGATGCTTTTTATGTATCAGGACTATGCAGGTGCTTAAAATGAAGAGCAGTGTTTGGTCCTCATAACCACCAGGAGCAGGAGCATTGTCTTTATTTTATATAGGTAGAAGCTGAGGCTCGGAGAGAAATAACTTGTTTGAATTTATCTAATGAAATCATCTAACCATACATCCACCCATCCATTTCCATTCATCCATCTTCATCCATCTGTCTATCCGGCCATCATCTATCTACCTGTCCACCTCCATCATTCATCCATACATCCATACACTTCCATCTATCCATTAATCCATCCATCTATTTCCATTTATATACCTCTATAAATCTATCCATCCATCATCCATCTATCTGTCCACCACCATTATCCATCCATCCATCCATCCACCCATCCATCCATCCATTCACTCACCCATATATACATACATACTTACACTTTCTCTATCTATTAAACTATCCAGCCATCTCATTCATTTACCTCCACCCACCCATTTAGCCATCTGTTCACTTCCATTATCCATTCTTCCATCCTTCCTTCCACCCTTCCTTCCATCTATCCATTTATCCTCTCATCCATCCATCTTCCCATCTATCCATATATCTGCCCACTCGCCTCTGTCCACTCATCCAACATCCACACACTTGCCCACTTCCATCACCCACCTATCCATCCATCTATTATTCATCCATCATCTGTCCATCCATTCATTAACCCTCACCACCCATCTACTGACGCACTGTTCTTCCCTTCCTCCTTCCCTCCCTTCTTCCCTCTCTCCCTCCATCCCTCCCTCCCTTTCTTCCCTTCTTTCCTTCCTCCCTCATTTTCTTCCTTCTTTTCTCCTCCCTTTCTCCCTCCTCCCTGCTTTTTTTCCCCCAACAAATCTTTATTAACTCCTATGTACTAGGCATTACATTAGTCACTGGAGGAAAACAATGGAAATATAAATTAACTGTGGTCCTGGACCAGAGTTTCCAATATGAGAGACAAATGCTAACCCAATATGTTTATTACAATTACAAGCCATGGGAAGTGTGGTGAAGTACAAGTGTACGAAGAGCACCCAACAGAGGGCCTCAGCCAGCGATGGGTGAAGAACAGGTGTCAGGGAGAGCTTCTTGGAAGAGATGCTAGTATTTCTGAGCCTTGAACAAAGGAAAAAGAACAGCTTGTGCAAAAGCCCAAAGGCTGGAACATAATACACCAAGGCCCTGGACACCGTCCTTTGTGGCTGGAGGGCTAGGTGACAGCTAAGAGTGAGTCTGGTCCAGGCTGGAGGGGCAGGCAGGAGTGCATCATGGAAAAATTGGAAGGTTGGTATTAGTAAGGAATTTAAATGATCCCTTCCTTCACTCTCTTCTTCTCTCCCTCCTCCCTCCCTTCCTGCCTCTTTCTCTCTTTGCCATGCTGGAGATTGAAGTCAGGGGCCCTGCACTTGCTAAGCAACTTCTCTATCACTTGAGCCAGGCCAGTGGCCCATTGTGGTTTTGCTGTAGGTTTGGTTTTGCTTCACCTTGTTTTTAGAGAGAGCCTCATACTTTTTCCCAGGTTAGCCTCAACCATAATCCTCCAGTTCTCTTGTACTTGAGATTATAGCCATATGCCACCATGCTGGGCCCTAGGATTATTTTCTTAAAAGCAATGAGAGACCACTAATTATCGGGTTTGAAGCCAAGAAGTGGCCTAGTGATAGATAATCGATGCATTTCACAGCAGATCCGAACAAAGCATCCTCTACATGTCACAACGATCGCAGCCCCTGGGGACCTGGCGGGCACGAAGGGGGACAGCAGTTCCTGTTCCTCACTGAGCCTGCTGTCTAGTCAGGAAAACCGAAAACACAGGAGTGGGCTTGGAAGACGGAGGCTTCGGTGTGCTACGTGGGAAACAATAGCAGTAGTGACAACACAGAGAAGCAGACAGATCTGAGAAATGAGCGGCTGGCCGGGGCCCAGCCTCAAATTGCCAAGCAAGACAGAGATGTGTGTCTCTCAGGGTTCCTGTCTTTGGCCAGGCAGCCATATGTTCTGAGAGCTCCAGCCTCTGCCACTCCTTGGCCCCAGGAAAGAAATTCCCTGGGCCTCAGTCTTGAACCTTTCCAGCTCGCCCCTCCTCCCCGCCCCCAGCAGACAGCAGCTGGCATCTGCGGGGGAAGCCCCTGGCCACACCGGGCCACGCCCACCCATCTAGGTGGGCCTCGTGCCCAGCGCTGCACCCATCCATCTGGCCTGACATACATCAGTGTCAATTGCTGGCTGCAAGAGCAATATTTATAAATCACGTTTCCAAACTGGCTACAAATTTGCACAAAGAAACAGATGGGGTGGGGTAGCCTGTTGTCATGTAAGATATTTATATCGGGAGGAGGGGGGGCCTGCATGATACAGGAAGGGGCTGAGCAACCGGAAGAGGAGCCCTGCTGAGAGGCCCTGAGCTAGGCAGGCTGCTGCATCCCAGGGGCTATGGTCACCTTGGAGGGCAGCTCTGGCGGGGGGGAGGGGGGAAAGAGGGGAGGGCTCATCAAAGAGAAGCAGGCAGGGTTGTGGGGAAGAGGGCAGAATCTCAAGCCCCTGGCTGGCAAGGCTCGTGACTGTGGAGAGGCTGATCTGAGTTATTAGAGCCTCTGGGGCCTAGCTTAGGATGCCACTGAGTGAAGCCTGGGCTGGGATGTGCTGGTTGGTAAGCTATTGGAATATTCTAGAGAGGTTTACATAGCCATGGCCCAGCCCCAAATCCTTCCTTCAGCTCAGCTCTTCGCCTAGGCACCAACGCTCTGACACAATCAAGCCACTAAGGGGTTAATGCTGGGCACAGCAGGGCCACCAGGGCCCCTCCAGGTTGTGGTAAATATCTTTTTCCGGCTGTCTTTGCTGCTGCACCGGCTGTTAAATCTTGTTAACATGGCTTCAGGGAATACAGATGGGTCTGGCTTCAGAGGTCACTGCAGATGCACTCTGGAGGGTGGGTGTAAGGGTCCTGGGGTGAGCTCAGATCTATCCCAGCGCCAGAAGGAATGATGCAGTCTGGACCCCCAAGGTCTCTGACCACAGCTCCTCCTTACCCTGTCTCTCACTTGTTCCAACCACACAAGTCTTCTGTTTTCTCACCTCAGCTTCTACCTCAGGGCCTTTGTGCTTGCTGTTTCTAGACCAGTTATGAGCAAGGCTCACCCTTTTCATTTCCTTTAGATCTCAACTCACCATGGACCCCTCAGAGAGACCTTCCCAGACCATCCTACGATTGGAGCGTCCAATCTTACCTGGCCTTATTTTTCAGTTTCACGCAACACATCTTCTCAGACCCCTGTGATGTGCCAGGCGTGGCTCTAGGAATGCAGGCTCTGGCAGTGAACAGAGCCAAATCGAGGCTCTCGTTTGCTTGTTTGTTTCCCCTACTGAGGATTGCACGGAGAGCCACCATTCACATCCTAGGCAGGTGCTCTCCAGCTTGAGCCATGCCCCAGCCCAGAGCCCAGGCTCCCGAGTCACATTATTCCTCCCTCTACCAACGCCTTGTCTCTGCCAACACGCTGGGCTGGACAGGAGCTTGCTTCCCCAGTGTGGAGCTGAGGCCAGAGGCACCGGCACAGGGCAGGTGTGAACTCCTCAGGGTGATGGGCGTCCCCAGGCACGGAGCCGGAGCCCGGGAGCATGTGCGGCTTCCTCAAGGAGAGGGGCTCCTGGGCACGGGCCTGCAGGTCCTCTGGCCGCCCTCTCTGGATCCCTGTGCCCCCCAGAGCTCACCCCGATGCCCCCTTCTCAGCAAACCCACTCTCTGCTTGCTCTGCGTGGCCTGGCTCAGCCCCAGGTGGACCCGGGCTCTGACCCTGGACCCAGCACTGGCCCTCGCTCTGACCCTGGACCCAGCACTGGCCCTCGGGGCGCCAGTGGGGGGCAGGGAAGGCCGGCTCCGCCCTCTCCAGGCCGGCCCCTTGCTGGCTCACAGCTGACTCACCCTGGATGTCCAGCAGAGAGAAATGAGGGCTGCTGGGTGCTTCGGGCACCAGGCGGAAATAGAAGCGGTGTCCACCCTGCGGCTCGTCTCTGTCCACCACGCTGATGGTCTGGATGAGCTGAGGGGAGGAGGGGCGGGGCTGGTGGGAGGCTACTGCCACGCTGGCCTGGGCTTTCACGGGCCCTGCCAGGCCGGGCATCCACCCCAGCCCCCAAACCGCCCCTCCCAGTGGTACCTGGATCCCAGCACACACACACACACACACACACACACACACACACACACACACACACACGGTGCACCCCCCCCAGTGGTACCTGGATCCCAGCACCCTCACACATGCAGTGGTACCACCCCCAGCACCCCACAGTGGTACCTGGCCTGGCTTGGCATCCTCGCACACTGCGGCCTCATAGGGCGTGGCCAGCTCCGGGGGGTTGTCGTTCACGTCCAGGATCCGGATCCGCAGGGATGCTCGGGACAGCTGAGCGTGGTTGTCTGCCGTGACAGCACAGGAGGGGCTGGGGCGGAAGCTGAGGGGCCCTGGAACCCCTCGCTCCCAGGACTGGACTGGGTGGCACTGAGGGCTTGGGAGGTGCCTGAATCGGTATAAGGTCCAGGACGGGGGTACCCGGCTTCGGCGAGCGAGCCGTCACCAGCTTCCTCAGCGTCATCCCCACGGCCCTCGGTGTCAGTGCCACTGAGGGCATCTCCTCCCCACACCCCCGCCCACCCCTTCACACACCTCACCACCCACCAACGCCACCTGCAGTCCCACCCCCGTTACTACACCGCCTCCGCCGACCGGCCATCCCCATGACTACCATTAGCCTCACCACCGTCGCCAGCGCCCCAGGGAACTGTCAGAGCCACCCACACCCTCCTCTCCACCGTCACCACAGTAACGTCACCGTCACCCCCGCCGCTGCCCTGGCCGTGCCTCCCCGCGGGTGCAGAGGCCACGCTGACCCCCTGCCACGGTCAGCTGGGACGTGAAGAGGAAGCCGTGGGCTCTACATCTGCAGTTCTCACACACGCTGGACAAATGAACGAAGCCCAGAAGGACTGAGACTGCAGGAGGCTTGGGCAGTGGGCGTGGCCGGGCCGCTGACCTAGGGCTGGATCTTGGGAAAGGCCCTGCCCCCTGCAATGCCAGGCACTGGGGCTGTGGCAGAGCAACCAAGTGCTAGGACTGGCACCCCGGGGTTCTGATCGGGGCCTGCCGCTCGGAGGCTGTTTGATCTGCACTAGCCCCCTTGCCTTCTCCGTGCCTCAGTTTTCCCATCTGCCAAATGGGTGCTGGCAGGGAGCTGCTGGGCAGCCAGGCACTCGAAGGGTCGGGGAGGGGAGTGGGCTGATAAAGGGAAGCAGGAGGTGGGAAGGCAGGGTGGGGGGCCTTCATCGGCTCAGGCTGGACCCCCCCTCCGGATCTCCCCTCCACCAGGGACCCCCTTATCTTCGCAGCTCACGCAGATCTGCAGCCTCAGCGATTAGAGGGCTCTCCCGGGGGCGGGGGCTGAGGGATGCGAGTCGTGACTGGGAATGCCCGGTGAGCTGTTATTTTTAAGAGTGCGCTGCCAAGGAACCTAAACAGACAGATGGGGTGCTTTCAGGAGGCCAGAGCGGGGCGGGGGGGGGGCCCACAGTCACAATCTGGTGCCTGTCTCCAGGCCCAGGCAGGAGGGGGCGGGGTGGGGCCTGGAGGGAGAGACGGGTCCTAGTCTATGCAGAAGGGGCTCCTGGAGCACCTGCCACCTGCCCGAGGACCTCGCCTGTCCCAGCTCCGCCTGACACGTCCTACGGTCACCTCCTGGGAGCACCCGGTCCTTCTGGCCTGGGATCCTCCATTCTAAGAAGCAGAGCCCTTGACCTTGGCGCCATGGTTCTCTGGCCTGAGTTTACCCAAGATCTCCTGGGAAAGCCATTCAAAAGTCTGAAGGTGCCAGGTGCTGGTGGCTCACGTCTGTCATCCTAGCTACTCAGGAGGCTGAGATCTGAGGATCTTGGTTCAAAGCCAGCCTGGGCAGGAAAGTCCGTGAGACTCTTATCCCTAATTAACCATCAGAAAACCAGAAGTGGTGCTGTGGCTCAAGTGGTAGAGCACTAGATTTGAGTGAAAGAGCTCAGGGACAGTGCCCAGGCCCTGAGTTTAAGCCCTATGACTGGAAAAAAAAAAAAAAAAACGAAACAAAAAACGTCCCAATGTCCAAGGCGTGGCCATTGATGTTTTAAAAACATTTCCCAGGGGGATCTGATAGGAACCGAATATGGTGAGCTGTGTCTTGGGGTAACCAGCAAGTGGAGGTGGGGGGCGGGAGGGGAGGGGTTTGGCCCAATGCTTGGCCTCTGGTGAGGCCCCTTCTGGGCACAATATAATAACTGCCAATCACAAATTCCACAGCCCTTGCCTTCTGTGTTTCTGAGGTAAAATAAACCCATCGGCCCATCACCTTGACCTCCAAGCAGGATTTTCCAACTTTACAATGCCCTAGGATCCCACAGGAGCCTGGAAATAACCGGGGGAGGAGGCCTGCTCAACCCCATCTTACAGATAAAGAAACCGAGGCCCCACAAGTGGCAGGGGATCCCCCCCAAGGCAGAGCTGGGGTGCAACATCCAGACACAAGGTCACCAGCCTTCTCTTTAGCTATCCCTTGGCCTCCACCTCTCAGAGCCCCGCTCAGCCTGACCTCGCCAGTGTCCGGTGCCAGGTGCCCGTTTCTGAGGCTGGGTCCCGCCCCCACCGCCCCCTCTGGCCTGCCTTCCTCCCCTGGCATCTCAGTTCAGCTGACTGACATGCAAATTAGTTTAATTATTTCTTCTTCTAAAATAAATTATATTTTGCAGTAGCTGCAATATGTTGTGTCAGGCAAAATTACATTCAATATTTTTAAACTAATTGATGCAGCCTTGAGGAAGGCTGACTGACAGCCCAGAGCTGAGCAGGCCTGTAGCCTTAAGTGAATCCGAAATTAAAATGAGACGTGCTTTGGCCCAGTGCTTCCTGGGCTGGCCAGCCCCACCATTCACCCGGGGAGTGGCAGGTGGGATCCCCCCGCCCTGCCTCCTCCCCCAGGGCTCCAAGGGTCGGAGGAGGCTGGACAGCTCAGCATGTATGTCAGAAAGGGGCCAAAGTTAGGGCAGTGCGGCAGGACTCTTGCCTTCTTTGGGCCTTAAGTAGAGAGGATAAGAAGGGGGACTGCACTGCGCAAGGTGGAAATGGGACTCAGGCTTTGCTGATGCTGTTCAGTGAGCGGCTCCTTTGTAGGAAGGACACAGCAGCAAAGAACAACAGGACCCTTTGAGAGATAGACAGGCAGTGTCTTCAGACAGAGACAAGAGTGGCAAGGATAGAAGTTTGGGAGCAGGTCTGGAGCAGGGAGTGCCACCCTGCTGGGGGTTCAGGGATGTTTTCCCCAGAGTGGGTGGCATTTCCGCTGAGATTTGACTAGGAAGTAACCAGGTGAAGGGGGTGGGGAGGGAAAGATTGGCCTAAGGAGCCAGATCAGCATGTGCAAAGGCCCTGGGGTGGGAGGGAAGGCTGTAGATCTCTTTTGAGGAAGATCTCAGTCCCAGGCAGTGTAACTCACCTGGCATTTGGAACTAAAACAGGGAGGAGAGATCGTTGGGGGCCAGTGGGAAGAGAAGAAGACAAAGGGCCTGAGCCTGGTGGCCAGAAAGGCTGCAGCAGACACCTATGCGTCACCTGCCATGGCCAGGGTCTGTGCTGTCCCATTTCAGCCTATTGCCCATCACTGGAAGCTGGACACTATCACCCCTGGGCTATGGATGCGGAATCCAGCTCAGAGATGGGAGCAAATCACCTATGGAACAGGGGCCAGGGCCGGGACTCCAACACAGTTCCAAGGAGAGGGCCTTTGACCAACAGCATCTTGCCTTTCTCTATCTGCCAGAATCCTTGCTTTTGAGGCCCCGAACACACGTCCTGCCTCCTCGAGGAGGCCTTCCTTGACTAGCCTGGACTCGGGGCACTGGGAGGAAAGGTCAAGTCATACTGCCCACCAGGCCCCATGGATGCTGCTGCCAGAGCCTCCCCACTTCCTCCCTCCCTCCTCCCCTCCCCTCCTGTGGGAGGGTCTGACTTTTTGTTGTTGGTGGTGGTTGTGGGGCTTGAACTCTGGGCCTGGGCGCTGTCCCTGCACTCCTCAGCTCAAGGTGAGCGCTCTACTGCTTGAGCTACAGCACCACTTCTGGTTTTCTAGTGGTTTATTGGAGATAAGAGTCTCACGGACTTTCCTGCCTGGGCTGGCTTTGAACCGGGATCCCCAGATCTCAGCCTTCTGAGTAGCTAGGGTGCAGGTGTGAGGCAGGGGAGCCCAGCTAGGGTCTGCCCTCTTCCCCTTTCGTTTCTGCCTGAACCTGCCCCTTGCCACAGAGGAGGCCCGCTCCTCCTGGCCGTGACCTTCACCCAGCATGCTCTGCGTCCCAGCTTCTCTCTCCTCCCTGAGAACCCGCTGTGCACAGCACACAGTAGGCGCTTCATGAGTAGATTTCACGGTCCACGCGTGGCTAGTAGGGAAGGGACGGTGAAGCCTTCCTGATTTGGGGGGGAGCAGCGGAGGGGGATGCTATAGAGAAAGAGAAGCGCAGGGAGGAGAGAGGTGAGGAAAGAAGGGGGAGGGGGAGGGGGAGCAGCTGGGAGGTTTCCCCCCCTTTGCAGTGTGGGCAGGGGAGGGGAGACAACCCCTCTCCAGCCCCTCGCTCTGCCCTGCCGGAGGGAGGGAGGGAATTAAATAGCATGCGAACCCCAGGCTCTGATGAGAGCGGCCAGCTGGGCAGGAAGACTGAGCAGCCCAACTACCACATCTAAGACAGGAGGGGGCTGGCTGGGGGAGCAGCCGGGCGGGGCTCCAGCGCGGGGACGTGGGGAGCTCGGTGCCCACCGCTCAGGGACTCCTCAGATCTGTTTGGCTCCCTTGGCCTGGTGGGGGGGGTTACTCCTCCCTGGATGGTGATGGGAGGATGGAATTGGGGATGGGTGGGGGGGTCCTGATGGGTCCCTAGGGTTCCTGATGTTGGGCTGCTTTGTCCCTGGGGCCAACTCATCTGCTGAGTGCCAAGCTAGCCCAGCGCCCCGGACCGGTTCCCTCCAGCTCTTGGTGTCCCCACAGCCCCCCTCCTCTGGCACTCCACCCCAAGGCTGGTGGCTGACCTGCCTCTCCCTGGCTGCCATGGGAGCCGACACATTGGTTAAGCCTGGTAACACCAGACCCCAGCGCCCAGCCCAGGCTGCCTGGGGTAGAAAGGCAAAGCCACGGACTAAGGGGGGACATGTGGGCGGAGTCCTTGAGCCCTCTGTCACCTGACTTTGATGACACCCCTCTCTCCGCTCTGCTTGTTCACCAGCCTCTGAGCCCCCCTCCCTAGTGCCAGAAGGGCAAAGCCTGATTGACACATGGGTAAATTGCTCCTCACCTGGTCCTCAGCCTCCCCAGCCATGAAACTGGGAAGATCTGCTGCTGTTCCCTCTCAGAGTCCTTCTGCGCCCCCGTGTGTGTCAGGCATGGTGCTGGGCACCTACTATGTGTGGTTTCCACTCTCTGAGGATCCGTTGTCCATTGTACACCCAGCACAATATCTGGCCCACTGTAAACTTTCCATAAATAGCAGCTGCTATTATTGCAAGTTATGAGTCATTCAAAAAGGTAGGTATTATCACTGTGTGTGCATGCGTGCATGCATGAGTATATACATACATGCGTGTATGCATGTGTGTGTGTATGAGAGAGAGAGAGAGAGAGAGATGCGCTGGTACTGGGGCTTGAACTCAGGGCTTTTAGCCCTACCATGGCTCTTTTGCTCAAGGCTGGCACTCTACCACTGGAGCCATGCCTCCATTTCCTGCTTTTTGCTGGCAAATTGAAAATAAGAATCTCAAAGCCTTTTCCGCCCCAGCTGGCTTTGAGCCACCATCCTCAGATCTCAGCTTCCTGAATAGCTAGGATTCCAGGCATGAGCACCAGTGCCAGGCAGAAGGCTCCTTCCTACACTCAGTAAGCACTGCATGGCCATGGTGCACCTGGCCTGTGTGACAGCATGGCAGGTACAGGCTGGGGGCGTGGCAGGAGGGATGGGGGGGGAGCGAGCCTTGCTCAGATCCAAATTCATTCATCCACTGGGAGTGTGCTGGGTAACTGAAGGAAAATGGAGGCCCTGTGAGACTTAGCGGGGGTGGGGGGCTGGGGGGGGGACTGCTAACTATTCCCATGTCCTCTGCTGTCCTAGGCAGCTAGCTGCCGGCTGACAGCCTGGAGGAGACAGCAGGCCCAGCACCCCCACGGGCACTGACTTCCAAGTCCCTCCCTCCCCAGGGAAGACTGTCCCTTCACAGCCACCCGTCCACCGAAGGTCTCAGACACAAATTGTACTTTAAATTCAATATCGGTCATTAATATTTCATGATTACACAACGTTAAAGATAATGTCGGTGGAAGGCGCGTCTGCATGGGCCGCAGTGATGACTCAGAGGCCTGGGAAGTGGGGGAGGGGCGGCATACTAAGTGGAGGCTCGGAGGGG
>NW_012267229.1:24129208-24152711 GCF_000151885.1 Dipodomys ordii
GGGGATGGAGGCTGACAGGCGGCTGCTCGGATCCGAGGCAGGCTGCCACCCTCCCAGGCTCTAGGAGCTCTCCGTGGCTGAGGTATAACTATTTCCCTCCGATTCTTGCCACCTCACCTTTGCTCTGCCTGGGAGTGCGCGGAGCTGCCTGACCACCTGCGCAGACCCCACTCTGTTGCTGGAAGCTTCCGCAGGAGGACCCAGGGCCAGGTGGGCAGGTCTGATGGCAGTGCCCTTGGGACTTGGGCTGGCTCCTGGAATGGGAGGTATGGGGCAGGGGTGGGGGGAGGAGAGGGGGGAGGGGAGGAGATTCCTAGACCTGCATGGACTCGCTTTGTGGTCCACCCTGAGCCTCAGTTTCCCCATCTGTAAAATGGGAGAGTCATCGGGACCTGTCTCCCAGAGATGGCAAAGGGGTGGGGGTGGTGATGATTTGCCACAGCCGAGGGCTGTGACCCGAGGGACAGTGGGGAGAGGCGGCTTTGTTGTCAGGCGGGGGCTGGGGATTTGAACCAGTGAGGTCCAGGTCGCGCCCCTCCTCCGCACATGGAGAACAGCGGTAGAAATGCCCTCTTGGGTGTAAAGAACCCAACGAGTTTACCACTACTCAAGGGCCTGGTCCAGAAACGCTGCTTAGGCCACGTCTACAATCAAAGCCATCAGGTACCAGGAATCCACTGAGCAATGATGAAGGCCAGGTTCTTTCCACGAACACTCCCTGGCACAGTGGGGCAGGGTCATTTACTTTCCCAGCGGTTAGTAACCTGGGCATGGAGGCGGGCAGGGGCTGGGGATTGAAGCCCTGAGAGGGGTCTCCTCCCTTCACAGGCTCACTGCCTTTCCTGGGTCAGTTGTGGAAGGGAGGCTGGGCGGCGGGCCGCTGGAGCAGTTCAGGGGCAGGCAGCGCACGCTTCCCCGTCCAGCGCCTCTTCCTCTGCAGCACCTTTGTTCTCTCCTTCAAGCGGAGAAGGAGTGGATTCAAAGGCTCCGGCCCGGCCGAGCCAGCTTTGTGTTTGCCTTTAAGCCACAGTTGAAAGAGAGGAAAGGAACTTCAGCCTAGGGACTTCCTCAGCCCTGGAGGGGGCCAGGGAGGCCAGGGAAGTAGGAGGATGCTAGCAGCGGGTGGAGGAGAAGGGCAGGGCCGGAGCGTTCTTGGGCCAGGGGGACCTGGGCGGGCCATGCCAGGGCCAGTCTAAGTGTGGTCCATGCAGTCTGCAGCTCAGAGAGCACCAGTGCCGTGGGTGGCACCATGGTGAGAGGTGTGTGTGCGTGTGTGCGTGCGTGCGCGTGTGGGTGCATGCGTGCGCATGAGGCTGCCCTCTCTGCCCGTTCCTGGCGCCCCACAAGCCCCCGTGCCCTCTGCTCCTCCCCTCCATGGTCTTGCTAATCTAACCCCCCGTCTCATGACACCCCTCTTATACTCCCACCTTGCACACTTCCCTCTCCTCGCCCCTAGCAGCTGCCTGCCTTACACACTGCTCCAGAAACTTCTGCTCGACGGTGCCACGCTGCCTGCGGTCTTGTGTGAAACTCAGCGCAAGCTCCCCGGAGTCACCCACGAGCTCTCTCCCAGTCTCACTTTCATAAGGTGACTCAGCCCGTCCCCCGGGACCTGCCCTCTGGGGTCAGTCTGCAATGCCCAGCCATCGGCCTCGGCCCGAGCCTCAGCCTCTGTACTGCCCGCCTCCTGGCCCAGCCTCTCTGCTTCTGTACTGTGACGTTTTACTGTGCAACTGCACGTCTTACAGCCCAGCTTCTTGCCATCTCCAACAGGCCTGTGACCAGCAAGTATCCCCAAGTCAGCTATTCGCTTTTCACACCCACTGTGGCTATCCCAGGCCTCCCCTCGGCCTCCTGTCTACCATCAATGCAGCACGAGGGGCACCTGTCAGACAACATCCTTCCTGGGGTTCAGACCCCTCCTGGAGACCTTGACCATGGAGATAAGACCCCCCCCCAGTGGCTGGCCATTCTACCTCCCCACAGCACCATGCATGTTAGAGGAACCACCCCAGGGCCTTTGCATGAGCTGCTTCCTCCCTTGCCTGGCCTGTTTTCCCCCCAGATGGTGCATGATGCTCTCACTTTTCCTGAGGCCTCTGCTGATGTCTCTCCAGAGCTGCCCTCTCCTCAGAGACCCACATCCCCCTTCCTTCCACTCCTCTGCCTGGCTTTCTTCTCCCCCTGCTCCCCAGCGCCTCACATCATCAGCTCTATTTGACTGCCTAGCTTTCCCCTCTGCTGACAGGCTCTTTGCTGTGGGATGAGGCTGTATTTCCAAGCTCACAACCGAGCTTGGCATAGAGTCAACACTCAGTATATGAAAGAGACAGGTCCCAAATCCTTCCAATCCCACTGGCTTGGGATCTTGGTTCCCACAGAACAGCTTTTGCCCCTACTTCCACCCAGGTGGGACCTCTGCCCTGCCCCAGCCATTGCCCCGCCCCACTCCGTGGTGGCCACACCCCTCGCTCCACTCACCTGCCTCCATGGCCAGCACTGTGATGTTGTGCCAGCCGGCCGTCTCCCGGTCCAGCCCCTTGCCCGTCACGATGGCTCCCGTGTCCTCATCGATGTCGAAGATCTGGTCCAAATCCGAGTCTCGGTCAATGGCATACCTGCGGGGGACAGGGGGCACTGATTGATTGGTGCCAGACGGAGCCCAGCCTGTGTCCCCCACTCCACTCACGAAAAGCAGGGGCAGACACCCCTTCTCCACAGGGAGGGGAGAGGACGGGGCTAAGCTGCAGCTCCATGGTGCCAGCGCCTGCTAGGTGTCAGCTTCCCCTGTGCCCAGAGGTGGTGGAGGCTCAGTGCTTGGCACAGATGTTCCATCCTTGTCCTTCCCAATGAGGTGACTGTGGAGCTGGGCCTGATTCCCAAGAGGGGGACTGGGGAGGGGGGAGGGGGTGGCCAAGGGGGGTGAGAATTACTCAGGGAGTGGCTAATGCAAGACCGAGAGGCAAGGAAGTGGAGAGCTGGGCACCAGGGCACACAGGCCCAGGATTCAGGAGCTGGACAGGTCCGGTGTGTGTGTGTGTGTGTGTGTGGGAGCAGTGGGGGGGAGGAGAAGGGGCAGAGGTAGGGGTGGGAGGTTTCTTGGAGGTCAGGTGGAGACCCCCAGACCAGGGTCACAGGCAGAGCACGCTCTGGGGAGGGGTCTGGGGCCTGCTGCTTCTCCTGCCTGCCCAGCACACGCAGACTAATCGGTGGCTTTTCAGTTGTGGAGTGAAAAAGCTCTTTGTTCTGCCTTCTTCCCGGGCCTTTGTGCAGAAGCTCCAGGCCTGAAAGGCCCTTGTCCAACACATGTCTCGGGCGGCAGAGGCCGGGAGAGGCCCTGCCAGTGCCGGCTGCTGCTTCCCCGGCAGATAACGCGGTGGGGTGTGGGGGGGGGTGCAGCCTGGCAGTAGCACAAAGGCCCCGGGAGGCAAAGATGCATTGTGCATCCCGGACAAAGACGGGGTGGAGGGGGAGGCAGGGGTCAGGCTGGAACCAGTCCCTCCCTAGGCTGAAGGGCGGCCTTCTCCCCAGAACCACAGAGGGGAAACAGGCCACCAGAAACACTGCCCAGCTGTAAGATGACTCTCCCGTGGGGCCTTGGCTGCACGGCCAAGAATCTTTCTGGGCCTCATTTTCCCCATCTCTTCAGCAGGGTGTGAACTTCCTGACACAGCCTACCTGTGTGTTCTCGGACCCCTAAGCACAGGTCCTTCCTGACCTGACTCCTGGGGCTCTCACCCCAAGATGCCAGTTCTACCCTCTCCACTGGACGTGTGTAGATCCCTGTGCTCATCCGCTCCTGGTGGATGCAGCCCTGGGTGGCCTCCTGGGAGCTGTGACACCCACGCCCTTGGCAGATGTGGACCGGGGGCCTCCCGGAGGAAACTTGCTACACGTTGGGGACACTGGGCACGGTCATGCGCAAGGGAGCAGGCCGGAGTGGGAAGGGCGAGGGGTCCCGGCCAGGGCTCTGATTGACAAGTGCGCGTCCCAGGTGCAGCTTCTCAAGGGAGGGGTGGGGGGCTTTATATTTGGACAAAGGTGCCATGTGGGCTACTGGTGGCCTTGGCGCTGGGTGGCTTAGCAACTGCTCCAGGATTGGAATCTGTACCCAAATCTGGGTGCGGATATATCTGGTGTTCGAACTTGTTGCGCTCTGCCAAGTCTCAAGGCAGGGAGCCTTGGGTTCCCTTTGCCCCATCCCTGGCTCTGGCCCCGGGAAGATGTTGGGGTCCAAAGAAGGTAGAAGGAGAGTGCTGGTGAGCTGAAAGGAATCTTGAAGGCCCCTTCCGATACTCGATACTCCCGGTGGAGGGCGGGAAGGCAGGCTGGGAAGATAGAAACTGCTGCCTTGTGCTGCTTTCCCTGCCTTTCCTCTTTTATTCTCTCTTGGAAGAGAAGGCAGAGGCTGGAACCTAAGTGGAGGCAGCTGTTCCCAAGGCCATGGGGTAGGGCCCACAGGGATGCTATTAAGCAGCTAAAGATTTGAGCTGCGGGTCACTGGGGCTGCTGGCTGAATTCAGGTGTTTCTGTTCCAGTTCAGGGAGCCAATGAGTGAGCGGGAGGGAGCGGGGAAGGGAGGGAGGAGAGGGGGGAGGGAGGGAGGCCCATACAGGGCTCAGCATGGGGCAAGGACTGGGGCCTGTTCACACATAACTGTGTCTGTTCTACATGGTGGGTGGGAGGTGCACTGTGGGGCACGTGTGCATGCGTGTGTAGGTGTGCACGCGTGCTAGTGGCATGTGGTTCGGACGCCAAAAGCTCAGGAGGCAGTCGTTCTGCCCTGGGTCCACGCGTGCACATGATTCGCTTCCAGCCCTTGAGCCTATAGCTTTCCTTGCGTAGCGCCGGGAGGGTGAATGTGTCTAAGGTGCTAGCTGACTTCCAGAAAAATGACTTCAGGGGTGTCAACTATTGTTCTGTGTGTGACAAGGAAGTGAGCGCGTGTCTGAACACGCCCGTGGACTGAGCGGGCCGGCAGACAGCTGCAGGGCTGAAGCTCTGCTTGGGACTCAAAGGTCAGCAAAGGAAAGGAGGTAGGTGGGTGGAGGGTGCGGTGACAGAACGTGTGTCCTGCGTGTGCAAGTGCCCACATGTGCCCCGGGGGCGTGGAGTGGGGGATGGGAAGGACAGAGCCACCTGTGTGGTTGGGAACCTGGCTCTGTGGCCTTGGGTAAGTTACCTAATCTTTCTCTTCTTCAGTTTCCTCTTCCTAAACACACTCCAGGAGCACACCGAAAAGCTCGCCCACGAGCTGGGTGCTTGAGGAGCCGATGGCTCACGCCTTTAATCCTAGCTACTCAGGAGGCTGAGATCTGAGGATTGCAGTTCAAAGCCAACCCAGATAGGAAAAGGTTGTGAGACTCTTATCTCCAATTCAACACCAGAAAGAAATGGAAGGGGCGCTGGGGCTCCAAGTGGTAGAGCACTAGCCTTGAGCGGAAAAGCTCAGGGACAGCGCTCAGACCCTGAGTTCAAGCCCCACAACTGGCAAAAAATAAAATAAAAATACAGTAAGTAAAAGCTCACCCACAATGCCTAGAATGTGGCCAGAACCAGGGGTGACTGATCCCCAAGACAAATGTTACTGTGCCTTTCTTGAGGTCCTACTGTGCGTCCGGGGCTCAATCCTCTCCCCAGCCCTGGGGTCACCAAGCACAGACTTGTCACGCAGAGACATTTGGTGCCTATGAGGCTCCAAGGAGCCACAGTGACTTGTTGAAAAATTCTACACTTGGGCTGGGTTTTGAACCCGGATCTCGGATTACGAAGCGGAGGGCAGCAGCTGGCAGACGGCCTGGCTGTCTGCAGGGTTGCCTGATGTGGAGACCTGAGCACCATCCTCCCTTAGCCTTCTTGATCCCAAGTTGGGATCGAGTCGACCTTGCCTGGTGTCCCAGGTCCTGCACAGCCTGGCCCACACATCCCTCGTTCTTCATCACTACCAGGTCTGACAAGAGCCACCCAGCAGAGCTCTGTCCCTGGCTCTGAGTTCGAATCCTCCCCCATCTCATCTCTATAGCCTGGAGCGCCCTCTCTTGGTTCCAAGCTGGCTCCAGGCCCCTGGCTTGTTCACACAGAGGCCCAGCCTGCCACTAGCCATGTCTGACTCATCTCCATGGCCTGTGCACAGGGGAGGACACAGCACAACTGTGGGAACTTCATGAACCACAAAGAGTCTGGGGCTCCGGGGCTGAACCCCAGTCCTTTCCACTCCTCAGTTTACCAACTGGGAAAATTACTTCCCTTCTCTGACCCTCAGTTTCTTCATCTAAAAGATGAGTGTAATACCTTGCAGGGGTATGGGAAACAGCAGGATGTTTTCTACTCCCCCAGTGCAGAAACTGAGGAAAACACACTCCCGCAGGTAGGTGCCTTTCCAGTCTCAGGGACACATCAGCGCCCTGCCACCTGCCTCAGGACCTTTGCTCTCTTCATACTTTCTGCAAGGTTGGCTCTGTCACTGTGGTCTTTGCTGTGGCCCAAACCTCTCCACACCCTGTTATTCTATTTTCTTCCCAGTCCCTCACCAGCATTTAACCATTTGCTGGTGGTACATGCTAGTCTTACCATCTGTTCTCTTCTCTCAATGACCTTAGAAGGAGAAGCTGGGGCGTGCGCTGGGCTACGCAGTGATGGCAGCACGTGAGGGCCCTTCTCCGTCACGTGCAGCTCTTCTCCGGCCTCCAGCTCGCCTCTTGCACCCCACAATCTGGGAGCTCCACACCCCCCAGCCCCCCCAGCTCTGGCCTTGGATGAGTCATCTCCCTTTCCCCAGGCTGGATCAGGGGAGGAGGAGAAGGCCAAGAAGGGGAAGCTGGGTAAGTGTTTGTGGTGTTGAACTGGACCTGTCTCCACATCTGAGGAGCCCCAGGTGAAGAGAGATGAAAGTAGGTTCCAGAGTTGGTCCCTTCAGCACGGATGAAAGCAGAGGGGAGGGGAGGGGCCGAGGGGCAGCGGGTGGAGCAGCAGCAGCAGGCTGAGCTTTGGGACCTGAGCCAGGTCCCTCTCTCCCTCAGGGCCTCAGACTCCTGATACGCACAGGTGAAGGCCCAGGGAGGCCCTGCCGTTTTGGGGTGGATGGATGGGGTGGCAGAGCCATTTAGGAAAGGAGGTGGTGGGAGGATGGTGAGGAGGGGGCAGGGGGAAACAAGGGCCAGGGCTGGGCGGGCTGAACGTCAGGAAGAGCAGCCTTCTGAGCAAAGGAAAGGAGGAGAGGATGGACCCTAGCGGGGGAACATTCTAGGCTCAGGGGCAAAGCAGCAGCACAGCCCCCGCCAGTGTGGGAGGGGCGACCTGGAGGTGGAGGGCTGTGGGTGGGGACAGCAAGCGAGTCCACCTTGCAGGTGAGCAGGGCTAGGCTGCCCCTGCATGGCTGAAAGGTGAGGAGGGGGTGGGCGTGGAGGAGGAGGAGAGGGGGCCAGCCAGGAGTCACAAGAGTTGCAGAACGTGGGACCTGGGGCAGCCTGGCATCCGGTGTGATGAGAAGGGTCTGTGTCGTATGTGTGTGTGTGTGTGCACGTGCTGGTCCTGGGGCTTGAACTCAGGGCCTTACACTCTCGCTTGGCACTTTTGCTCAAGGCTAGCGCTCTACCACTTGAGCCACAGCTTCCCCTCCGGCTTTTTGCTGGTTAACTAGTGCTAAGAGTCTCCTGGACCTTCCTGCCCAGGCTGGCTCCAACACTTGATCCTCAGATCTCAGCCTCCTGGGTAGCTAGGATGACAGGTGTGAGCCCCCTTAAGGCCGAAGCCATAGAGCTCGTTGTTTGTGGGGCGGTGGGGAGAGGCTGAGGGGGACCTAGGGTCCAAGGCCTGGCCTGGGGGTGGACTAGACAGAAGGCCCCAAGGTCAGCCCCCTCCTCCCCCCGCCCGGTCCCCTCTGCCCGCCGTCTGTCAGCGGTGGGCAGCAGCAGGCGTGGGGCCCGGGCGGGGGTCTCACCGGACGGGCCTGTTGGCGGCGTCGGGGTCCCGCGCCGTCACCACGCCGACCAGGGAGCCCACCTGCGCGTCCTCCTGCACCTCCAGGAGGCGGGAGGGCGGCCGGAACTCGGGGGGCTCGTCCACGTCCGTCACCGCCACACGCACGATCGCCTGGTCGCGGAAGGTGCCCAGGTCCGCGAAGCGGGGGTCCACGAACTTGTTGAGGGCCTCCAGCACCACTGTGTGCACGGGCTGCGACTCGAAGTCCAGGCGCTGCGGGCACAGGATGTCAGGCTTGGCTCGGGCACCCTCGCACGCCCCTCCAGGGGAGGGGGACCGGGCCGAGTGGGGCTGGCCCCAGCTCACAGGCTAAATGGGAACATTCACCAAGGGCCTGGATCTCCCAGATCTAGCTACAGCGGGGAAACTGAGGCGCCAAGGGGCCACTTCACTCAGACATTGGTCTCCTGGCCAGCACTGAAATATTTTACTCATTTTTTTGGGGGGGGTCAGTCATGGGGCCTGAACTCAGGGCCCAGGTGCTGTCTCTGAGCTCTTCTGCTCAAGGCTAGCACACTACCACTTGGAGCCACAGTGCCATTTCTGTTTTTTGGTTTTTTTTTTTTGGTGGTTCATTGGAGATAAGAGTCTCAGAGCCTTTCCTGCCCATAGGCATGAGCCACCAGCACCCAGCTTCCTTTGTTTCTTAGTACGTGCTAGAAACTCAACTCCATACGATCCCATTATTACATGCTATTATTATTATCATCATCATCAACAATAATATTATTATTGAGGGAAGGAGACTCAGAAACCTGTTACACAAAGTCGGTGAGCAGTCTGTCACTAGCAGAACCAGGAATGGAACCGGAACAGGGTGGCTCTCAAGCCCAGGAGATGCCAGAGCACTGGGCTCTGCAGCTTCCCACACCTGGGTTCCCATCCCAGCTCTGCAGCCGATTGGCTGAAACTGGCCGTTCTCTGGGACCCAGGAGGGAGGCTGATGAGCCATCTGTGCTGCGAGTCCCTGGAGAGGCGCCGCGTGTATGCTGAGCTGTGCTAATGGGTGACCCTCTGGCTGGATGAGTGTTTGGCTGGGTGCTGGCTCCCGCCTTCTGAATACCCTCCTTCCAGCTCCACACTGCGGCTGCCCCCGCCCCCCCGTGCTGGGTAGCCTTTGATGAGTCAGGGAGTCCTTCCTGGAGACCCCCAGGCAGGTGCCAGCCCCGTGAGCAGGGTCTCCCTCCCGCTTTCCCTCTCTCACAGGCCACCTCTTCTCCCATCCAGTTGCCTGGGAAATCGGGCGGCAGGGAGGCAGGTGCTGGCCGGGCCTGGGAGTGAGCGATGAGCCCTGGAGTAGTTCATCAATCAGGCGGGGCCGGCCGACTCCAGACACCCCAGGCGCCTGCTAGAGCAGCAAAGCTGGCAGAGGCGAGGAGGAGCAGTCTGGGGATAAGAACCACGCCGGAAGCCCCACGCCGTGCTCTGCGCACCGTGCCGGGATGCTGGGATCCACACCCTCCATCTGCGAAGTGGGCTTGCCTTACAGTAAAACACACGGATGCCCCCTCCCAAAAAAGACCAGAAGGACTCATGCTTAAAAAGGTGGCCGGGAGCCGGGCACTGGTGGCTCACGCCTGTAATCCTAGCTACTCAGGAGGCTGAGATCTGAGGATCGCGGTTCAAAGCCAGCCCGGGCAGGAGAGACCGTGAGACTCCTATCTCCAATAAACCACCAGAAAACCGGAAGTGGCGCTGTAGCTCAAGTGGTAGAGCGCTCGCCTTGAGCTGAAGAGCTGAGGGACAGTGCCCAGGCCCAGAGTTCAAGCCCCACGACCGACCAAAAAAAAAAAGGTGGCCGGGGGCTGGGAAGGCGGCTCAGTGGCAAAGAGCTCGCCTAGCCTGCGTGAAGCCCTAGGTTCAATTCCCCAGTACCACATACAGAGAAAAAGCCAGAAGAAGTGGTGCTGTGGCTCAAGTGGTAGAGTGCTAGCCTCGAGCAAAAGAAACTCAGGGACAGCACCCAGGCCCTGAGTTCAAGCCCCAGGACTGGCTAAATATATATATATATAAGGTGTTTGGGCATCAGTGGTTCATGCATTTAATCCTAGCTACTCAGGAGGCTGAGATCTGAGGATTGCACTTTGAAGCCAGTCTGGGCAGGAAAGTCTCTTGAGACTCTTATTTCCAATACACTACCAAAAAGCTAGAAATGGCCTTGTGGCTCAAGTGGTAGAGTGCCAGCCTTGAGCTAACCAAGTTCAAGGACAGCTTCTAGGCCCTGAGTTCAAGCCCCAATATGGACAGGCGCACATGCACACAAAGATGGATTCTGAAGCCAGCCTGCTCAGGCTTGCTTTCATCCCTCCTGGCCTAGGCTTAGTTAAGAGTGCAGCCTAGAGCAAGTGATTAGATTTCTTGAGGCCTCAGTTTCTCATGAATAAAATGGACAGTGATAGCAGTGCCCCGGGGACTGGTGTGAGGGTTGCGTGAGTTCATCGGGGGCTGCCTGGCACAGGGCTGGCGCTTTGTGAGAAGAAGTAGTGACCCCAGCTAAGCAGCTGGGGACTGGGAGCTCCGGAGCAATCACTCTTCATACAGTGGGGAGGGGCCCAGGGGGGGTGGGAGGGGAAGGGGTGCCTCAGGTCCTCAAGGTGGAGCACAGGCCCATCCAGGAGGATTAAGGAGGAGACTCTGCTGAATGGCAGGAAGAGCCCTGGCAGGTTTGTGGGCTGGGGCAGGGGGACAGGCCTTGGATAAGGAGTGGGCTTGAGTCTCCAAGACCTGCCCAGCCCTGACTTGCCACCTTCTGCAAGATGGATTTTGCTTCTCTATGTGATCTCTGTCTCTGCTCCCTGAGATCAATGAGTCTGCAGATTCAGCTTCTGGTTCCCACACCAGCCGGTGGGCCAGGACGCTTGTCAGACTCAGGAAAGAAAGAGATTTGGAGACACCAGACCTAAGTTCAAATCCTGGCTCTGTCCCGTATAGGTGTGACTTGGGCAAGCCCCTTTACCTTTTTCACTCATAAAAAATGAGGACCGTGACTTGTCTTCCAGAAGAAGACACAAAGATGAAAGGAAGTAATGAGTGCCAAGGCTCTGGAATGGGGATGAAGTAGCGCTTTTGTTGTCTTGAAGAGTGTGAATTCACATCTGGATTGAATCTTGTCTCAGACAAGTAGCTGTGCAAACTCACATAAGTCACTTGACCTCTCTGTGCTTCATATCCTCATTCATAAAGTGGGAATGATATGGTGCTTTCCAGATTGGTCCTAGATCTAGAGAGACTGAACCCGTGGGGTGCAGTGAGTGGATGCCTGGAAACTCCAGAGGCCTCCTTGGTCCTGTACCTCCTGCCCCACAGCAGCAGACCCCCCACCCAGGCAGCCTACCTTCTGCACTAGGAGGACGGCTTCCTGCGTGTCGCTGTCCGTGGTGACCTTGAACGCATCCCCGCCACTGCCGCTCTCCTCCTTGAGATGGTAGGTCATGTCCGTATTCTCGCCCACGTCCGAGTCCTCCGCCTTCACGCGCCCCACAGCCGTGCCGACGGGGGCAGACTCCTGGATGCTGAACTGGTACATCTCTGTAGGAGACACGCCACGGGCAGGGGTGGAGCAGCCCCACCGGTCTGCCAGTGCTGGGGTAGGGAGGAAGGCTGCCCAGACCCCGGGGTCTCCTGCGCAGGCTGGCAGGGGCTGTGAGGGGCGGCCGGTCTGCTGCAGAAGAACTTGCTCACTGATTTGGCCCTCGGTTTCCCCAGCCGGCTTTGGAGCCCCGTGACCCTGAGCCTTGGTTTCCCCACCTGAAGAGTGGGAGCAAGTAGGGCACTGCCCTGCAGCTGCGTTGCCTTGGCAACCCGCACAGCAGGTGCTGCTTGTGAAGTGCTCAGTGCAGAGCCGTGTGGACGCTCAGGAGACAGGGCGGACTGCAGTGAGCTGGCCAGCCGCCTGCCCACCTCCCCACACCCCGCTCACGAGGACGCTGCATCCCTGCATCCCTGCGTGTGCCCCACCTCCAACGTCCCCGGACGGGGAACCAAGTCCCAGCTGTCACCCCAACAGGAAGCAAATGGCGCTGAGGTCACAGCAGGACGGAATGCAGTGCACCTGTCCTGCGTGGATGGGGCTTGGCACTCGGGAGAAAAACAGAGCAGGGACCTGGCGGGCTTCTGCGGACCGCGCTGTGCGGCTTGAAATAGGCTGATCAAGGATGGCCTCTCCAGGGCTTCCGTAGGCATTGCCTAGCAAGCAAAGGCCTGGGGTGTGGTCCTCAGATATGCAAAGAAAAGTGGGGAGGGCTCATGGAGAAGGTGACATTTCTGTACAGGTCAGGGAGGAGAAGGAGTGAGTCACACAGGAAGAACATGCTAGACTGAACTGCAGGTATAAAGGTCCTGGGGTAGGTGTAACGCCTGCTATGTTTGAAGAACATAAAGATAGTCACCTAGCTGGCAGGGAGAAGCAGGAGGTGCAGATTGGGAGTTGCAACGAACTGGGGCAAAAAGTTTACTTGACCACCAGCGCAGCCAATAAAAAGGTGGGCCACAGTGGTGCACAGCTGTCATCCCAGCTGCTGAGGAAATGTAAATAGGAGGATCACAGGCCAGGCTAGCCCAAGCATAACACGAGATCCTATTTTAAAAACAATCAGAGTAGAGAAGCATGATACCCATGGTAGAGTACCTGCTTGGCAAGCGCAAGGTCCTGAGTTCAAATGCAATACAGGGGCTGTAGGTATGGCTCAGAGGTAAAGCTCCTGCCTAGCAGGTGTGAGGTCCTGAGTTCAAACCCCAATCCTGGGGCTGCAGGCATGGCTCAGAGGTAAAGCTCCTGCCTAGCAGGTGTGAGGTCCTGAGTTCAAACCCCAATCCTGGGGCTGCAGGCATGGCTCAGAGGTAAGGCAACTGGGTGCGAGGTCCAGAGATAAACCCCAATATGGGGCTGTAGGCATGGCTCAGAGGTGAAGCACCTGCCCAGCAAGTATGAGGACCTGAGTTCAAGCTCAAGTATGGCCAATAAATATATAAATAATTTAACAAAGGCTGAAGAACTAATTCAAAAAAACCTCCAATATTGACGAGAGAGAAAGAAATGAGAGAGAAGGGATGGAAGGAGGGAGAAAAGAAAAATGGGATGGAGGGCAGGGAGGGGAGAGGAGGGAAAGGAAGGCAAGGGAAGAGAAGAGAAGGGGAGGAGTCTTCTTGAGCCCCAGCCCTTCCTCTCTGTCCCCACCCTGTCTCAGCTCAGAGCCTGTGGGGCCCCTCTGGGGACAATTCCGGGTAGCCTGTGTTTAGAGGGAGGATGAGGCTGGTGGAGGGGGCCAGGGTCCCAGCCCCAGAGCCTGGCGGCAGGCTTTTGGAGGCCTGTTCTGTCTGGCTTAGGGGCTCTCAGCTCAGGGATTTCTTATCTCGTGGGGGTCAGTCCCCTGTGGTGGGGCTAAAGTGAGAGCAGCAGACCTCAAGTAATGAGTCTCCTGATAGGGATCAGCGGCTCCCGGCAGCAGCGGCATTTAGTCTCTGCCAGCTTCTGGCTTCCCTATAGCTGGGCCTAGAGGGCCTGGAGATGCCCGGAGGTACAGACCTCCACCCTCCGACTCAGAAGGGAAAGGAGACATTTGTCCCCAGACTCACTTTCCCCAGGATCTACCACCAGTGACCCCAGGGCCCCATCTCCAGCACCTGCCTTCGGCAGGCTTGGCTGGGTGGAACGGCCAAGAGCCAGAGAGACAGGCGGGGTGGGAGGGCAGACGCGTGCAGGTGCGCTCGCCTGGGGGGAGCCGGCGAGGGGGGAGGGGACTGCGCTCCCCGGAGGCTTGGAAAGTCCGTTTGGAGATTGGCGCCAGGTGGCTCACGCCCGGAAGCCTAGCTACCGAGGAGGCCGAGATCTGAGGATCACAATATGAAGCCAGCCCAGGGAAGCAAAGTCTGTGAGACTCTTACCTTCCATTAACAAGCCAAAACCAAGCAAGAGGTGGAGCAGTGGCTCAAGTGGTAGAGTGCCAGTCTTGAGTGGAAAAACCAAGTGACAAGCACCGGGCCCTGTGTTCAAGACTCAGTACTTGCACAGGGGGGAGTGTACACAGGTGAGCCCAGGCTGGGGTTTCCCGTGCAGGGCGCAGGGTGCATGGTTTGAGGGAGGGCAGGGGGGTGGAGATGCTGGGGGGGATGGGCAGGGGGTAGAGATTGGGGGCTCTAGATGGGGAGCCTGAGGTGGGTGGGGCCCATGGGGCGGGAAGGCCAGCAGGCGCAGGCTGGCTGGCTCAGCGCAGGCCTCACTCACTCTGGGGGAATCGCGGCGGGTTGTCGTTGACATCGGTGACCACAATGGTGACGGTGGTGGAGCCCGAGAGGCCGCCCAGCTGGCCCGCCATGTCTGTGGCCTGGATCACCACCTCGTAGCGCTCCTGGCTCTCCCGGTCCAGGTCCGGCACAGCGGTGCGGATCACGCCTGCGGGCGAGTGGGGGGAGTGGGTGAGCCTGGCCGACCTGCAGCTCAGGGAGGATGCTTGGGGTTCTGGGGAGAACCTGGGGTCATGGGACCACTGCATACCCACTCACGCTCAGGCTGCACACTGTCTACACACACACACACACACACCTCTACATAGCGACAGACCCACACCCAACACATACACACACACCCTCAAACACGCTTGCACATAAACACGCAACACCAACACAAAACAACAGATTGTTCTGTTTCCTAAGAAGAGGCCCTGGAGCTGGGTGCCGGTAGCTCACATCTGTAATCCTAGCTACTCAAGAGGCTGAGATCTGAGGATCACATTTCCAAGCCACCACAGGCAGGAAAGTCTGTGAGACTCTTTTCTCCAATTAACCACTAGAAAACCAGGCAGCAGTGGGGTGGGTATTACCCAAGCCACTTCAGGCAAATCCCGTGGTCTCATTTCCCCTGCACATCAGGTGCACATGGGTGGACCACGTGTAAAAATGCATGCAAAGTCACGAACGAATCCACACACTTATTCACGTGCATCCTCTCCACGGATTCCCAGTGCAAGGGTCTATATTCTCTTCTCTGGCCAGGGCCAGCGACGGGCTGGGCAGACAATCCCCAGGCCACTCCCTGAGTGGGGACAGCTGCAGAAGTGAGAGGCCACTGCAGAGGAAAGGCCAGGCTTCTTGCCGTCCCCCTCCCCCAGCCAAGAGAACAGACCCAGGGGGTGGAGAGGGTTGATGAGGCATTCAGAGCCTCTGCCCACACCCCTGCAACCTGCCCTGCACAGGTGGTGGCAGGCAGAGCCTAGGACCTGCGCACCAGGTGAAGCCACGCACCAGCAGACCTGCGACGCGCCCCATAAAGCCCAGGTTCCGAGGCCTGATGTCCCCAGCCTGTCCCCCAGATTCCAATAAAGGCAATGGACCAAGAGGAATGGTGGTGTGGAGGGTGTGTTGGGGGGGGGTTAGTGTGTGTGATATTTACAGTATATGGTGTGTGTGTGTGTGTGTAATGGAGAGAACTACTGGAAGAAATAAAGTCAGAGGGGAATACAGAAGAGGCAGGCAGAGAGAGACCAACGCGGATGGAGATTTGAAGAGAAAAGGAGAGTAGGAGAGGGAGGGACAGGGCCCAACAGCACCCCAATGACTGGAGGGGAGCGGGGGAGGAGGGGTGAAAGGGAGGGCAGGGGCAGTGCCACCAGGCTGGCGAGCAGGCCCCTGCGTAAAAGGGCAGGGGCAGAAGCGGAGGTTCATTGGGTCCTTCTGTGCACTCTGCTGCGGGCCACTTTGGGTCCAGAGCCACCCTGAATGAAGTGCTCCTGTGGTCACATTGGAAGCCATTGTGCTGTGGGCTTGGCCACCAGAAGCCTGGCAAAAGCCCCAGCTCTCAGTGGGATTCGAGGACAAACAAGGCTCTGTCACTGCAGAAGAGTGAGGGCCTCTGTGGCTACCCCCCTGCTGTGAAGTCCCATCCCTTCCGCCTCTGGATGGTCTGGGGACATTAAGCTCTTCTCTGTTGGAGAATGGTCGTACCATCTCTGTAGACCGTGGTTCAGGAATCATCTCTGGCTGTCAATGAGGTGGGACTCAAGAGGCCCTTCTACCTGACCTGGGTCACTTGTTGTGGGTAGCTATGGTGATAACTTCCAACAGGCCAGGTGTTCAGAGGCTGCAACCTTGGAACATTCCTTTCCATACTGACTCTGGCCCTGGGATGTGCCTTGCTTGGGCTGACTGGACATCGAGCAGCGATGACCAAAGCAAAGGCTGGACAAGCCCTCCTGTTTCGGGCTTGATCTTCTGGAATCCTAAGAGCCTCCCCCGCCCCCCAGGAGGAGAGGCCACAGAGAGGCAGGCCTGGTCACACCAGCTGTCCCCGATGAGTCAGCACCCCCAAGCAATGCCACAGAATCACTGCCCAGCCAAGCTACAGCATTGTCACCATAATAGACTGTTGTTGGGCTAAGCCACTAAATTTGCAGTGGTTTGTTATGTAGCCATTGATAAGTGACACAGAAATCCAGTTGGCTGAGCTGCTCCTCTCTTGGTTCTATCTGGGCACGCTCGTGCGGCTGCATTTAACTAGAAGATCAAGGGGGCCTGGAAGGTCCGAGATGGCCTCATCCACATGCCTGGCAGCTGGCCTCTTGCATTGCTTGCAGGCTGGCCTTACTACATGCAAATCCAGGACAGCACAAGTGAAAGCTGCCAAGCCCTTTAAGGCCTAATCTCAAATTTGCAGAACATTATTCTGCTACATTCTATAGGCCAAAGTGAACCACAGTCCAACCCAGATTCAAGAGGAGGGGGAAGGAATACTACCTCTCCCTCTCCTTCTCCCTCTTTCCCTTCCCCTCCCCTCTCTCCCCACCCTGTCCCGAGGCTTGAACTCAGGGCCTGGGTACTATCTCTGAGCCTCTTTGTGTTCAAGGCTAGCACTCTACCACTTGAGCCGCAGCACCACTTCTGGGTTTCTGCATAGTTTATTTGAGATAAGAATCTCATGAACTGGGCTGGGAAGATGGCTCAGTGGTAGAGCGCTTGCCTTGCATGCTCGAGGCCCTGGGTTCGATTCCTCAGCACCACATAAGCAAAAAGAAAAAAGCCGGAAGTGGCACTGTGGCTCAAGTGGTAGAGCACTAGCCTTGAGCTGAAGAGCTGAGGGACAGTGCCCAGGCCCAGAGTTCAGGCCCCACGACCGGACCCAAAAAAAAAAAAAAAAAAAGGAATCTCATGAACTTTCTGCACAGGCTGGCTTGGAACCGGGATCCTCAGATCTCAGCCTCCTGAGCAGCTAGGATTACAGGCGTGAGCCACCGATGCCCAGCTAACACCTCCTCTTTCTGGGAGAAGCAAAACCACACCACAGTTGGTACTCTGTATCTTAAGTATACTTGCTCTGATTCAACCAAGGGCAGACTGCAAACATTCAGGAAAAAGACTGAAGGCATGGCTCAAGTGGTAGAGCACTGCCTGGCATGCACAAAGCCCTGAGCTCCCAACCCCAGTACTTCAAAATAAAAAGAAAGAAAGAAAAAAAAGCATCTGAACTGAGCATGTGTAGATTTCTTTTCTTGTCGTTATTCCCTGAAAGACAGAGTGTAACAACTATTTATATAACGTTTACTTTACACTAGGTATTATAAGTAATCTGAAAATGATTTAACATATACGCAAGGATGTGTGTAATTATGTGCAAATACGCCGTTTTATCTACAAGGCCTGAGCATCCACGATTTGTCTGTCTGCAGGGGTTTTGGAAACAGCCTCCACAGTTAGCTAGAGGCAGGGCAGGAAAAGGCTGCCACAGGGGCGGAAAATCGATGACACATTCTCCCCTCCATCCCCTTCCTCATTCTATTGCCTGGTGCCAGAAAAACATGGTAGATGCTATTGCACTCCTGGGGGAGGGGGAATGTGAGGTACAAGTCTATGGATTTGTTCTTCAAACAGTTGCAAATTCATTCATTCATGCATGCATTCATTGTGTACAGAGGGCCTCTTGTGTTTCAAGAATCACGTGTGAGCAGGGGGGAGAAGTCAGGAAGATACAGGTTCTGGATCTTCTCCCTTGCCATGCCACCTCACCATGGGCAAGGCCTGGAGTCTTCCTGAGCCTCTGTTTCCCATTCTCTAAAGTGGGGTCACCCACTTGGGGAGGGGCTATTGAGGAGTTCGATGAGACAAAACATCCAGCAGCGGGTGTCACATCTGGGAGACAGCTTGTTGACCTCCTTCTTCAAGCGGAGTCAGACACCCCCATAAACAAGTCCCACAGTCAGGTGGGGCATTGGGGGAGGAGGGGGGAGGGGTCACTCTGTTCTTGTTCCCCCAGAGGATCTAAAGGGCCTTGGCACAAAATGTCCAAACGGCATTTGGACTGTCTGGTTGGCCCGGTGCAGTGGCCTATTTGTTTCTGGCCTCTCTGTTGGAACAAAAGCTCTGTGAGGGCAGTGGCCAACTCCAACTCGTGGTCACCTTCCCCTCAGGATCGAGCAAGTGCTCCACAAAATGTCAGCTTCCTCCTCTCCTGCTCTAAAGGATGTCTCTGACCCAGTGGAGAATTTTCAGCGGTGATCTTGAAGTCTCTGTGTCTTTCTGCTCCTTCAAGGGTGGTGGTAGGCTGGGGCTGGTAATTACAACCTGGCCACGGCCCCCTGCAGCCTTGACTTCACCCAGTGCCCCCCAGGTCCAGCTGTTCCCTTGCTGCCCACCTCCGAATGTGACAGGAGGGGCCTGGATCCCGGGTGACACCTCATTAGCCAGCAAATGCCATCCCTGTCTCCCCTGTTGGGGGGTGGCTTGCTGGCAGGCCTGGCCTTTAAAACACACGAGTTAATTCCTCCTCTGGCACTGGGGCCCCACATCGGCCCGCCCCCTCCCTTCCTCATGCCTTCCTCCCCGGTCTCTGTGCGGCTCGGCTCCCTGCTCTCTGCACAGTGAGAACAGACTGTACCTCTAAGCAGCTGCTAAATATAGACCTGCAGCAGCGGAATATTCCTAGCTGGGGAATGGAGCCGGAGCTGGGAATGGTACCAGGGTGGCTCTGGCGAGGGGAGGGAAAATCAGCCTCTTCTTGGGAAATGTCAAGGAAGGATCCTTTTCCATCCAGAAGTTGAGGGCCCTAGAACGCAGACCCCCATGTGAGCCCCTTCATCGCCTTGTGTGATGCCTGGGAGCGGTTCCTCCTCTTCAGGGCTCTAGGGCTGTCTGCGTGTCCTCTTGGCCTCTGTAGGAGCTGGATGCCTTCTTGGCTCTCCGTGAGTCTGATCTCTATCTTCCCACCCTTGCCACCTCCCAAGACCCAATCCTGGCCCTTCCGTTCTGCATTCCTTCTTTTCTGCTCCTTCTTCTCTTCTTCTCCTTGTCCACTCCAAAGTCCCTGCCTCACCTGCCTGGATAGGTGAAAATCTCATCACTGCCACCCTTGTCTTCTCTTATGCCAAGTTCAGGGCTAAGCATCACACACTTCGTGTTCCCTTATGCCAAGTTCAGGGCTAAGCATCACACACTTCGTGTTCCCTTTGCCTGTGTGGCCTTCCCCAGACATCCCTGTGGCTCACGGCCTCACTTCATTTGGGACCCAAGGTCACCTCCCCAGAAAAGCCTGCCCTGATTTTTTTTAATCCAAGTCTCTCCTTCATTCCATTTTACACGTCTTCTTGGCATGCACTACTACTTGGCACAATGCTTTGATTTGGCATATTTTTATATGCTTATTTTCTGCATCCCTTTCTTTAATAAGAACCTGACAGGGGCATACTAGAACGTGTCTGTGCTATCTTCCCAGTGTCTAGAACACAGCCAGCAACATCGCAGGTGCTCAATTAGTAGCTGAATGAATGAACTCTCCTTGTGCACATTAAAGGCCATTCTTAGCTGGGCATGGTTGGCTCACACCAACTACTCAGGAGGCTGAGATCTAAGGATTACAGTTCAAAGCCAGCCCAGGCAGGCAAATCTGTGGGAATCTTATCTCCAATTAAGCACAAAAAAGCCAGAAGTAGAGGTGTGCCTCAAGTGATAAAGTGCCAGCGTGAGCAAAAAAAAAAACAAAAAAAAACTAAGGGATAGCACCCAGGTCCTGAGTTCAAACACCAGCACACACACACACACACACAGGCACGCACGCACGCACACACACACACGCACACACACACACACACACACACACACTATTCATTGCCCAGCTGGAAGTTCTAGACGTTTCCTTTGCTTCTCTCCTCTCATTATAGCGTGGAGCCCCTTCTCTGATGCTCAGCTTCTAGATAGCTTCTGTAACCCACCCTTCTCCCCCTGTTTCGGTGGGAGGTTGCTGCAGTGATGACTCTACAGGATTAGGCTGAGGGAAGAATCAGGGCTTCTAATTTTGAGGCCCCTGGTCTGCATTATTTGCTACTGCAGAAACCCATTGTATCCCCTCTCCTCTCTCCTCAGTCTCCACACACTCATTCCTGATTCTATATCATCCATGGCCTTTTAACTACACAGGCAGTTAAGGAGTCCAAATGGATGTTGAGAAAGGGTGCAGGTTTAGGGTTTTGTCCTCGGGGCTCCGTGCTGGCCACTCTGAGCTCCACAACCTCTGGTCTCCAATTCCTGTCTCCAAGCCAAGCCTATAGCAGCTGCCCCAGGGATCTTGTTAAAATGAAAACCTGTGCATGTCACTTCCCTGCTTAGAAGCCATCAATGAACGCGCCGTGTTGGCAAGGGGCGGGGAGCGGGGTGAGAGGGGGGAGCAAACACTCACCCGAAGCTCACAGGGGTGGAATCCGGTACCTTTCAGCATCGTCTATCCAGACTCCAAATGCACAAGCTCTGTGACCCAGCGTTTCCATTCTTGAAAATTACCCCGCAGACTTCCACTAGCACAAAATGATGTATGCACGAGGCTATTCACTGTAGCGTGGTTCATTTTAGCACAAAGATTGGAACCAGCCTAAGTGTCCATCAGTAGGGGACTGGTGAAATACATTTTAGTGTATCCATAACAGGTATTGAGTAAAAGAATGAGAAAAGTCTTGCTGAACTGATACAGAATAATCTTCCAGATGTATTGTTAAGGAAAGGGGTGGGGGAAAAGCCAGGTATGTATATAGTGTGTGTTTATAGCTACCATTTCTGTGAAAAAAAAAAATAAAACAAAATACATGTGCCTGATTTTCTTGTACATGCAGAGAACTGCTCTGGAAAGATCCACAGGGAAATTAACGTTCGTTGCCGTGGGGACACAGCCTGGGTGGCTTGCAGACTGGATGGAGGGGTGGGGGATGAAGGGGAGAGGGGAAGAATAACTATTAATACTCTAATGCTAATATTCTAACACTAATACACTAATACTCATTTGAACTTTTTTGAATTTGGAACCTTGGAATGTACTATTCCTTAAAAAAAAAAAAAAGGAATGACTACATATTTTTTTCAAACAAATAAGTTCCCAGGACCTCACAGGATGCATGCACACCAGGGGGCATCTCTGGGGCTGCACTACTCTTGTGTGTGTGTGTGTGTGTGTGTGTGTGTGCACGTGTGTGTGTGGTGGGGGGATGCTTTAACATTTCTTTCATGTTTGAATGTTTGCAAGGAGGTGAAATGAATGAAAAAGTCATGTGCAAGAGAACACACTTATAACTGCAGATAGATGGACAGCCTCCCACTTCCTTCCCAAAGAAAACAAACAGACAAACGCAGCCCATCCACACTCTTCTCTATCACCCTTGGGCTAAAGACTGACCTCCTGGCATGTTTATGCCAGCCCAGCCTGGCCCTGCTGGTCTCCCCCGTCATCTTCCATGAACCCATTTCCCTTCATGTTGTAGGCATTTCTCTACCCTCAGGCTGTTTCAGCCTGAACCGTGCCCTCTAATGGGGATGCCTGTCTCTGAAATCCCTGTCTGGCCAACACTGGTGGGCTGAGGTTTGAACTCAAGCACCTTTGCACTTACTAGTTCGGTGCTCTGCCACATGATCTACATCCCTAGCCCTTGCTTGACACCTTTTTTTCTTTTTAGTTGTTGGTCATGGGGCTTGAACTCAGGGCCTGGACACTGTCCTTCAGCTCTTTTGCTCAAGGATAGCACTCTACCGCTTTGAGTCACAGTGTCACATCCGGTTTTCTGGTGGTTAGTTGGCAGTATGAGTCTCATGGACTTTCCTGCCCGGGTGGCTTTGAACCACAATCCTCAGCTCTCAATCTCTTGAGTAGTTAGGATGACAGGTGTGAGCCACCAGCGCCTGGCTACCAGCTTATTCTTTACAGATGCCTGCTGAGGCCTCCAGAAAGAAAGCCTTACATCCTAATTACCCAGGTGAATGCCTGGCCTGGTTCCCATGGTCCTGTGAGCTTCATGACGGCGTTTAAAAAATAATAATAATGTTCTGTGGTGTCTGGTGTCTCCTCTTCATCCTGTCTCTGCAGCAATGAGAGCCAGCTGGAGCCAACAGCGCTCTCAGCTGTGTGACCCCCAATGAGTCACCCCATCTCTCTGAGCTTCCGTCTCTTCATTCTATGTTCTGGCACTCTCCCAAGGGGCTCCTCAGAGTAGGCAGGCTCTAACCTCAGAGCGAGTGAAGTGGGGTGGGTGGGGGCTGCGCCGCTGTTTGAGGGTGGTTATGTATGTAGGTGTGGGGCTTAAGCAAAGAATGGTTCCTAAGTGTCCATCTTTCTATCAGAGCCTTAAAAACATCCATGCAAGGACAGCTTTCTAACTTGCTGGAAAGGTGCACGCCCCAAACTCTTGACCCACAAGCATGGCAGGCTTGCCTAAGTTGAGTGCCAAGGACAAAGGAGTTATTAGTTCAGAGTTCTGAGGACCTTACAGAGCTGCTGCCTTCTGCCTTCTTTGGCTTTCTGCTGGTCTTACAGGGGCACCTTCACATCTCTTTTGGTTGTTGTTGTTGATTGTGCGGTTTGAACTCGGAGCCTGGGCTCTGTCCCTGAGCTCTTTTGCTCAAGGCTGGCACTCTACCACTTTGTGTCACAGCCCAACTTCTGGTTTTCTGGTGGTTTATTGGAGGTAAGAGTCTCACAAGACTTTCCTGCCCGGGCTGGCTTTGAACCGTGGTCCTCAGATCTCAGCCGCCTGAGTAGCTAGGATTACAGGTGTGAGCCATAGGTACCCAGCTCATTTATTTATTTTCCCTTCTTCAGTCTTCCCTCTTCCTGCCCACCACCCCCCTCCCTCCCCGCGACCCTAAGGTCTCCTGGAGCCCAAGATGACTGCTTGGCGCTAGACCCCTTGTGTGGCCCCGCCCACCCCGAGGGTCCCACCACATGTCATTGGCTCAGCCCCACCCCGCCCCTGGAGCATCACCCGAGGCCCCGCCCCACCAGGCCCCGCCCCTCACCGGTCTTGGGGTCCACGGTGAAGTGGTGCTCGCCGTCCAGCACGCTGTACACCAGGCGGGCGCTGCTGCCGTAGGTGGGGTCGTCCGCATCCGAGGCTATCACCTGCATCACTGACGTGCCTGGGCCCGGGGGACCAAGCGGGACAGTGGTCATCTGGAGCTCGGAGCTCTGTCCTCCGCACCCGGGGGAAAGCGGGACCCGGGACCGTGGACGCCCCGCGGCTCCACGCACCCCCCCCCCAGCCTGTTTCCTGACCCGGCCCCTGCGAGG
>NW_012267229.1:24152942-24154575 GCF_000151885.1 Dipodomys ordii
TCCGCATCCGAGGCTATCACCTGCATCACTGACGTGCCTGGGCCCGGGGGACCAAGCGGGACAGTGGTCATCTGGGGCTGGGAGGCTCGTCCTCTGCATCCGTGGGTCTGCGGGACTCTCCACCGTGGACGCCCCGCGGCTCCACGCACCCCCCCCCCCGCTCGGCCCCAGCCTGTTTCCTGACCCGGCCCCTGCGAGGACTCGGGTGCACATCTCTCGCGGGGCTTCCCAGCTGTGGGGCTCTCTGGCAAGGAAAGGCAGTGGCTCTGCCCCTTGCTTTCCTCTTCTGTCCGATGGGGATGGTTCTAGTCCTCGGTCAGCGGGGTGAGGGACATGAGCAGAGGGGGGGGATGGCAGCCATCCCGAGCAAGTTCAGGTCAGAGTGAGTGGCCTGGCTGGAAAGCGTGCGCTGGCCCTCGGCCCACAGGACCCTCCCCGCTCCAGCCCCTCTGCGGTCCTCCGGGGCTGGTCTCCCTGCCCCTCCGTGGCAGAAGGGACAGCCAGAGGGCCGCGTCCATCCCGGTTTTGCCTCTGAAAAGTAGTTGGCTGTGGGCCCGGGTTCCTGCTCACCCCTCCTCCTGGCGCCCAGACAGTCCCCCTCTGGGCACGCGCGCGTGCGCACACACACACAAACACACACACACACTTCTCATGCACTGCACGTAGGCTGCCGGGGAGAGTATAAATTGGATAAAAGTCCATCAAACAGCGGCAATTAAGTTATTGATTTTCGACGCTGCCTCATTAAACCGGGAGCTTCTCTCGGCCTGTCCCAGAGATGGCTCTAATTTGACATCATGTTCAATTTGACGAAAGCAGGGCTTGGGACGTGAGGCTGGCCTGAGTGGGGGAGGGATCTGGTGGAGGGGCCGGCAGAGCCTTATGGGCCACCCAAATCTTTCCAGACAGAAAAGGGAGGTGGACCATCCAGAGAGCTCAAAGGAGGAGAGGGACACCCTTGCTTCCAGGAGGTGCCCTCTGCTGGGTGCCCTCCCCGGGCTGGGCTGGAATTGTCGGGGCTCACAGAACAGCTCGCTGGGAGGTGAGGCCAGTTCACTGCGTGGCTAATGAGCGAGTGTGGAAGTGCTACTGCAGCAGTTCTGCTAAGCCCAGCCCACCGCCCGCCTCTCCCGCCTCCAGCCTGGGGCTCTCCATCATTCCAGACAGACACATGTATTTATTTTTTCACTCCTTTGCATTCCTCATTTTCCTCTCTGGGTCCCCCTCCCAGCCGGAACCTCCTAGGCTGGCCCTGCAATGCGCCTCTCTGGCAGCTCCAGCTCCTCGGCTGGAGTCAGAAGCTAGAAGAGGGGGAGCAGGCCCCCCTCCCTGTTGCTGGCACCCAGGGACTTCTGCTCAGGGCCCAGGGAACAGCCCCAGCTGCCCCCACGGCTGCACAAAGAAGGGAAAGGCAGGAACTTTGTTGAGCATCCACTGTGTAGGGGAGTCACTGACTCTTAAATCCATCCATTCAAGGCAGGCTCCAGTCACAGTTGTAATTCTAGCTACCCAGGAGGCTGAGATCTGAGGATCGTAGTTTGAAGAAAGCCTGAGTAGTGACGTTTGTGAGTCTCTTATCTCCAATTAACCACCAGAAAGCTGGAAGTGGCAAGTGAGAGCACTAGCCTTGAGC
>NW_012267229.1:24154840-24176010 GCF_000151885.1 Dipodomys ordii
AAGGCAGGCTCCAGTCACAGTTGTAATTCTAGCTACCCAGGAGGCTGAGATCTGAGGATCGTAGTTTGAAGAAAGCCTGAGTAGTGACGTTTGTGTAAGACTCTTATCATTTAACCAACAAGAAAGCCAAAAGTGGGCTGTGGTTCAAGTCGTAGAGGAAAAAAAAAAAAAAAAAAAAGCTAAGGGATAGTGGCCAACACATACACACAGAGACACAGACACACACACACAATCCTCTCTACTCTAGAAACATCTCAGGAATGCCGAGTGGCTTCTCTAATATTCCAGATGAGGGAGAGACTTAGCTGAGGACATGGCAGGATTTGAACCCAGGTCTGCAATGCCAATGCTGACAAAGCGCTTTGGGGGTTCCAGTGTCCACACAGGCAACAGTCACTTTGAGGGTGACCTGGTGTAGGGAGTCACAAACACTGTGGCTTATTAGAGACTTGACCTTGGGCACATCACAGAGCCCCTCTGTGCCTCAGCCTCTTCATTTGAGAAATGAAGGTGACAGTGCTACCGAGATCCTGAGATGGCCTGGAGAATTCAAATAGATTTCTGCATTCAGCACCAAGGACAGCGCCGGGCCTTCTCTAAGAACCCAATAAGCGCAGGTGGCTGTTGTCTCGGGTGGCAGCGCGTGCTTGTCTGTCACGGCACGGCAAGGCACGGTGTCTCGCTCGCAGGGCTTGGCGAGAGAAACTACACAAGGCGTCAGGCTCACAATGGCACCGAGAATAAACGGCGACAGTTGTAACTGCGATGAGGAAGCCAGCGTCTCCCCCTTGCTGATTTCCTCCCTCCCTCCCCTGCATTTGCAAGTCACAGTGCTGGGCTGAGTGACTCCCTTGGGACATGGCTAAGCCCCAACCACCCCCCTCCTCTCTCCCTGGCTGCATCCCAGGGACTCCCTCAGGGATGCTGGAGTCATCTCCCCAATCCGGGATTCTTTATTGCAGCCATTACAGTTAATGCCCGCATGTGGGGCCGGCGTAGGGTTGTAGGGTGGCCCTGCCACACACCCCTCCCATCTGCTCCAGCCAGCAGCAGCTCCCCAGAACCGGAAGACAAAGGGGTGCCAGGTTTGTGGTGGTTCTAAGGCCACCTTTCAGGTCAGCTTTGGCAGGTTTAGCAGTTGACAAAGTTACGATGTGCTATATCTCCCATGCCCATTTGGACCGCATAGTAACTCTGACACATTGGGGGGTGTCACACTTTACAGTGTTGGTGTAAACACCCTCATGATGGTCCAATTTCAAGCCACCAATGTGCTATTGGCTGGCCCACAAGACTTTCAAAATCAATATGTGACTCTTGCAAGCTGAAAGCCATGACTATATATTACTGTCCAATAATAATGATAAGCACAGATTATACTTATCGAATAACTACTTTGTGCTAGACACAATGATGTAAGCCCTTTACATGTATTATCTTGTGGAATTTACCCAAGAAAGGCTTGCAATAAGCCCTAATAAGATTTCTACTTAACGGCTGGGCACAGTGGCTCATGTCTATAATCCTGGCTACTTGAGAGGCAGAAGCCCACAGGATTGAGACCAGCCTAGGCCAAAGGTTATCAAGACCCCATGTCCGTCCACAGTTGGATGTGGTGGCCCATGTCTGGCATCTCAGCAATTTAGGAAGCACAAATATAGCCGAATCAAGATTCAGCCCAGGCTGATAAATCTGAGGCTCCATCCAAAACCAATAACTAACGCAAAAAGGACTGGGGATGTGGCTCCAGTGGGAGAGCACCGATCTAGTAAGTACAAGGCCTCGGAGTTCAAACTCCAGTACCATCACACAGAGGCTGGGTCAAATAGTGAACATCTTTGCACCTCACTTCCCTCTTGGGAACCTGTGAGAACTCAAATTATAGATGGCCGAGTTCAGCATCAAGGGCAGAGCCTTGGCTAAGTGCCCAGGTTAAGAAGTAGAGTTCTCCGTGCTTCTGTGTAGCACTTCTGCAGTCCAGACCGGCGTGGGCAGTGCTGGTCCCCTCACCCTGGGTTATGAGGACCTGGGACCCCAGGGCCTCCCTGGGGGAGATTACATTTGCAAAGGCCGCTCCTGGGAGAGCAGGAAAACCAGTGCTGCTCCACCTGGTCCTGTGCATGGGTCTCCTGGGAGCTTTAAAATGAAACAGCTGCTGAGCCCCGTCCCAGGCCAATTAAACAGGACCCATGGGATGGAGCCCAGGCAAGGGAGCTTATTTAAGCTCCAGTGAGTCTGGCACGTCTTCCGGGCTAGCAACACATGCCTGGACCTGGCCCCCTGGGAAATGGACGAGGAAACTGAGTTGTGGGGCAGGGTGGGGGTGGGGGTTGCTCAAGGACTTTCCAAAGTCACATCATCAGGAAAAAGTAGGGAAAGATTCTGACCTGAGGTCACACCAGGAGACGACAGTAAGTACACCGCATGCCACCTGGACTCCAGAGCTCCTTCCGGCAGTCTCCTAGAGGAGATGTCCCTCCCACTTCCAAGACCCTAGTCCTAAAGCCAGCTGCAATCCCAGCTACGTAGGAGGCACAAATAGGAGGACTGTGATCTGAAGCCCAGTCTAGGCAAAAACTTGAGACTCTATCTAAAAATGACTGAAATAAAACGGCGGGGGGGGGAGGGATGGGTGAAATGGCAGAGCATCTGTCTAGCAAGCTTAGGACCCTCAGTTCCAACATCACTGACTGTACTACAAAAAGAAAAAAGAAAAGAAAAGGACAAAGTCCTACCACATCCATCCTCACCCTGCACCATCAGTGAAGTCTCCCCACCTGTCTGGCCTTCAGGAAGGAGTATTTGAGTGGCCCACTATGAGTCTCTGAGACACTATGAGGATTACCCAGTTTAGGAGGCAGTTGATGGCTGGAGGCATGGTTCAAGTGGTAGAGCGCCTGTCTAGTAAGTGCAAAAATTGGAATTCAACTCTAGTCCCACCAAAACCAAGAGCAAGTCCTGGGCCCTTGGGTGTGTGGTGGATATCCAGGGGGGTTTACTGCTCCCCTTCTCTATATACTCAGGAGGCTCTTGGGGTGCATCCTTGGCCTGCATTCCCCTGGGCACCAGGAAGGCAGCGGGCTCCTCTACTCCCCTCATCTCCCGTGGATATGCCCAGCTCTGACACACCTTAACCTGGAGCAGAACTGGACCCGGTGTCCTGGCTTGTCTCCAAACACCGGTTCTTTGCCAGGTACACCTGAGACCACAGGTGGGTCTGCCTTCAGCTCCATGATGATGATGATGATGACGACGACGATGATGGTGGTGATGGTGACAGACTCTCATTCCAGCCTGTGCTGGCTGCAGGAACACCCCCAGCAGACGGGGTTTGGTCTATTCTTCTGGTAAACGGAGATAACGCTTTATCTCCTCTGCTCCCCAAGATGTGGAAGACCCCCGAATGAGAGGAAAGGGATGAAACCCATCGGAAAAGAACACAGCCTTCCTCCGAGGTGATCAAGGGTCCTTATTATGAAGATGCTGGTAATTATTATCATCCTGCTTCTTCCCTACCTCCTGGCTGCCCTGCTGCGTTCGGGGATACCCTCGACTCACATTTAGCTTCTCAAACATTTATAAAAATAAAAAAATGAGTCCCGCCCCCTGCTGCTGCTGGCGCTGCACAGAGTGCTTTCCATTAAAAATTAAAAACCACTTGTCGAGTGGCTCCATCCCTGGGAATGCTCAGAAAACACAGGAAACACCCCCCTTTCTCAGACTCCTCCTCCTCCCTCCCTCCCCTCAGCTTCCTCTTCAATCATCACTTATAATATGGCTGCTGGGCTGGGCTTGACCTCGCTTCTGGCTGCCCTGCCAGGTAGGGGGGCCCAATGTAGATGGATGACCCACAGGGGATGCTGGATGTGCCTGCCAGGAGGTGGCAGGGCCAGAGACAGGTGACAGAGGCTGTGACACAGAGGGGCGAGGTGGGAAAGCAGAGCAGAGCAGCCTAGGGGTAGAATGTGGGAGAGGAAAGGGGGGAAGTGGAGTCACTGACTCGGAGAAGATGAACAGAGACATCATGTCTGAAGTAGGAGGGGACAGTGGGAGTAGAGATGCGGAGCAGAAAGGTGACACCCCAACTCTTCTAGCATCCCATGTGCAGCCTGCCGGCTCTGCCCGCTCCTCACTTCCACGGCCCCCTGGGATTTAGTCTAGTGGCCTTGCTTGCTTGGGACAGCAACCTTCTAAGTACCTGCAGAGCCCCCTTCTGTTGGTGACAGAAAGTAAACCTTGTTGCTTATAACTTAGCTCATCACTTACCCAGCAACCACAGAATGCCTGCTACGCACCCCAAGGACAAGAAGGTGGCTCTGCACCCCGGTGCCGCGTGGGCACAGGGCCTGGCACCGAGATGGCGCTCACGGCGGTGAATGGTTTTGTTGATGGGGAGGGGGAGGAGTGGGCATGTTCCTCCCTGTCCCTAAGGCCAGGGCCTCTGCTCACCACCCCCCCACCAGAAACTCCTGTCCCATTTATCCCTCCCCGGCCGGGGGAGTGAGAGCCAGTGCTGTTGCTAGGCAAGGAGATATTGCACATATAGATCTTCCTGGACTTTAATTAAAAACATCTTTAGAAGTTGTCTCTGCAGAGGCCAGCGATTGATTCCTGGCTTGGGCCTGCGGGCTGCTCAGCCACACTCTCTCTGGCTGCTGACGGGACAATCTCCCACGCGGCTGCCGCTCTCTCCCGAACGGCACCCATGGGACACACCCTGCCTTCTGCCACCTTCTCCTTTCCTCTCTGCCATCTCCCCTCCCTCCCCAGGTCCTGAACTCAGAACTCAGACAGCCTGCTTTGCCATTTTTTTTCATTCACCTTCCCCTCCTGTGCCTCAGTTTCTTTAGCTATAAAACGGGGGTGTCTGCAGTTAGCCCAGGGGAGTCCCTTGGGAGGCCAAGGGTGCTCAGGGCTGGGAAAGGGAGTTCGCAGCTGGAAAGTCCTGAGCAAGGATTTGTCTCCCCAAAAGGACACCTGGAGGCTGAGCCCCATCCCTGGGGCTCCAGTCCCCAGCTCCTGGGTTGGTTCTGGTTCTCCTGCTTTCAATGTGGTGTTTCAGGCAAGCCTCTCTACCTCTCATTGCATTTATTTCCTTCTCTGCAAAATGAGGACAGTAATACCTGCCCTGCTCATTCCCCAGGACTGCGGGGATAAAGGGAAATCGCTCTATGAAAGCAGTGTTGGCTGATAGCTATTATTTAGTGAATGTCCCAAGCTGTACTACAAAACAGGCTTTTCCCATCCATTAAAGACGCTGCTCACAAAGGAATGGGACCCACGAGCGTGTGGCGGTGGCGGCGGCACAAGTCCCTGTCCATTTCCACAGTCCATGGAGCCCCAATCCCACGGTCCAGCAATGCCAGTCCTAGGGGCCTCATTGCCACCACATTCTCCCTCTTTCGCTCCAAACAGACATCATTAATCCATCATGGCACCCCTTTCAGCTGAGCCTGAGTGCCACTTTCCATTCCACCATACAGCTCTACAGCCACTGGCACAGATGGAAGTGACTCCTGCCCTCTGGGATGGGGGTAGTGCCCTGCTTCCCCTCCAGACCTCGCACAGGGCAGCAGCGTTCACTGACTCAGAACCAGCTACTCTAAGTTTTCTACTTCAATGGGTCTCTACACCAAGGCCATTGGGGGTGGAGCTAGGGGACTCATCCCTGTAAGCCCTACAGAGCCCAGTACACGGGAGGCCTTGTACACCATGGGTGCTAATAAACATGGGTGGATTCCATTCAATTACTTATCTTTAAATCCTTGGCAGTGCCTAGGATAAAGGAGCAGCTAATAAATGTGTACTGAATTAAATCTCTCATTCCTGTATCCTCAATAGGCCCGAGAACAGGGGCTTGTACACAGCTGGCATCAGTAAGTGGGGAGATCCCAACGGCTATGGGAGCACACTGCAGGAGGAACGCGCTGTCCACCGCCCAGGTCATGACGCCTCTGAATGGTGGTCCAGGCCAGCTCTCCTCCGCTGGCTCCAGCTCTAACCTCTCTCTCCAGAAACGGGTCTCTAGCCCCGTCTCTCCCCACAGTTCCCAGTAGGTGCATCCAACCTAACACACCCAGGGGGCTACTTGTTCTTTCTTTGTCTTCAAGGAATGTGGTCTTCATGGAGCTTTCTGCCTCCATCGTGGTGGCATCATTCCTTCCAGTTCTCTGGTCTCCTGGGCCAGCACTCCTGCATCCCAGGCCCTCCCGGACCCCAATCAACAGCTGGATGCCAGCTGCCCGCCTTCACCAGTGGCCTTCATTCTGCACCACTACCCGTCTCCTCCTCACTCCTCCCCCTCCTTCCCACCTTGCCCAGCGCCATCGCCTATCGCATGGGCAGCCAGCATCGCCCACCGGCAGCCAGGGCATCTCTTTAGACCCTGTCTCGCCCAGATTACAACACAATCCTCCAGGGCTGCCACAGCCTGTGGGATTCTTGAACTAACCGGCCTTCCTTCCTTCCCTGCCTTCCTTCCTCTCCCTCCCTCCCCTTCCTCTCTTTCCCTCCCCTTCTTCCTGTTCTTCCTCCCTCCCTCCCTTCCTCTCTGTCCTTCCCTTCCTTCATCTCTCCCTCGCTACTCTTCCTTCCTTCCTTTCCTTCCTTCCCTCCCTCCTTTTTACCCTCCCTCCATCTCTCCCTCCTTCCCTCTCTCCCTCCCTCTCTCCGTTCCTTTCCCTTCCCTTCTTTCCCTCTCTCTTCCCCCCTCCTTTCTTCCCCCCTCCCTCCCTTCCGCACAGTACTTGGGTTTGAACTCAGGGCTTCATGCTTGCTCGTCTGGCACTCTACTCCTTGAGTCATTCTGCCAGACATTTTGCATTGGTTGTTATCTCTCTCTCTAAACCCAGGCCAGCTTGGATACTGTGATCCTCCTATTTGTGCTTTCCTTTGTCATTGGTTGAGATAGTCTCTCAAACTTTTATGGCCTCCCATGGATCTCTGCCTCCCATGTAGCTAAGATTACAGGCCTGAGCCACCCCTCCTGGCTGCTGGTCTGTCTTCTTAGGTGTTCAGATACTCTTCCCCCTCCATTCACGCCTCTTCACAGTGACCTCCTGGCTAGCCCACAAATGTGACAAGCCCACTGCACCTCAGGGCCTTTGCACTTGCAGTTTCTTGTGCCTGGAACATTCTCTTTCTGGCTCTATAGTTCTCCAAGTGAGACCCACAGTAGGCAGCGTGGCCAGGAGTTCGTAGCTTTCACACCACAGGACGCCATCCATCTGCTCATTCATTTCCTCCCTGTCGTCATAGAGGGGCTTCCTAAGGATGCCTGGTGGCTGGAATGGCATGGGGCATAGAGTGGTCACTCAATAAGTATCTGTGGCCTGAATGAACCCCCTCCATTCTCACAAGGAGGGCAGGGCCAGGCCCAAGGTTGTGTGGGCACGGGGAGGCCGGGCCCCCTCCTTAGAAGCTAGCCCCCCCCCACTTCCTTCGCCTTTTAAGCTCTGAGTGGTTTAATTTGCGCACGGCTGCCTTTCATGTCCCAAGCCGCGCCCCGGCTCCCTCTGATCTGCCGGCCGCTGGGCCCCACTGCCGCTTGTCCGCACCGCCCTGCCCAGCCCGGATCAGGAGGCTCAGTAATTGTGACTGATTTTCAAAGCATCCCGGAGTTCCTGCGTGCGCCCGGCTGTCAGATCTGCTTCCCTTTCAAAAAAGTTGCTCAAATGAAATAAACTAATTTAATTTCTGCCTCTTCCCTCTCCCTCTTGGGTTCTCCCGGCTTGTCCAAATTGAGTCACCCGGCCTTCCTTTCTTCTAAGTGTGATGTGGGAGCTGGCGGGCTGGGAGAGGGAGGTGCGGCTGGAACTCGAGCCAGGGCTTCCCACCATCCGTGTGACCTTGGATGAGCCCGGCCCCTCCTGGACCCAGTGTCCCTATCTGTGAAATTTAAGGATCCTTGTACCTCTAACAATCCGGGGGGAAGGAAGGGGGGACAGGCATGGGCGGGGGTGGGGAGCCCAGCCGCTGAGCATTCGCAGGCTTCCCAGGGACTGGGTGCATCTTTCCCTCCCTCTTGGCCTGAGTATTCCCATCTGCTCAGCCCTACACTGGAGCCCCAGGGAGGGAGAAGTAGGGATGGACAGGAAGTAAAGGACAGACAGGCCACTGCAGTGGCTGTGGGAGGAACCTGTTCTCCATTGTGAGGTAGTTTTTGTCCTATTGGTACCGGTTCTGAGCCTTGAACTCAGGGCCTGGGCCCTGTCCCTGAGTTTTTTCACCCAAGGCTGGTGTTCTACCACATAAACCACAGCTCTACTTCCATCTTTTTGGTGGTTAATTGGAGATAAGGGTCTCACGGATTTCCCTGCCCATGCTGGCTATGAACTGTGATCTTCGGCTCACAGCTTCCTGAGTAGCTACAATTACAGGCATCAGCCACCACCAGCGGTATCTGGTATCACGGACTCCCTCCCAGCTCCAAAGGTGAGCAGCAGCTTTCAAAAGCCAAGTTGGAGCTGGGTGCTGTTGGCTCATGCCTGTAGTTCTAGCTATTCCTAGCTACTGAGGAGGCTGAGATCTGAGGATCGTGGCTTGAAGCCAGCCCAGGCAGCAAAGTCTGTGAGACTCAGATCTCCCACAAACGACTCAGAAAAAGGCAGTGCTGTGACTTAAGTGGTAGAGCACTAGCCTTGAGCAAAAAGAATCTCAGGGACAGAGCCTAGGCCCTGAGTTCAAGCCCTAGGACCAGCAAAAATAAAATAAAATAAAAAAAGACAAGTTGGCCTGGGTTCCTCTTGCCTGCTTGCTGCCTGCTTCCCTTGATCCTTTCAGATATGAACTCCATTTCCCCTTTAGTGACCGCACTCACCACCTTCCTGGTGGTCGGTTTGAAGCAAAGGCAGACAAGACCAGGTCTTCTTAGGGCAGAGTTTAAGTGAGGAGCGGGGCTGCAGGGCTGGGCTGGGGGAACGTGGGCCGCCTCTGGCTTCCTGTGTGACCTTTGACGTGGGGCCTGCCTCTCTGAGCCCATTCCTCCATTTGCACAATCAATTTCTGCATTCTTGCTGGGTTCGCTCTTCAGTTCCAGGTGCCCTGGCTGCTGACAACGTCCAAATTGATCTCAGCCGCCCAGACCTCCCCACCGACCCTGCCCTCCCAGCCACTGCCTGTTCAAAGACCTGCGCTGGACTAGCAAGGAAGGACTGAAACCACACCCCCACCTCCCCTTCATCTCCCCGTCTGCTCCTCCTGCTCAGCAAATGGAACTCACGTAGGTCAAATCCCCACTGTCATCTTAGAGAGCTTTCCCCCTCTCTCACACCCCCAGCCCATTAGCAAACACTTTCAGCTCTGCTTTCAAATGGTAGCCACAAAGCCAACCTCATCTCTACACCTCCGTGGGTGCCACCGAGCTCCAAGTCACCACCACAGCCCATCTTGGCAACTGCCCCAAGCACAATCTAGTCCTGGCCCTGTCCGACCACATCCAGGGAGCAGCTGCACGAAGCTGGCAAAACTTAAGCCAGAAGCCAGGTGTTGGTGGCTCACACCTGTCATCCTAGCTACTCAGGAGGCTGAGATTTGAGGATTGCAGTTCAAAGCCAACCCAGGCAAGAAAGTCCATGACACTCTTATCTCCAATTAAGCACCAGAAAACCAGAAGAGGTGTTGTGGCTCACGTGGTAGAACACCAGCCTTGAGTGAGAAAACTCAGGGACAGGGCCCACACCCAGAGTTCAAGCTCCATGACTGACCAAAAACAAAAACAAAAAACAAAATTTAAGCCAGATCAGCTCATGCTTCTGAACAGAATCCTCTGGCTTGCTCAGCATAAAAAAGCAAAGCCCTGGTTTTGATCATGGCGGTATAATCTGATCACCTTGCTGCTTTTCTTCAACCCCAGGGCCTTTGCATACACTGTTCCCTCTGCCCGAAATGCTCCTCCAGGGAGCATTGCTTTAATGTCACATCCTCACAGTCATTGATTATGTCACTGTCTGCCTGTCTTAGCTAGAGTATATTCTTCACAACCTCAGGGGGGATTGTCTTACTATGGCCCCAGTGCTAAGCACATAGTAGGCATTCAACGAACAGGCACTAAATCAATGGATACATAAATACACTCCAGCAGACGCACAGCATGTCACAGGAATAAATGCACAGGTCTTAAATGGCCCCCGTCAAGTTGTGCGTGTGCACACCCATACTCGGATGTGGGCAGCACAGGTTCCCCGAATGCACAGGTGCACCATTCTCCTGGTGCCCTTCATCCAGCCCTACCTGCTGGCCACCTTTCCTCTATCACACTGCACAACGCACACTGCCTACAAGGCATCAGATTGGGGAACCTGGGCAAGCTGACCTGGAGGCCCCTTCCCCCAGAACCCTGCCTGGCCTCTACCATGCAGCCCAACAGCTGGAGGTCCAAGAGAGGCAGCCCTGAGCCTGGGCTACAGCAGGTTGCGTTGGGCCTGGTCTAGGACCTATGCTGCTGTTCCTTGTGGCTCTCGGCTGACCTGAACTCAGACAATAGGGCAGAAGGTAGCAGCTTACTGGTCACTCCATGATTGCCAGAGCCCAGGAGCCCAGGATAAGGGGGCCCCATTGTCTAGACAGCTATCTGGGTCCCACGGCCTCTAGTCTCAGTGCGCTGTGGGTGCCCGTGTTCTGAGTGGGCTGTGTCTCATGGCTTCTGGCAGATGGGTGTTTTGGAACATCTGATTCCTTCTCTACTTGTACAGCTGTGTGCTGCACCGCTGGTTACATAACATGCCCGCAGATGTGCTCCCAACTCTGTGTCTGGGTCTCAGGGTCCCTCCGGGCCTCCCTGGGGGCCCCCAGCAATGGGTCTTAAAGAAATGGGGCTTCCTTGAGTGTAGTGAGCAAAGCGGTCTGCGTGGTGATCATGCCTGCTGGCCCAGGCTGAGCACGGGAGTGTCTGCCTGGGGCTCTCCCCGTGCCCAAGCAGGTGGCTGGGCACACTGACGCTGTGTCCTGTGTGGCTATTATATCCAGGTAGAAGTGGTGGCCAGGTGTGAGGCCCGACCCCATCGAGGCTGGGGCTGGTGTTTAGTTCCTTGTGCCTGGAGACAGAATGGCATCTGAGTGGGAGTGTGTCCCGGGGCAGGTTGAACTTTCTAGAAGGGGCACAGTGGCACCTGTGTGTGTGTGTGTGTGTGACTGGTCTGGAGGCTGTCTGTGTGTGAGGTGGTGTCTCTCCATGGCTGTGCACTTGTAGATGTGTGTGTGACCACGGGAGAAGCGTGCCTCGGTATCCATGTGTGTGGGGACCTGGCTGAGGTCAGGGGGTGTGCAGCTGGGGCTACGTCTGGCCTCAGTGGACACCTGGGTTCTGGTCTACCACCACCACCACTTTCCCCCCTTCCCCAGGCCTGGGGCAGCATATCTGCCTATTCTGTGGCTCTTGTAGGCTCTTAGCAGAGCTAGGCAGCCCCACGGTGGGGAGAGGAGGGAAGAGGCCCCGCCTCCTCCACCTCAGGCCCCGCCCCTCCCCCACAAGCCCTGCCCCTCCCACCCGCCCCTGCTCTAGGCCCGCCTTCCCTACATCAGGCCCCGCCCCTGACCATCAGGCCCTGCCTTTCCCACCCTAGGCCCCGCCCCTCCTCCACCCCGGCCCCGCCCCGGCCCCGCCCACCTGTGGGCGAGAGCTCCGCCACGCTGCCGATGTAGGGGCCGTGCAGGAAGCGCGGCTCGCTGTCGTTGATGTCCTGCACCTTGATGATGAACTCCGACTCGGGCTCCAGCAGCCGGTCGGTGGCGCGGTCTCGAGCCTGGGCCCGCAGCGTGTAGAAGGTTTTCTGCTCCCGGTCCAGGCGCTCCATGGCGTGGATGTCGCCCGTCAGCTCATCGATCAGGAAGATGGTCCCGGCGCCCTCGCCGGAGATGGTGTACTTGATGGCCCCGTCACCCTCGTCGGAGTCCGAGTGGATCTGGGGAGGCAGGGTGGTTGGCCGGTGGAGGCGAAGGCGGACCCCAGGCCTGCCGAGCCCCGGGCTCCACTCTCCCTTCTAGAAAGGTCTCTGGGCCTGTCCCCCTGGCCGCCACCTCAGCACCTCGCCCAGCCTTGCGGGAGGCGCACAGAGCACCTGCTGTCCCGGCCACACCCAGCTCAGCCGCAGCAGGAGTGAGGGGGCGGCTTCCGGTCTGCCTCTAACCATGCCAGCGGCTTCCGGTCTGCCTCTAACCATGCCAGCGGCTTCCGGTCTGCCTCTCTAACCATGCCAGCGGCTTCCGGTCTGCCTCTAACCATGCCAGCGGCTTCCGGTCTGCCTCTCTAACCATGCCAGCGGCTGGCTCATGGCGGCTCTCTGGGCTCTAGGCTCCAGGGCTATTCGCGAGGGGGCTCAGGACTTGGGGCAGCGCGTGGGTGAAGGATGGAAAGGGATGGCGGAGGACAGGGATGCTGTTGTCGCGTGCCTGCCATGCACCAGGCATTGAGCTGAGCCCCGTGCATACGCCTTACACCAAGACTCTAAAACAGGCCTTCCTTTTCCTACAAGGATGAAGTGGGAGGACGCGCTGGACCACATCAGGAACTGTCTGGCTCCGGAATCTGGGCTGCCTCGCTCTGCCCTAAAGCTCACAGAAAGGGAGAGGCGGTGCAGCCTGGCTAAACCATGGCTCGGACATCCGCCTCCGGTGTGCCTTTGTACGAGTTGCTAGGTCTCTCTGGGCCTGTGGCTTCAAGTGTGACATAGCAATCATAACAGCATGTCCTCCTGGAGGAGCCAAGGGGCTTCCTGAGTGACAAGCCCCTAAGGCGCTCGCTTAGCAGCTGCCTGGCACAATGGCACATGCAATAAATATCCAAGAGCCAGCGTGGCAGGGCGTGTTCCATGGAAAGCCCGCAGAAGGGAACACCCAGCCAGGTAGGCGCAAGGTGGACTGGGTTGCAGGAGGGGAGGGGGGAGCTGAGCATTGAGGTAGAAAAGAAGAAGGACTGTTTATGCAAATATGCAAAGACTTATGCAAATACTTTCACCACCAATACAACTCATCTGTGCCAGCTGAAAACCTGCCCTGTCCCACACATAAAAAGCGTGCAATAGGTAGTAACTTTGTTATTCTTCTTTTTTTTTTTTTTTTTTTTCTGGTCGTGGGGCCTGAACTCTGGGCCTGGGCGCTGCCCCTGAGCTCTTCAGCTCAAGGCTAGCGCTCTACCACCTGAGCCACAGTACCACTTCCAGTTTTTTCTTTTTTGCTTATGTGGTGCTGAGGAATCGAACCCAGGGCCTTGAGCATGCAAGGCAAACGCTCTACCACTGAGCCACCTTCCCAGCCCTTGTTATTATTCTTATGAGATAGTCATTCAGTATAACTGCAATTTCCCTCTGGTAGTGCTAGGTGCTAGACCCCAGGCTGTTTTCACTACACTGAGATGGGGGGAGGGGTAGGGGAGGACGGGGAGGAACCAGCAAGAAATGGTCTGCAAAAACAAAACCAGAAAACAACAACAACAACAACAAGCCTGGCACTGGTGGTTCATGCCTGTAATACTAGCTACTCAGGAACTGGTACCTGAGCATCAAAATTCAAAGCCAGCCTGGACAGGAGAGTCCATGAGATTCTTATCTCCAATTAACCACCAGAAAACTGGAAGTAGCCTTGTGGCTCAAAGTGGTAGAGTGCCAGCCTTGAGCAAAAGGAGCTCAGGGACAGTACCCAGGCCCTGAATTCAAGCCCCACAATCAGCAGAAAAAATATGTATCAGTGAATGTCCTGTTGCCCTCTGTGTTTCTGTGGAGATGGGCATTAAGGAGACCATCTCTAAGACCCATTTTGGGGTCCCCTTTGTCATGAACCCAATCCCCCCCACATACACCCCAAGTACAACAGGTGCCAGGGAGCTGGGGATGGGGGAGGAGAGCCTGCCCCCTGCCACGAGGGAGGAACCGGGGCGTAAATTCTACTGGTGGAACTTGGTGTCTGAAAGGTGGATTATAGAAGTGCCATTTGGAAGATTGAATGGCTCATAAACATTTTCATATTTCATTAGCCGATTAATGGGCATCTCTCTCCTTTTTGGCGAGTCTGCTGATTCTCAGCAGAAATCGCGGGGAGTAAATGGAGGCGTCGGGTGGAAGCTTTCCGGGTCCCCGTCCTGTTATAGATTGCCCCAATTAATGCCCGTCCCGAGCTCTACTGAGAAGCCTTCTTCCTGTCCAGTTACTGTTAATAGATTTCTCATAAGTGGCTGGACTGTAAAAACCTCATAACTCAGTTTAATGCCCCCAATAAAATTATCTCAGGACGTCGGCCCTGAATCATCGGCGGTGGCGAGGATGAGATCTGTCTCTCCTTCTCACAGTTTCTGCTCTCAGTCCTCCTTTGGCAGGGGGTGGGGGATGGGGAGATGGGGGGAGGGTTCTGCTCCACCCACAGACCTGTTGCCTACTGAGCTAAGTGGCACACCATGTGGTGGGGACAGATGCGGGGGGGGGCACCGCTGTGTTCTCACTGGCCACGCACCCTGCCCAGGAAACACGCTACTACATTTCTGATGTGAAACACAATGCACAGAGAGGGCAAACCATTTGCTGCATGGTACAGCCCTGCTAAACTTCAAACTCCAGTGCTCACCGATTGTCCATAGTCTGCCTCTGAGCCTGGTTTTCTCACACAAGGAATCAGATCGTGCATGACCTGACCACAGGTAAGGAGTTACTGAGTGCTGAGCGCTCTGCCACCCAGGACCCTCTCAGTCACCTGGGTCTCCATGCCTGCCCTGCAGCCCTGGACATTTTCACTCAGCTCTTGGGCAGGCGGGACTTACTTCTTGGGGAGGAGTGGAAAGGAGGGAAGAGGAACAGGGATGATGTCATGGATGTTCTGTGAAGCATGATGCTCGGGGAGCTCACGCTGGGGTCCCAGGGGCTGCTCCCTGGGGACTGTAGAGTCACGCAGGGCCGAGCGGCCTGGGTGGGGGAAGCAGAGCTCAGCACTGTGGATCTGAGCGGGGCCCGGCTCTGCTCCTGAGCGGAGAGGGCGCTTGGCCCTGTACTCGCTAGATCATTTCTCAGCTGTAAGCTGAGCAACAGCTGAGGGTCAGACGTGCCACAGACTGTCGGCAAGAATTCTGGCCTGACTTGGTGGAGTATGAAAATGGATCTGAACTTGCAGGGGAAGAGCCTGATGGGCCCGGGTGGCGGTGGGGGGGAGGGAGGTCCCTGGGCATCAGCTCCGTCTGAGTACCACGTCCACAGCAGAGGATGAGGGAGGGAAGCGGGAAGGAAGGGCTGCAGCTCGCTGCTGAGCCACAAGGCTGCCGAGTGGCCACCTTGACACCAGTCTTGCCCTGACCCCGATGGGCCACGGCCATCAGTGGCCTCTTCTTGCTGAGCTTCCATGTCGTCATTGGGAAAGGGACCTCAAGTCACAAATCAAGAGGCAGAGTGGCCTTGAAGTCCAGAGTCGCTGCCGCCAGCATTGGCTCTGCCAGGGACCTGTTGCACGGCCTGGACAAGCAGCTTCCTCCATCTAAGCCTTGCTTTCCCCATGTGTAAAGGGGGCCGGCATCACTTCCCCACGGGCTGCAAAGATCCTGAGATGTATGGGGGCTCCTGGCACACGTAGGCGCGCACCCCCCTTTCCCTCCCTGGCCTCAGAAGGGATTACAGCCGCACCCCAACTCCCTGCACAGGACCAGACGCAGCCCTGGCTTGCTGAGCGGGGGCCTCCGCCAGTGCCTCCCACCAGCCCCGGGCCCTGCCCAGCACACGCACCTCTCTCCACACCCCCTGAGCACCTCATGGTGGCACACCTCTGTCCCCGGCTGTCACACGCCACCGTGGGCTGTTAAGACCAATTCTGCTGAGCACCTAGTGCCCGGCACATGCCAGGTACCCTGATGGCAGCCACAGGGAAAACACAGGTGTGGGAAAGCTGAGCATGTGCTTGCGTCATGCATGGGCATGTGCGTGTGCGCACATGCCATGCGGACACACGTGCAAATGTGTATTGCAGTGTGAACCTGTGTGCATGGGTGTGAGCGTATGTGTAAATGCGTTGCATATGCAGGCGCACATGCGTATGTGTGGATCTGTGAGAGCGTGTGTGTGTACATTTGTACACACATGTTTGCATGTACACACATGCATGAATTATGCATAGCCAATTGGTTATGGCTGTGTATACATAGGTGTGAGAACATGCATATGTGTGAGTGCATTGTGTGTGTGCATGCACGGGTGTGCACACAGCATGAGGTTGCACGTTCCTCGCGTGCAGAGCAGATGGCTGTCGGTGCCTACCCCTGCAGCACCCAGCCCAAGCCTGGCAGCAAACGCTGAATAAATGAGCACGAACACCACAGCACCCTCCTGGGATTTCGAGAAGCTGGTCTGGGCTCTGTCCCCAGGCACGTGAGCTGAATGGGGAGGATGGTTACTGAGTACCTGTAATGTTCAGGAAAGTTCTACACTCTGTACCATTTATCTCTGGATGTCTTGTATTGATCCTGCAACTGACTTCCAGAGGCCCAGAGAGGGCCCACATCCTACCCAAAGTCACACAGCTGAGAAGGACACCCAGAGGCTGGGGAGACATAGCCTGGTTCTTAGCATGGCATCTAGTATGCCTATCCTCCCTCCACCTCTCCCCCACCTGCCAAGGGCCTCGGTCATAAACAACAGGAAAACACCAAAGTAATGGCTTCCCTTCCCAGGGGGCTGAAAAGTGGGATTTACAAGGCCATTAATTACTTCCTCCTAATTAAATCAAAATTAAATGCGAGCAGAGGTACGTTTTCCTTATTAAAGACAATTAAACGGACAGCGAGGCTACGCAAATAAAACGAGTCTGGGACTTCAATGGAAAGCAAAACGAGTCTGGGACTTCAACAGAAAGCAAATCAAATAATAATAATTTTTTTCCAAAAAAGCCTCCCCCAGAAGGCACGAGGTCTGCTCATGCCCCACGTTCCTCGTAAACCAGGAGTTCATCAATTTCCTTTAAATATTAGCAACTTAATTAAATCTGCGCTCCTCCCCACTCTAATCCTGCCGTAGATCTAAAATAGAGCTCACCGCCCACAGAAGTTGGTCCTAAGTGCTGACCCTATAATTCTATCTTTAATTTTTTTTTCTTTAAAAATCCTACAAAATCCACATCCAGCTTTCCAAAAGCCTCGGGGGAAATTACAGTTCGGAAAAGGGATTAGTCCAAGCACCCGGATCTTTGGAGGTGCTGGGGTTGCCGTTGGAAGGTCCATGGCGGGGGGGGGGGGAAGGCCCGGGGGTGTGAGCCATGGGGGCCGGGCGACCGCCACCCAGCTTCCTGCGGGCGCCAGCAGGAGCCCTGCGTGAGTGATGGAGAGGGAGGCCCTGTGAAGTAGGTTACGGTGGGCGCCCGGGGTTCACTCAGCCTGGTGCTGTTGCTAAGCTACCTTTGCAATCCGACAAGGACGGATGCTCAGAGCAGCTCCCTGGAGCGGGGACCAGGAAGCCACGGATGCACTGAAACCACGGAGAAGTCCTCTCTCCTTGAAGAGCAAGAAGCACAGTATGAGTGTGTGTATGCACGCATGCACGCACACATGTGCACACACATGAACTCCTATATGGGTGGCTCGATGGACAAGGGAAACGTGCTTAAAAAAAAAAAAAAAAAGCCCGGGCTCACATGTTGAAGGTGATGACAGTGTCTCTCAAATTAGTAGTGAAATTCTGGGGTGCCAAGAAGGCTTTGGGGCCCCAGGGCAGGCTTCCTAGAGTGTGTGGGTGCAGTGTGCACACCAGGGTGTCCAATTGTGGACACGTGCCTAGCACAGAACAAGCCACGGGGCTCTGCTAGGTTCTGACTTGGGGAAACTCACCACAGTCGTTTGAGCAGGTCTTAGCAATACCCCACTCCACAGACAAGAAAACTGAGGCACAGAGAGATGAGAGATGTGGCCAGGCAGACGGGTTATGAGCAGAGTGGGCAGGCCCTGGACATCCGCCGAACCACACACACACACGACCCCTTCAGGAGGAAGTGTGCTTGGGGAGTGGAGTGCAGTGCCACACACACCTGTAATCACGGCTAATACTTGGGAAGCAGAAATGGGAGGATCGTGGTTTGAGGCTAGCCTAGGCCAAACATTAGTAAGACTCCATTTCAGCAACTAAGTTGAGTCTGGGGGAAAACACCTGTCATCCCAGCTACCAAGGAGACACAGTAAGAAGTTCCAGGTCTGAACAACAACAATAAAAAGCATCCTATCTGAACAATAACCTAAAAAGGAAAAAATTGCTGCGGGTATGGCTCAAGCCGCAGAATGCCTGCCTAGCAAGGATGAAGCCTTGACTCCAACCCCAGTACTGCAAAATGGAGAGGAAAGGAGGGAGGGAGGAAAAACGGCGTCGGGCAGATGTTGGCAAAAAGACAGGGACTTCCCCCTCCCTGCAAACCCTGCTTTCTTGTAGGGGGCCTGGAGGACGGGGAGCAGGAGGGAGAAGGGGGAGCAGGGGAGGGAGACAGGGATGGAGGAAGATGTCCAGAAACCATAAAGTACCCAGATGTTGCCAGCGGCTTCAAGAGGCCACAGGGAGGAGGGAGAGGCCCCAGGGCCCACCCAGTGCCCTGGGATTCTTGACTTGAAGTGGACAGAGAGTTAGCGTCTGGACACTGTGTTCTCTGTATGTGGGTGTCAGGACTGGGGCTTGAATTCAGGGCCCAGGTATTACTCCTGAGCTTTTTGGCTCAAGGCTGTCACTCTACCACTTGAGCCACAGCTCCAAAGTCTCACAGACTTTCCTGTCCAGTCTGGCTTCCAACCACGATCCTCACATCTCAGCCTCCTGAGTATCTAGAAGGCCCGATGTGAGCCACCTGTGCCTGGCAAGGCACTGCTGTTCTTGGTTGATGCTATTGCATGTAAGCCATTTGGCTTTGGCACAAACTTTCCCCCCAGGCCTCAGTTTCCCCTACAGACCAAGGCAGGACTTAGTGGGCCCTCCACTTCCAACCAAGCCTCAGTGTGGGCCTGCCCACTGCTGTGGAGATGAGCCAGGCTGGGGTGTGCAGATGCAGGGGGCAAATCATGGGCTGCTTTTGTGCCTTTCTCTGGGATTGTTGGGGGCAGCTTTGACCTGAGGTCAGAGGCCCTCTCAGTATCCCTGGGGTTCCCCTGGACCCTCACTTTTCCTCATGCTGTGAGACCTCAGCCAGGTCCACCAGGCTTGCACCCCTTTCTCACCAGGGGCCCCCAAATCCCCAATCCACTCCCACCTGGGCCTCCTCATCCACAGGGGGGAGCACGGACCTCTGCCCCTCACAGATGGAGGATTAAGTACTTCATCGGGGAACCATAAAAACAAACCTTGAACAAACAAGGTGCAGGCCAGCCGCTCGCTCGGGATGCTCTGTTTCCTTTAACCCTCTGCAACCTCGGGAAGGGGGCTCTTGAAACCCGTGGTTAGAGACGGGGAGACAGAGGAAGTTGATGAAGGCCGAGCATGGGAACCGGGTAGCAGGACCGGCCTCAGACTCCATGTCCTGCTCCAGTGCGCCTGCGTGCTGAGCTACTTTCCATGGGCTCACCTCCCTCCTTCCTCACCCCGTCCCCCCATTCCCCGGCCCCTGGCCTGGAGCCTGCAGCCCCTGACCTGCCACTAGATTGCTGGCCAATCCTGGGCAGAGGCCCTAAGCCCTCCTGAGCTCCCTCTGTCAGATCTACAGATTGCTCAGATCGCCATGTCTAGACCACAGGAAAGCTGCATTTCCTATAAGCAAACCTTAAGGTTTACGTCCAGACCTTTCTCCTGTGAAAGCCTGGTCCCCGAGCCTCTGAACCACTCGGCCATCAGCCCTGGATTCTTAAACTCATTTCAGCACACAGGGAGTTCTGGAGCTGGCTTCCCAACTGCCAATCAAAACATCCTGCAAAGCTGATTGGCCTTATTGCAAATCAGAGACCACCCACTTTCATCCCACAAGCACTCCACTGCTGATAAATCCCTTCATGAGGCAGGTCTCCAAGTCCTTGCCCTCTTCTCCATTAGCTGGATGAACTCCTACTCATACCTCAAACCCTGTTTCAGGTGTTTTCTTCTCTAAGAAAGCCAGCCAATAGCACCTTCCTCAGTGCCTGTGAAGTTCTGGGTGCTTATATGTGTAGGCTTTAATTCTATACCAACATCTCTGTCATTCTGGGGACCCCCAAATGACAGAGGCTGGGGCACCCTGCTAGGGACAGGAATCGAATGAATGAATGAATGACGTTCTTCTCAGCCTCAGTTCTTTGTACTCTCAGAGCTCAGATCTCCAGCCTGATCACCCAGCATTTTCTCAGAGAGTTTGGAGAGCTGGCTTTCATTCACTCCTTCCTTCTTTCAGTGGACAATACGTGAACTGTTTCTGAGGGTTATAACAGCAGAACAAGCCCAGCCAGGCAGACAAGACTCACAGGACGCACATAGCCAAACCCAGCCATGCATAATTAAAGCCAAGGGGGTGGGGACGGAACCAGGGGCCTCAGGGGACAGGTGAAGGATGGGGGGCCATCTACCTGGGCCTGGGGCTTCTCTGAGGGAGTGGTATTGGAGCTGAGGCCTAGTTTGAGTGGAAGGGGTCTGGTGTGCAGAAGCAGGAAGGAGCGGGTCCGGAGGAGGGGGGCAGGGTGGGCGGAGGGGGGGCATGGCCTGGCACAAGGGCATCAGTGGGACAGGAAGGCAGAGGGAGGGAGCCCCCAGTTGATCTCAGGAGGAGCCTGGCTCAGCCCAGGGCCTTGTGGGCAGCTACCATGTTGGGACAGGACTACAAACTTGGGCACAACTGCATCCTAGGGCACAATTAAAGATTAAAAAGGGCTGGGTGCCAGTGGCTCAAGCCTGTCATCCTGGCTACTCAGGAGGCTGAGGTCTGAGGATCAAGGTTCAAAGCCAGCCGGGGCAGGAAACTCCGGGAGACTATTATCTCCAATAAACCACAGAAAACCGGAAGTTGCGCCGTGGCTCAAGTGGTAGAGTGCTCGCCTTGAGCTGAAGAGCTGAGGGACAGCGCCCAGGCCCAGAGTTCAAGCCCCACCACCAACCAAAACCAAATTAGACTAGAATGGCCAAGGAGGGCCGGGCCCGCGTTACCTTGCCCACGTAGAGGGGCTCCGTGCCCGTGTACTCTTCCACCACGAAGAACTGGTTCCACACCCAGCCTCGCTTCACGCGTGCGGTGCCCGGCGCGCCGTCCTGCGGGGCGCGGGTGGGCGTCGGGGCGGGGGCCGG
>NW_012267229.1:24177875-24222915 GCF_000151885.1 Dipodomys ordii
CAAAAGAGCTCAGGGACAGCACCCAGGCCCCAAGTTCAAGTCCCACAACCAACAAAAAAGAAAAAAGAGGGGCTGGAAAGGTGGCTCAGTGGCAGAGCGCTTGCCTTGCATGCCTGAGGCCCTGGGTTCAATTCCTCAGCACCACATAAGCAAAAAGAAAAAAGCCAGAAGTGGTACTGTGGCTCAAGTGGTAAAGCACTAGCCTTGAGCTGAAGAGCTGAGGGACAGAGCCCAGGCCCAGAGTTCAGGCCCCACAACCGGACCCAAAAAAATAAAAAAAAATAAAGGTGGTGAGGAGACATTACTGTTGCATTTCTGGCCATGGGTGACAGAAGGGAGTTCTTGAAGAAGGGAGGGGAGGGGTCCCCTGCCCACTGTGGCCTCCCCCATCCCTCCAGACCTCCGTGGTGCTGCTGTGAGCATCCAACACCCATTCATCTTCCCCCATTCTGTGTCCCCCCTACTCTGCAAACCCCGCTCCACACAGCCGCCCCTGGGGATCTGGTCCCTGCATGGAGGCTGAGGAGGGGGTACGTTGTTCTCAGCCTTCATTTCCTGCATCTTATGACTTCCCTGCCCAGAGCGGTTCTCTGGGCTCAGCCGCAGAGTCCTGCAGGGAGGCGGGGAGACCCTGGGGGGTCATAGGAGGGGCAGGGGGGGCAGAGTAACAGATTTCCCACCTTTCCTTCCTTTCTCCCATTGTAACACCTTTGGTGAGAGGGAGCCACACAGGCAACTCAATCATTTCTTCATTCTTCAAACATGAGCACGCATACCCCTCATTCATTCACACGGAGCCTCGTTTCTCTGCGCCAGGCAGCAAGATCCAATCAGTTCTTGGGAGAGAAGCTTGTTTTCTGGTTATTCATGAACTCTTCCCACAGATCTTTGGTGGCCCTTCCCATAGGCCAGGGCCCGGTGCCCAGGAACAAACAAATGGAGCCCAGGTCGGCCCAGAACCGCCCCTGGGGCCGGGAGACATTTACCACCTAATTCAGGGGTGGTGATAGGGAAGGAGAAACATAAGGCAGGGAGGAGGGGGAAGAGGGGGGAGGGATGGGGGATTGATGACGGCTGGGACAGTGGCAGGCCTCTGGGAGGAGGCGACATTGCGCTGGGTCTAGAAGGATGGAGGGGAGCCAGGCGGGAAGGTGTTACGCAGAACAAGACGTGCAGAGCTCTGGCTTGCTGCAAGGAACAGAGGTGCACCTGGGGTTCACACAGAGGAAGACTGGGGTGTGTGAGATGTGGGTGCTAACAGGAGTCTCCAGGGCCAAGGCCGACGGTCAAGCCCCTACTTCAGAGAGGGGCGGAAAGCAAGAGTAGTGTGGAAGGTAGCGCGGCAGCCGGGTCCAGGGGCTCACGTCTGTCGTCCTGGCTACTCAGGAGGCTGAGATCTGAGAATGGAGGTTCGCAGCCAGCCCAGGCAGGCAAGTCTGGGAGACTCTTATTTCCCACGAACCACCTACAAGGCCAGAAGTAGAGCTGTGGCTCAAGTGGAAAAGCTGAGGGACAGTGCCAGGTCCTGAGTTCAAGCCCCAGTACCTGCACATATGCACAAATAGTGACATAGCTATTCCAGGACTCGAGCAGAGCCTTGAACCCAGGACCTGGCCCCCCCACCCCCTTAGCCTGGGGCATCTTGGGGGAGGGGACGGGGAACCTGCCCTGTGGGTGGATGCAGCCCGTTGCTGGGGTGCACTGGGGCAGGTGCTGCCCCCTTGTCCTGGGTCCCCCATCCTCACCTTTCCTCCCTTCCCCAATCAGGCTTGGTCCTTGGGCTGCTGGCCCGGTTTCCTGGCTGCCAGCCAGCTCCTCACCACTCCAAATAGCCTGGGCTGTCTCCCCACCCCTCCGGCCTCCCTCCCTCTCCCACTCCACCGCTTCTCCAGGGAAAGTCAACCCTAGGCTGTCTGGAGGGCTGGCTGGAGCAGGGCGGGGCTGGCCCGGGCTCCTGGGACTCTGCCAGGCCCCAGACATGTTGGTGGCTTTCCCAGGGCCGCAGGTCACAACCTCCTGCTTGGAGCTGTTCTATCCCAAATGGGATTAAAGAACGCAGCCGCCCGGCGGGGCTCAATGCCTGTTGGCTTCGCTCAGCAAGGCAGCTGCCCGACCTGGAGCGCGCGTGGCCTGTGTCCCCAAGGGTCACAGGTACAGAGCCGTCTCGGGGCCCACGGAGGGAGGGCTGAACGGAACTCATGGAGAACACTGATGGACATTCCCGGGGGACTGGGCCTTCCAGAGGAACTGGGGGGGCATCTGCGGGCAGGAGGCCAGCTCTCTGGCGACTGGAGATCGGGGGCCTAGAGAACAGGCCGGCCTCGTGTTTCATCTCTTTTGGACACCCTCGCTCACCAGTTTATCTTCTGCCATGCTACAGCAGACTCACCAGATGCCACCAGGGTGGCCTCTAGGACTGTCCAATGTCCAGAACCATGAGCCAGACATAAACTAACCAGCCTCGGGAATTCTGTGATAGCCACAGAGAGAGAAGACCAACACAGTGTCAGATATGCTCATCATCATCACCATTATCACCATCACCATCACCATCATCATTACATCATCATCACCATCATCACCATCATCATCATCATCACCATCACCATCATCATTACATCATCATCATCATCATCATCACCATCATCATCATTACATCATCATCATCATCACCATCATCACCATCATCATCATCATCATCATCACCATCACCATCATCATTACATCATCATCATCATCATCATCACCATCATCATCATCATCATTACATCATCATCACCATCATCACCATCATCATCATCATCATCATTACATCAGCAGCAGCAGCAGCAGCATCATCATCATCATCACCATCATCATCATCATCACCATCATTACATCAGCAGCAGCAGCAGCAGCAGCAGCAGCAGCATCATCATCACCGTCATCATCATGATTATCAGTGATAATTTATTCCGGGAAGGCCTTGCCACAGAGAGGTCATTAAAACAGAGATCTGCACATAAACAGCACTGGGGTCCGGGGTTAGCAAAGGCCCTGAGGCCAGTACCTGTTTGACATGCAGGAGGCACATGCAGAGGCCCCGGGCTGCTGATGTGGGGAGGGGGGTCAGGGCGTCGTGGAGGCTGGGGGCTGGGCGCAGGTGTCTCCGGTCCCCTGGAGGGATGTGCAGGTGAGGGGTGGCGGAGGGCTGGGGGACAGTTCAGCAGGGAGCCGTGCAGTCCTGGAGAGCGGGCAGGGGCACGGGCGCCTGCTGGAGGCCTGTGGAGACGGAGCCGAGGGGCGCCTGCCCTGAGCCACCGGGCAGCGGCTGCCTGTCCAGCGCTGCCCCCCCCCAGCCTGGCAGCTGCTCTGCCCCCAACCTGTGTGGCATCACTTGCTGGCATCAGGGACCCTGGGGAGGGAGAAGGCGGCCATGGTGGGTGGAGGGGGAGGGAGACCTCAGCACGTTCAGCCGCTCTGAGCCAGCTTCCCTTCCCATCCAGCAGCGATGGCCCGAGGCGGGCTGAGGGCCTAGCCCGTTCCCACCGTGTGCACCCCCCTCCAGAGCCCAGCCCAACCCACATCCGCCTGGACTGTGACCAGCCACCATCTGCCCTACCGCGGGAGGACGTGAACCTCCAGCAGGAAGCCTGAGGCTCCGTCCCAACCCAGGGCCCTGGGGCCCGGGAGGCCGGGGAGGGAAGGGCACAGCGCACCCCTGCCTGCCCACTGCGCCCCGGCACCCCAGGACAGGGCTGGGCAGGCCGAGAGTCTGGCCAGCAGCTACTGGGCAGGTCCGGATACAGGGCCTGCTACCGGGCCTGGACCTGAGCCAGATGTGACCTGGGTCTCATTCATTCATTCATTCATTCATTCCACAAACCCTCTGGAACATTCTCCCGCAAGCCAACATGGGGCATGAGCTATGTCTGGAGGGAATGGACACACAGCCCGCGGCCCCTCCCTCCAGAAGCCTCCGGGGCAGGCTTCCCATTTCCAGAGCCGGTGTGTGCCAATCCTCATCTGTTCTGTGACACTCAGCTGCACCAGCACGGGGGATTCAATGGGGAAAAAAATGACATATATATGTTTTTTCCAACATATTTTCTTTTATCCTTTTGTTGACTGTGGGGCTTGAACTCAAGCAGGGCTTGGCGCTGTCCCTGCACTAGTGCGCCACCGCTTTGAGCCACAGTGGCTCCACTTCTGATCTTCTGGTGGTTCGTTGGAGATAAGAGTCTCACGGACTTTCTTACCACGATCCTCAGATCTCAGCTTTCGGAGTAGCTCGGGTTACAGGCAGGAGCCACCAGTGCCCAACGTATTTAATATATACGGGAAAGCATAGGAGGCCCATATCTAGTTTAATAATGAGGAGGGGCCCCCGGAGCTGACCCCTGAAAATGGACCCAGGCATGGGAGAGAAATGAGACAGAAGAGGAGAGGAAAAGAGAACAGGAGCAGAGGAGCCCTGAGCTCAGGCCTGGCAGGGTAACCGTGACTGTGCGAAGCGTTACCGGAAATACAGGCGACCATCAGCCCATCGCCCACCCTCCTCGCTCCATTTCCCCTCAGCACCCTCCCTCCGCACGGCCCAGCACTTGGCCTGTCTTCAGTGAACGGTGACGAAAGCAGTAAGAGCCATTTCCCTTTTCCCAACCAGTAATTGGTTTAGAAAGTATCGTGTGGCATAGTTCTGGTCAATGAAGTATAAAGGGCTATCTTCTGGGAAGTATTCAGAAAACATTTTTTTTTTTAGACTTACAACACAGATGCCTTAAGGAGAGACTGTTTTGCTTTCTGCCTATGTGGCGGTAACAGCTGGAACAATGGCAGGCATTTTGGGATGAGGAAGGAAGGTCTTGGAAGAGGCCAGAGAGACCTACTGAGGAAAGATGGAACAATCTATATACTAAATGGTGGGATCGAACCACTGGGTTTCCCTCTCCTGGGTCCCCAATCCAGTTCCAGCCCCATCAGCTTCCATATTCTTCCTCTCCCCTGAGCTTTCCCAGGCCTGTCTAGCCACGTCTACCGGTGGAGTTCAGTGCCAGCAAGGTTCTGAATGGCAAAGACCAGGCTGACTTCTTCCAGAGTCAAGCACAGGGCTGGGAACCAGAAGGGGCTCCGGGGAGACGGGCTGCTGGCAGGTTTCAGTGACCAAGTAGGCCACTGGAGTCCCCGCAGCTCAGGGTCAGGTCAGGATGGGCAGGCTGAGCTTCTCCGTGTCCTGACACGGTCCCTGGGGAGGCAGGGGTGCCAGCTCAGCGGCTCCTGGCTCTCCTCTGTCACCTGGCTCTGGGACAGAGGAAGGGCTTTTCCTACTTGTCCTACGATGCTTCTCCAGCTCAGGGCGGGCACCAGGACCTCCATGAAGGACAAGGATGAGTCATCACGGAGCCGCCTGGGCTGCTTCATTCCCAGATCTGCCCCATCTCCCAGCCGTGGGGCAGAACCTGGCACACAGCGGGCCTGAGGCCCTGGGTCAGACAAGGGTCCAGTTGTTGGTTTTGTCAGTTATGGGGCTTGAACTCAGGGCCTGGGTGCTGTCCCTGAGCCTCTTTGTGCTCAAGGCTAGGGCTCTACCACTTGAGCCACAGAGCCACTTCCAGTTTTTGAGGGGTGAATTGACGATAAGAGTCTCACACCCAGGCTGGCTTTGAACTGCAGTCCTCAGATCTCAGCCTCCTGAGTAGCTAGGATGACAGGCGTGAGCCACCGGCGCCTGGCTACGGGTTCCAGTTTTAGTTTACCATGCGGTGATCTTAGAAATTGGCTTCAGTGTCCTCACCTAACCAACCATGCACCTCCAGGACCAACATAAGGGACAAGGTGGTGCGCAGCCGGTGTGGGGACCATGTCACGTGTCCCCAAGGGCCCTGATCCTGAGTGGGAAGGCGATTTAGAGACACTGTCCATTCGGTCACCCGTTCATCCACGCATGTGTTCATTAAACCCCTCACAAGGGCCCACCAGGAGATTGGCACTGCCCTGGCGCTAAGCTACAGACTGGGGGAAGAGAGCACTGGAGGAGCCAGCTCATTCATTCATTCACTCACTCACGCCTTCACTCTCTCCTTCCACATCAGATTGTATCTGGCCTCTCTCCACACCCACCCGGCTCCCTTCATCGCCACGGACAGGACCTGGCCAACACACACCCGGGCACCTGTGAAGCTTTCACCCGAGTGCGTGCCCATGTGTGCAGCCTGGCAATGGGCACAGAGGGGGCCTGCGTGCACCGTGCACCCCCAAAACCCGTAAGCGTCTGGCCTGAACACAGCAGAGCTCAGGGGGTACGGAGCCAGCTCTGCATGTTGATCTCTCGTGGGCTGCTGGGGTGTTTCGTGTTTGTGTGTGGGATCAGGGTCTGTGAGCACCTAGGCTTGGGTAGCATGACAGGAGTCTGGGGAGAGGAGGAGCAGAGAGGGAGGATCACACACCGTACACAAACTTGGGACTTCTGATCAGCAGAGCCTCCTAGCTGCCCCCTGTCCGTGCTGGGGTGAGTGGCCGGACGCCTGGCTCAGTCAGGTAGGCTCTGTTTGACATCTCAGCCTCCCGAGGAGCTGGGGTGACAGGCGTGGGCCACCGGCGCCTGGTGGCACACACAGCCTTTCAACAGGGGTACTGCCATTTGCGTTCGAGTTTCCATGGAAGAAAATCAAGGCACGAGGGTGTTCTGTGCCCCGTGGGATCTGGACTCAGGTCTGGAGTCGCGGGCCGGCGTCTGTGTGCCCATGGTGGAGGAATCCACTCTTTCGTGGGCTGTAGGGAGCCACTGGGCACACCAGCAGGTGGGGCCTACACGGGGGAAGGAGGGGACAGGCCCTGGAGGGGGAGTGGGTCCCCTGTCCCTTCCTCTCTCCCTCGGCCTCCCCTGTGCCGAGAGGCTGCCCAGCGAGGACTGAACCCTCCCGTGACATCTTGTCGTGATGAAGGCGTGTCAGCAGGCCACCTGCTGCCCCTGGGCCTTTGTCTCTGCTGTTCTCTGCCAAGAACACTCTCGCTTCTGGTGGCCTTGCCTCTGACCCTCTCTTACACAGAGAAAGAAAGATGGTGGTGCTTCCTCCTTGAAGGACAGGCTCGGCCTGCACAGGGCTGGACGCGAGGGCCAGTGAGGGCGGGGGAGGCCCTGGGAGGGCGGGGAGGCCCAGGGAGGCCGTGTGGGGTGGAGAAAGGTGACCGCGTTGATATATTTAGGAAGCAGACTGGATCAGACTGGGTGAGGGACGGGGTCAGCGGGGAGGGAGGGAGAGGCGCCAGGGAAGACTCCCTGGTTTTCTTTTTGTGTGTGCTGACATTTATTGATCACCTTTAAGAGCCAGGTCCCGGTCCAGCCCTCCGTGTGTCTCGCCTGGTTTATGCTCCCTAATAATGGGGTAAAGTAAATGATGGCTGTCCTCCTCTCCATCTCTTCTCTCCCAGGGCCAGGAGGGGTCCCCGGCTCCGATCCCTTAGGGAACAACCTTGTCACATCAACGGGCCAGGCAGAGAAGGAAAGAGAGGAAGTGAGCAGCATCTATTGATCTGATTATCATTCAGTAAGAATAATTACCAATCGCATCCACAAAGCTTTTGCTGTGTGCCAGGCACGGTGCCAATCCAATTAGCTAATAATGGGCGGTCACGCCAAGTTCCGCGCAGGACACTTGATGTACCCCAACCCGACTGGGTAGGCCCAACGATTCTCTTTACCATTTCTATGACGGCCAAAGAGACTGGGGCTCCGGGAGGTCAAGTGACCTCCCCAAGAGCACACAGCCACTGAGTCATACTCAAGCTGGAATTCAAAATAGTCTGTGGCCAGAGAAGGAGAATGAGCTGGACAAAGCGCCCCAGAGGCTGCTAGGAAGGACAGGCTCTGAGTGCGAATGCTGCCATCCACTGCCAGTCGCTTGGTGTGGACTTGCCCCAGGCTTGACGTTCAAGATGCATCAGGAACACGCATGCATGCACACACACACGCGTGCACACACACACACCTGCCCAGGACAACCCATTTGGCCCTGGCCTGCACCTGCCTCCCGCCCTGCCCTGCCCCCTGCCCGCGTGGCGGTGCCGCAGGCAGAGCTGCGCTGTACATCATGTTGACAGTGGAAATTACATCCCGGGCTGCTGTTTTACACTGCACCCTGTCAGAACTCACCGCAGCCCAGTGATCAGGACAAATTGAATACCATCCTGGCCGTGTCAATATTTATTTCATTTTACAAACCCGGTCGGATGGGGGGCTGGGCTCCGGGCTCTGCCCCCGAGAGGCCCTGCCTCCTCTCCCTGCTTCGCCTCCCTCCATCCTTCTTCCCCTCCTCCTCCTGGACTCTTCATAATCAGTTACAACAGTGAAATTCAGCCTCAATACCCAAAACGGCAAAGATCCTGACGGCATCGGGAAACTAGGAAGCACAAAACAGACCCAAGCATCCGCCCGTGGATAAAAAACACTCAAACGGCCACCTCCCCAGAAGCTCCGTGGATCTTCCCTTGGTGGCTTAGTGCACTGGGGTCTCACCATGCTCTTAGGAGAACCAACCCCCTCCCTGCCACCTTCCCTACTGGTATTCCTTCACATGTTGGTGGGTTGGGTGCTTGTTTTGCTTGATTCTTGAGCTTTCTACAGATGGATGCCTACTGTATACACTTACAGCTGTTCCTCTGTAATATAAGACTGGTGTTTTCTGGATGAGGGTTCCTTTTCAGGGCTGCATAGTGCTCCCCTAGGGGTAGGTACCACACACTCTATTCCCTCCAGCTGCTCTTTCCCTGTTTTTCCTCTGGTCAGTCTCATCCTTCTCTCCTGGCTTCTTCCCTGTCCCACCTCCTTGGCTGTCTGTCTCCCTGGTCTCCCTGGGAGCTACAGAAACACATCACACACATACACACATACATACACACTTGATCTCAGCTCCTCCATCTCACCAGACTCCCAGACACCTCCTCTAGGGATCTCCCTTCAACCAGAGGAAGCTCTCTTGGGGGACAGACTAGGAGTATGACACAGAGGGGTCCCTTGTCCCTGATGTCCACTCTGCCTAACTTCCGGCTCTCACTCAATAGTGGGTACAGAGCTGAGGAGGCTAGGCTGGAACCTGCCAGATGTGGGGGAGGGGGGAGGATGGGGGGGGAAGTGGGGGCGGGCCTGAGCACCAGCCTCAGCTGTCACTCAAGGTCTCTTGGACCTCCCACCCCAAGGCAGCCTGCAGGGTCTCACTCAGACCAAGGGAGAGGCGACCACGCCTTTAGAGCAGGCACTGGGGTGCCCACCGGAGCACCCCACAGCACACGGGGACCCTGATACGTGACATCCCTGGCTCTCTGAGTCGCAGCTGTGTCTCCAAGCTGCGCTGGCGAAGCACATATTCGGGGTAGTTAATTTTTATTACAACCCGAAGCAAATGACATTAAAGAATCTGTCCCTTTGTGGTGCGGGAGGCCGGGCTTCGAGCTGGAGGCCCACCCAGCAGCCGCCGCCGCAGCCGGAGCCAGAGCCCCGCGTTCATCCCTTCCACTATGCCGTGTGCACTTGCTCCAGTCCCTGCCCTGATCGTGGGAAGGTGTGGTTGGGGGGGGCCTTCAGAATGCTCACCCCAAGCCCCAAGACCATCTGCCCCAGTGACAGTGACATGAACACAGCTTGCTGTGTGCCAGGGCCTGAGCTTTGTCGAGCTGAGAGTCGGAGTGCGTTTCCTGACCAGGGTGCTGAGCGCGTGCTGGGAGCTTTCCTGGACGATCTGAACCACAATCTGTTTTAGATCATGGTTATTTTTTTGGATAAAGAAATTGAAGAGGTGAAGTTACTTGTCCAAGGTGACAGCCACCGAGCCATGGAGTAGGGCAGGGAAGGCAGGACTTAAAGGAGGAGCATCTGACACCAGTCTGTCCACAGCCCGGGGTGTGTGTGTGTGTGTGTGTGTGTGTGTGTGTTTAGGAGGGGCCCTAGAGGATTCTGGGAATCCGAGGCCTGGGTCAGGTGGTCAGGAAACTGTCTTGGAGGTGAGCTGTCATGGAGGATGACAGGCGTGAGCCACTGGCACCTGGTGTGGACACTGTTTAGAAGTGGAGCTTTGCCTGCAGGCTGGAGGAGGCTCTGGGAGGGGCAAGGGAGATGACTGTGACTCTGGAAACCTCTGGAACTGTGTTACTTTGTGACCAGAGGCTCACCCCAGCCTCCCCAACACACACACACACACACACACACACACACACACACACACACACACACCAGACTTGGAATAAGATTGCCCACATCTCTGAGATGAGACAGCACCCAGTGACTATGGCCAGTTCCCAAGAAGGGCTCAGCCCTGGACTGTAGGCACCCTGTGGTCCCGGGCACCCTGTGGTCCCGGGCACCCTGTGGTCCGGGGCACCCTGTGGTCCGGGGCACCCTGTGGTCCCGGGCACCCTGTGGTCCCGGGCACCCTGTAGTCTGGGGCACCCTGTGGGTCCCGGGCATCCTGGGGTGTGTTCCACCTCATCAAATCCGATGCAGACTTGGGGCCTGATGCTGGCCCTCAGCCCGCCAGCCCTGCCACGTGGGCGAGCCGCCCGCCCGCCCGCCACGCACACAGCAGGATCAGCGCCCCAGATCTTGCTTAAAGCCCAGCCACCGCCATCACTGGCCTCGCGGCTCATCTCCCTCGGCTCCCCGAGGTCCCGGCGATTATGCCACTGAAAATTCTGCTTTCATCTTGTCAACCTCGCAGTAAATTACAGGCCCGGGGAGGCGCAGGCCTCCTCCTTAAACAAGATTCCATTCCACTTAGCTGCCCCCTCCCCACCCCCCCCACATGGGCCCCTCCCTCCCCTACCCAAGGCAGGATTTATGGCCTCTCCTCGCCAGGCATCTGGTAACCATGGCAGGCCCGTGTCCTCTCCCCCCCCCCCCGGACTCCAGCGTGGATGCCTCCTTCAGGCTGGGAGATGGAGAGGAGAGGCCAGGCTGGCAGTGGAGGTTTGCAGAGGCCAAGGCTGAGCTGACGCCCAGCCGGGATGAGCATTTCCAGGCCATCACGTCCAATGTGTGCGGTAGCCACAGCGTAGATGCTTGTCTCCCCCCACCCCACCCCATGCAAGGTCACCTGCCAAGGTCAGGCACTCAGGAAGGGCTTGACACCTTGCCTCTGTTCCCAGTGGCTGTGTTAGGAGAGATTGTTGCCCATGTGTGACTTCTGAGACTGCAGCCCATGGTGGGGACCCCCTCCCCCGATCCTTGTCGAATGACCACCCATGTCCTGCCCCTCCCCCTCCCCCACCCTCACCCCCGCCCTGCCACCCATCAGCAGCACCACTTTGGCACAGAAAGCTCTCTCCGGTCTTGCTTTGTTCAAACTCATTTCTTGTGACTCATCAGTGCTGAAGGCCCACTGAGGGTCCTCCTTCCCAGCCCCTGGCTCTGACCTTTCTTAGACTCCCCCCTTCCCCCCCATGCCCTCCTCTGCCTCCAGAGCCACTCTGGAATATCAGAGCTGGAAATCCACCACTTGTCTCACTCCTGATGAACTTCCCTAGTGCGCGGCTTCGGTTCCCCCGGGGCTCTGCTAGGGAAATAATGAGCAGGCCTAAGAATGGTCGCCATTCTCCGGAAGCTTCATCCGGCGAGGCTGTGTCTCACCCGTGTAATCGCTGCGCTCTCCTGCAGGTCTCTGGGGCAGGGCCCATCCCTATGGCCTTGTTTGTATGCCTGTGCATTGTACACGTATGTGCGTGCGTGTGTGTGTGCGTGTGTGCAGGTATACACGTGTGTATGTCAGGGGTGGGGGGCAGTTAGCAGGCTTAAACTTGGAACCTCTTTCACGTGAGTCACAGCTTTTTGCTGGTTATTTGGAGATAAGTCTCCAGACGTTTCTGCCTAGGGCTGGCTTTGCAGGGTGAGCCTTATATCTCAGCCTCCTGAGTAACTAGGATGACCGGCGTGAGCCACCAGCCCTGGTCTATTTTGCAGTGTAGGTAAAGCACAGAGAGGTTGGGTGATGGGCCCACCATTACACAGTGTGACACCAGAGCCAGGCTTCCTCCCCTCCCTACCCCTGCCTCCTTCCCTGTCTCCCTCTCCACTGCCTGCTGTCCAGGGGGGCCAGCATGCCAGGGAGGAAGAGGGGAATTGCTTTTATCCTTGGGCCCGGGGCCTAGAATTAGTCCTGTGTGAGGACCTGCAGCCCGAGACGCGTGACCCGTCCTTGCAGGTAAGTAGCATGAGGGAAGAAACTGATGCAGCCCCAAGAAGGCTTGGAACAGGGGAGGGGCAATCAGGAGGCGCAGGGTAGGGGTGGGTAGGTGAGAGGTGGCCAGGCTGGGCACCTTGCTAAGGGGCTGGGCCTTTGCTTTCCCCCTGACCTGGTTGTGGACAGAACAGATGGAGAAGAATGCTTCTCGCGATCTGACAGCAGGCTGCAATCCAGTGTGGCCAAATCGCCGCCCCCCCTACCCCCGGCTGAGCAGGGTCCCATCTGGGGTGGCAGATAGGCGGCGGTGATGCCAGGCCCCAGGGGGGTTTGTGTCTTTCCCCTTCCTGGCTGGCGATGGAGCTGGCAGATTGGGCATCGTCTTCCCTCTCGCCCCCCACTGGCTTGCAAGGGAGGCCACCCATTAGTGCCATCCACCTTTACAGACAGGAGCATGTCTGCAGCTCCTTCTCATCTCCTGTTGGCACACAGTCCCCTGATTTTTTTTTAATATTTTTATTTTTTGGTCATGAACTCTGGGCCTGGGCGCTGTCCCTCAGCTCTTCAGCTCCAGGCGAGCGCTCTACCACGTGAGTCACAGCGCCACTTCTGGTTTTCTGGTGGTTCATTAGAGATGAGTCTCATGGACTTTCCTACCCCAGGCTGCCTTTAAACCACAATCCTCAGATCTCAGCCTCCTGAGTAGCTAGGATGACAGGCGTGAGCCACCAGTACCCAGTTCAGTCCCCTGATTTGAGTTCTACAGTGAACCCATAACTTCCTGAAGCAAAGTTTCAGAGAAACCTGGCAACATGGCCTCCTCCTCTTGGGGCTGAACTCTTAGCATGGTGTGTCCCTCCGAAACCCACAGTGCTGCTGAATCCCCCCCCCCATGAGAGATGTGGAGAGGGGAGACCAGGTGGGGCCTTGAAGAGGCGATTATGGCTCTGCCCTCACGAACCGATTGATCCGCTCATGCGATTAATAGATTAAGGGATTAACGGGTCAGTGGGTTATCTCCAATAGTCTGCTACAAAAGCCACTTTGGCTAGGTCTCTCATGCGCTTCCTGTCTCCCTGCCCAGGATGCCAGGGGCTGTGGAGAGACGCTGCCAGCGAGAAGGCTGTCACCAGAGGCGGCTCCCCGACCTTGGACCGGAACCATGAGCAAAATAAGCCACTTTTCTTTATAGCTCCCAGCTGTGGTATTTATTATGTGGTCAGCAACACAAAATGGATAGAGACACCTGCTTTATCTGGAGCCTTCTCTAGTGGGCTCCAGGACCAGCACATTACACACACACACACACACACACACACACACACACACTCACACACACACACACACAAGTGGATTCCATCTCCAGAAAAAAAAAAAGCACATATTCCTTTCCCAACCCTTTGGCTTAGTGGGAAAACTGGTCAAAGGCACCATCTCTTTGGCTCCTCCCACTCTCTTGATCCCTCCCACTATCTCCTTGGCTCCTCCCACTCACTTGACCCTCCTACTATTGTCTAACCCACTGATAAACAGCTTTCACCTCAGCATGCATCAAGAAGATGCCTTGTAGGAAGCCAGGCACTGGTGGCTCACACCTGTAATTCTAGTACTCGGGAGACTAAGAACTGAGAATTGCAGTTCGAAACCAGCCCAGGCAGGAAAGTCTATGGACCTCTAGTTTCCAATTAACCAGCAAAAAGTCAAAAGCAGAGCTATGGCTCAAATGGTAGAGCACCAGCCTTGAGCAAGAAAGCTCAGAGTTCCCCCCAGGTACTCTCAATCTCTCTCTCTCTTTCTCTCTCTCTCTCTCTCTCACACACACACACACACACAATGCTCCTCAGCGTCATCACGGCTGCCACATTGCTAGATCCCAGGTGACCTCCAGTGTCACTAGACTCTAATTAAGGATTTGGAGCAAAACCAAACAACTAGGCTCCTGCGATGCCTCCGCCCCTCTTTCAAACCCCTCACGCTTCCCAGAGCAGAGGCGAATAGGCAGTAACTTCAGCCACCACCAACGCTACAGTGGCTCCCATACATAGTATCCCCAGCCCTGACCAGTCCTCTGAGGCCCAAGGACAAGTGTGTAGCCTTCACACAGACGCCTCTGCGGCACCTCCACAGCACATGTCCGAAGCCACGCTGCGGAAGTCGGTATGGAGGCTCCTCACCAATCTGATCACAGGACCATGACATCCATCCTGCAGCACTGCGCTCCGGCGTTACCCGAAAGAATGCCAGTCCTCGTCCAAGAGCCGTAACCTGCTCTCGCGTTTCAGCTGCACTATTTACAATAGCCAAGATAGGGAACCAGCCAAGGTGCCTATCAACTGATGATTGGAAAATGTGCTACATAATACAATGGAGTCTTATTCAACCCTAAAGAAGAATAAAGTCGTTTGCAGGAAAATAGACAAAACTGGAAATCATCGTGTTAAGTGAGATAAGCCAAACTCAGACAAATATTGTGTTTTCACTCACATTCAGAAGCTAGACTTCAAAAAGAAAAATCTATAGTAGTAGTGTGCCATGATTTTAAAAGGAGGATTGTTTGAGGAGGCCCAGCAGGGAGGGGTGAGGGACAGGAGAGGGTGACGTTAGGCAGGGTGCCCATGGCTCATGCCTGTAATCCTAACTGCTCACGAGGCTGAGATCTGAGGATTGAGATTTGAAGTTAAGCCCAGGCAGGGAAGTCTGGGAGGCTCTTATGTCCAATTAACCACCAAATGCCAGAAATGGAGCTGTGGTTCAAATGGTAGAGTGCAAAAAAAAAACTGAAGGACAGTGCCCAGGTCCTGAGTTCAAGCCCCAGTACTGCCACACACACACACACACACACACACACACACACACACACACACACACACACACACAGTATGTTACATATACATGAAAACACCCTAATGAAACCCACTAAAAACTCTTGAAGAGGAAGGTGAGGAGGGAGGAAGGCTAAGAAGGAGTAATAGAAGGGATTAATTGATCAAAGAACATTATAAGCATGTATGTAAGTATCACAACACCCCCCTCCTTTGTACAATTAATTTATGCTAATAAAAAAAGAAAACAATCCTGGCTCTTCTCTAGAGTTTTCCACTCAGCTAACAGTCTCCATGTGTGTCCAGTGGTCCATGCCAAAGGCTGGAAGTCACGCTGGACGGACGCCATGCCTGCACTCTGGTGGGCAGTCCAGGCTGGCCCACTTGACCCCCTAAATCACCACATCAACAGCTCTCCGTCATCTCCACCTCCACCCTGGTTCTACGCAGGGATTCGAGAGCATGGGGGTGTTTGGCTTTGCCGGGGGTGCAGGTGGCATTTACCATGATGAAGGGAGTTAGGGGAGGGGAGGCTGGGGTGGGTTAAATCTGAGAGGTTCTGAGCTATGCCCATGGAGATGTGTAGCACGCAATTGGATGGAAGATTCTGGAACTCCAAAGAGGAGCGTTCTGGGCTGAAGCTATAAATCAGCCTTCTCAGTAGGAAGATGACCTCAGATGCTACGGGACTGGAAGAAGGCACCCAGGGAGAGGAGGGAGCAGGCCCAGAACGGGGCCTGGAGTGTGCATGGGGACCAAAGAGTGGATGCACACATGGACCAAGAAGATGCTGTCGCTGGGGCTGGAGGCTGTCCAAGAGACTGGTGTCATGGAAACCAGAGGTCAGAGGTCAAAGCTGCTGAGAAGCAGCTGGGAGGCAATTGAGGACAGAGGCGTCCCCCCCCCCATCCCTGGCAGGAGCTGTGTTCTCTCCCTGCTGGCCAGGGGAGACACTGCTGTGTACCCCCAAACCTCTGCTAGGCTCACCACGCAGTCTCCAGATGTGTGGGGTATCTCAGATTCTGATCATGGCACTTGATATGTACTTCCTTAAAAATGTGATTTGTAAGGACGAATTTGCAGCCCAGGAGAAGGTAATTGCCCGTTTTCAAAAACAAAACAAAAAAACACTTGCATTGGGCTGTGGTGCTCCTATTGTGTGATTACTCTGTGTGTGTGAGCGTGCGTGCATGCACGTGTGCGTGTGTATATGTGTGTGTGTGTGTTTGTACTAGGGCTTGAACTCAGGGCCTGGGCTCTGTCTCTCAGCGTTTTCACTCAAAGCTAGCCCCTAACCAGTTGAGCCACAGCTTCTGACCTCTTTGGTGGTGAAATGGAGATATAAGCATCTCACAGACTTTCCTACCTGGGCTGACTTCAAACTTCGATCCTCATATTTCAGCCTCCTGAGTAGCTAGGATTACAGGCATGAGCCACTGGTGCTGGGGTAGGATTACTTTAAATAACACTTAAGGCTTGCTGTTGGTTGCTTGGCATTCCCAATTTGTGTAGATAAGTCTTCCAACTTGGGATTCAAGGCTGGCTTTTCTCGGCTTCACCCCTAGGTCCAGAGCAAAGCTCTTTAGAGTCACAACTTCCTTTGGTGAGGGTCCTAGCTTGCTTGCCACCTCCTTCAGATCAGGAACTCAGACTTCCCTTTCCCTTATATTATGAGACCATCAAGAAACAGAATTCAAGTCTCTGGGATCAGCAAATGCCCTTAGGACAAAAGCTTTCTCTGTGTTCTCTGTCTTCCCTGGCTTTCTGTTTTCCCTTCTGTTTTGACCTAATAATTCCTGGTAATTCCTTACAAAGAGATGACTTGTCAGCTCTTTGATGCTTTAATAAGATGCTTTTTTATATTTTATCCAGCATTTTTAGCACCTTATAGTTGAAAGGTTGGTCACACACACACACACACACAAACACACACACAACCACAAAACCCTCGTGTCTTGTTTCTAAACACAGAAATGGCTAACCTCCTGATAAATACCTGCTTGTTAAATGAATGAATGAGTGAATGAGCTTAGATCCCCACCCATTCTCACTCCCGAATGCATTGGACTTCAGGAGCCCCCGGGAGCAGGACAGAGAGGTGGAGCTGTGGACTGAGGAGGGAGGGGAGGGGACATTGGCAGAGGTCAGTGCTAAGACCTAGACAGATCTGAATCTTGGCAAATGAGTCCCCAGGGCTGAAAGAGAGGCCTTACAGGCAGTGACCATTGTTCAATCAAGGTCTGAGCAGAGGCTGGAATGTGGGAGGAATCCAGGAGGGCCGGAGTGGGCAGAGAGACCGGAACCAGGCAGGGAAAGAGGCCAAAGAAGGCTCAGGACCCAGCGTGACTGCAGAAGCGAAGCCCAGGCCCCGGCAGCTCCCTGCAGCCACTGGCAGGAGGGAGGAGGAAACGGCTTTTGTTGAAATGCACACACGGTAATTGCTACAGAAGTGTATTTCCCTTCGTTTCAAAAGCTTTCTCCTCTGCATTTTCCTTGGTCCCAGTTTCAAAGGAATTTTAATTGCAAAGAAAATTTTTGTCGGTCTCCCTGGGGGAAGAGGGTTCCACGGCTCCGAACGGTCACGCCCGCTGTGGGTTCCTCTCTGTACTGGGGATTTTCACGCTTTGGCTGCGTGGGAGCTGGCTGGGGATTGGGCCCCGTGGAGGGATGGATCAGGGGAGGCAGGTCTTCTCCCCACATCTTTCTGGGGTTGGAAAAAGCTGCATTTTGTCAACCCAGAGTTCCCAGGCCTGGGTTCCCCAAGAGAGAGGCTGGGCACACAGCCTCCGGGTCCAGCCTACTTGGTCCTTGATCCCAATGTGCACATTTCATCATGGTAACGAACCCACTGGTCTCTCAGCTTCTACCCTATTCTCGACTGCTCTCCACCACATGGCAGCCCATTTGGAAAGCAGTTGGGTGGTTTCTTAAGAAGTTAAACATACATTTCTCATCCGGTCCTGTAATTCCTAAGTATCTACCCCCAGAGAAATGGAGACTCACCCACAGAGATCCATAATGACAGTGGAAACAACACTCCCACCTGGGGAGCAGATACACAAATGTGGCACACCCCACCCAAGGGGGCCACGGAGCGATAACACGGAACCACCCGATGCCACGCGACACAGGGAGCTAGATGCAAACAAGCACCAGAACGAAGCAACAGACCTTGCAGGATCACCTCCTTCTACGCAATGTCCAGAAAGGCAAACCGACAGAATAGGGGATCACTGGGAGTGGGGGGGAGCAGCATGGGGAGGGTCCCCCTTCAGATGGGCCCTCAGGATCTTTGGAGGGTAAAAGAGATGTCCGAACCCCTGAGGCGGTGGTGGATTCTCAATGCTGTAATTTAGCAGACATTACTGACACGGGCGCCGACAATGGATGGATTTTATAGTATGTAAATTATACTCAATAAAGCTGTCCGGAAAACAATAGCTCCCATTTCTCTCTGAGTAGAAGCCAGAGTCTCTACAAGACCTCTCTGACTGCCCCTTCCCTCCCTCCCTCCCTCCCTCTCTCCTGCTCTGGCCTCTGGATTTCCCCACTTACAGCAGCCCTGCTCCCGCTGAACACCTCGGCCTCTTCCCCGGAGGCCTGCAGGACCCAAACGCCCCTCTCTTAGCATTGGGTTGTCCGGTTGTCCCTTTCCAAGGCTCTGCCGACTCCCTCATCCCTCTGGACTTTCGTCGCCCCCCCTTATTTATTTAATAATTATGTTCTCCATCTCTTAATCCCTCCTGGCTAGTGTGGTTGTGCCAGCCCGATGAGATGCGGTCATTTTCTATCCCTGATGAGCTCTCACAGCACAAAAAGAGCGCCACACGGTTTTCTATTGAGTAGATGCCTTGGTGAGGGACACCACCAGAGTCTCGATGTTCTGTGCCAGAAGCCTGGATGAGGGCTGGCCCTGCAGTCCCAGGCCGTGCATGGGTAACCTGGGTCATTGAATGAGCATGACTGTCGCCCCTTGGGGGAAGGGGATGGAGAGAAATGTAGACAACTCCCCCACACCCCCAAGAAATCTGGGGGTCTAGCCTCCCTGGAGAGTGACCTGTGGGTAAGAAAGAACTGGCCAGGTGGAGAGGAGGGCAGAGAAGGACAGCATGTGCATGTGCAAAGGCCCAGAGGCGAGAACATGCCTGGTCCTTTTAAGGAAAAGCTGTTTATTCCCGTTGGCGCCTGGACTGTAAGGAAGACTGGGGAGCGGTGGGTGTGGCTGGTGAGGCTGCTGCCTGACTACAGAGGGCCTCCCACATCAAAAGAGGTGACAGTCACCTCCGCACAGAGCCAGCCAGTCAGCCGAGAGGCTGGCTGTACACGGCTGGGCTGGGGAGCCCAGGGCTAGGGGAGAGCGGGACGGTCCTTGTGCTGGTGATCCCTGGAGTGAGAGTGATTAGATTTACCTCCTGAAGGATCACTGCAGCTGTCAGGGGAGGAGCCCATCGGAGCGGCTGGGGTCGGCCAGGAGGCTGGGGGAGGCTGTTAAGCCAGTCCAGCTAGAAGAACTGACAGTCGTGAGTGATGGATTGGCTGTAGATGGTGGAGAACAGGATCGTGGGTGCGGTCTAACCACAGCCGTGCTGAGCAGGTGCTGCGTGCCCAGGAGGGCTGCTCTGACATCTTCAGGGGCTGCTTCCTGCAGAGTGGATGGTCATCACCTGTGTGTGTGTGTGTGTGTGTGTGTGTGTGTGCGCGCACCTGTGCCAGCATTAGGGCTTGAACTCAGGGCCTAGGTACTGCCCTTTAGCTTTTTCACTTAAGGCTGGACTCTACCCCTTGAGCCACACCACACCTTCACATCTGGAGATAGGAGTCTCATTGTCTTCCCTTTGAACCGTGATCTTCAGATCTCAACTTCCCAAGTAGCTAGGATTATAGAGGTAAGCACTGGCACCCAGCCTGTTACCTCTACTTTACAGATGAAGAAATCACCCCCCAGGGAGCCCCACAGACCCAAGCAGAGCACCCAGGATGCAACCAGGCTTCCAGGGTGAGTCAATGGTAGAAGAGTGAGGCAAGCTAGGAGGAGGCTGGGTTTGGATGCTAGGTTCACAACCAGTGTGAGGTTCTCTGCTCAAGGGGCATCGTCAGGTGGACCGTGGACTGTGTGGGTCCAGAACCCAAGAAATCACGCCATCAGGAGGCGAGTTGGGCCATCTGCTCCCCCCTCAAGCCCCCTGGATGGTAGCTGAGATCCTTCAAGGCAAGTAGAAGTGGGACTAAAAGGCTGGGGTAAGTCCCAAGATCTAAAATGTACAAAAGAGGGTGTTGAAACCACCCCTGTGGAGAAAGCCAAAGAACTTGCCATGGTGTGTGAGAAAGCATTCCCAGACTCACCTCTGCAGGCCCAAGCAGGGGAGAGGGGAGGAGGGGGGAGAGGAGGGAGGGGTCAGGGGGAGGGGCCCACTGTTTCTATTGTCCTTTCTCCACACGTGGTACACACACCACAGCCAGGTGTGATCAAAATAGTGGGAGAGCAACAGGGGTTGGCGAAATGTAAAGTCGTTTTGTTTGTTTTCCTCTCTGTACTTATTTGTGTTTTCCAGTGTTCATAAATGTGGTTAGACAGAGGAAGGCACGGGTGGAGGAGGACAGGAAGGGGACAGGGGTGTGGGCAGGGAGGAAGGAGGGAAGTAGAGGGAGCAGGGGTAGGGGTGGGGGTGGGAGCAGGTGCCACCCCCCCCTCCCCCATGTCCTGAGACCAAGCAGGCAGGGGCGGGAGGATGGGCACAGGTAGCCTCAGAGTGTCCCCAGAGAGGCGGGGCTACCTGTGTTGGCCGGCAGGCCGCAGTGGGGAAGGGGCGGACCGCAGGCAGGAGTGGGCGGAGCAAATGGCACAGGGAGAAAAGCATCAAGTTGATAAGCTGGGTTTGAAAGGGAGGGGGCTGAAGGGGGGCTGGGCAGGGATGAGCAGGCCAGGGTGGAGGTGGGAGACACCCAGAGGGGCGACCTGGAAGGGGACCAGAGTCACTCCTGGGCTCTCGTCCCTTTAGGCAGAGGCCTTCTGAGGGGCGCCATCTCGAACCCAGACCTGGCACTCAGCACCTGGCACAGATGTCCTCCTGGCCTGCCCAGCCTCTGGCCCCTGCCCCCAGCCAGGTCTCCGCAGAGAACCCCATGAGCTCAGGGACCCTAGTCCTGCCTCTGCCCCCCACACCCCGGTGTCTGCATGGGACACACCCATGGCTGGGAGGTGGCCGGGCACATATTAAGATGGGAGCAAGCTGGCCCCCTGAGGCTCACACCTGTCATCCTAGCTACCCGGGAGGCTGAGATCTGAGGATCAGGGCTCAAAGCTAACCCAGGCAGGCAAGTCCGTGAGACTCTTATCTCCAATTAGCCACCAAAATTTTTAAAAAGCCAGACGTGAAGCTGTGGCTCAAGTGGTAGAGCTCCAGCCTTGAGTGAAAAAGCTCAGGGACAGCACCCAAGCACACATTACCACACACACACACACACACACACACACACTCGAGCCTCGTGGCCTGAGTGGAAGATGTGTAACAGCCATGGGCCAGTCTGTGCTGGTAAAATAAGGCGCGTGTGGCAGACAGCGCGGTGCTGCAGGTAGGAGGGGACCTACCTGGCTGTGGGTAAGGAAAGGTGCAAATAAGACAGAGCACGTCCACACCACAGGCGGCAGACTCAGAGGGAAGCACTCTACCTTTGGCCTCCTGCATTTCAGGGACTACAAGTGTGAACCACCCACTCAGGCTTGTTGGTGGGGAAGGGGACTTGTTCACTCCTTACCAGGCAAGCCTTGAACCATGATCCGCTCCATCTCTGTTCTCAAGTAGCTGCAATTACAGACCTAGCCTCCGCACTCAGCCCGAGTGTATCTCATAAAATTAATGCTTAAAAGCGAAATTAACAGCCTTTAAAAATCCCTGCTCTACCTAGTTTGGAGGATTGGATTATTTGTTCATGAAGTACACGTAACTCATTTTCTCAAGCGTTGTTGGCCACGTGACTCTCGGCATTGAGGAATGAGGTGCCGTTTCTGTGGGAGGAGGAAATCGGGGTACAGAGAGGTGAAGTGACTCTGTTTGGGTCACACAGGTGTTCAGGGTACGAACTGGAATTCACTTTATACTGCTCCCACTTCACCCCCACAAGGACTGGAAACGCCTTTTAAGGTGTGGCATGAGGGAAAGGAAGGCGTTGTTCTTAGAAGGTCGATGATGATGTGCCCTATTTGAGGGGTCTGCACTCTCTAAGCAGAAGCCCCTCAGGCCCTTAAGGTGAACCCCCCCAAATGTCACTTAATAGTCTCCCGAGGCCTTCACCCCTCGTTGCTGGGAGTCAGTACAGTGCCAAGGACAGACCTTTGGCAGGCGTCTTGAGAAGACCTGGCTTTGAGCCCCGACTCTGTCATTCAGCAGCAGGTACCAGTCGGTCCTTCCTTCCGTGCAGCCCAGCACCGCCAGGGCTCTCTGGGGCCATCTTGGAACCGGCCTCGCAGGCTGCAGGCGGGGCTGGGGAGACCGAAAGGCTCATCAAGAAGGTGACATGGTTGGCTAGGGTCGCATGTGACTTTGGAAGGAATGGCCCCAATGCAAGGAGGCCCAGGAGGAGGCTACAGAAAAGAAGAACGCACGTGACAAATGGGGCCTTGAAAAGCAGGGAGGGCCATGGGAGACCAAGGCAGCAAGCGAGCGGGCTGGATTCGGAAGGACTTGGTCACTAGGATTTTACGTAGATGCCATGACAGGATGTCTTGTAAAGAAAACCAAAATCACATCTGCCTGACTCTGACACTCTGTTGTCACTGTCACGAGCCTCCTCCGGCCGACGACATTCCCGAAAGCCTTGGTATTCGGGAAGCATTGACACAGATCGCAAGCAAATTCCCAGCTCACCTGAATCGCTTGGCAGAAACAAGTTTTTATGTCAACTCACACGCAGACCCGTGTAAGTCCTCCGACAAACAGCGAGCGAGAGAGCAGCAAACGGACCACCGCACAGGCAGGTGGCCGACGAAGGGAGGCGGTCAGCTCTTGTCTTGTTTGTCATAGACACATTGTCCGTGACAAACCTGCGCGTGGCATTCAGGACCACGTTATGGATGCCCCACTCCGGGGAGAAGCAGCAGAACGCAGGCACGGGGAGAGAGGATGTTACAGTCTCTTGTCCAAATGGCAGCTACTATTTCTCAAGTGTGGCTGATGTGGGGGGGCAGGCGTTCGCTGCTCTACCCGTGGACTACATGTGTCATCAGGTGACGCCCAGGGACAGGAGCAGCCTGCTTGCACCTGCTCAACTCCAACGCCCACTAAGCTCTGTGAATTCCAGCACTCTTCCTTGTCCCCAGAGACACTGACAATGATGACTTGAACAATAGTGCTCCATTCATTCATTCATTCATTCATTAAAAACAAAAAACAATTACTGTCAGCTAACAGTGGCTCATGCTTGTAATCCTACTCAGAACAGTGAGATCTGAGGATAGTGGTTTGAAGTGAGCTGGGGCAGGAAAGTCTATAAGACTCTTATCTCCCTCCAATTAACCACCAAAAAGGCTAGAAGTGAAGCTGTGGCTCAAATGCTAGAGCTCTAGCCTTGAGCAAAAAAGCTAAGGAACAGGGCCCAGGCTCCAAGTTCAAGCCCTGGTACCAGCACACACAATTATTGAATACCCACTGTATACTAGGCAAAGAAGAAGAAGGGCAGGAGAAAGGGCAGGAGACAGAAATGGATAGGAGCTGAAGCTAACTCTGATTTTGCAGCTGAGAGCCCCTAGTGTTTTTTTTCCTGAGTGGGTGGGGGACTGAGGGGAATCCATGAACACTGGGTGGCACCGGGTGGAGGCGGGGAGGGGGAGGGTGTGTGGAGATCTGGGAAGAAGTCTCGCTCTCCTGCTTATTACCTCTGGGCTCTCAAATGCATGACTACCAGGCAGAAGTGACAAAATAAAAAGGGAAAGGAAAAAATGCCAGCTACAGCCAGAATAAAATCAGGGCAAATAGAATAAAACCTGACAGCCAAGTATAAATAAATATTCGTAAAAGAGTTAAAGGACAGATTAAAATAAAAACACCAAATGCAATTCTTACCCCTTGACAAATGCAGTGTGAATTGGGTTCTTTTAATCAAATGTTTGGCAGGTGTATGAATTATTTATAATTCAATATCGGGCAGTTAAATAGAAAATGGAAGATGTTCCTGTGGTCTTCTCGGAGCGTTTCCACCTCCCCCAGGGTGGCCTCCTGAGCAGGGGAGGGGGGAAATGGGGGATTATCCTCCCTCACATGAGGTGCAGGGGTGGAAGCTGGGTCTGGACATCGCCACTGGTCACCAGTCCAGGACAGCGCCGGGCTGGGGAGGCTGGCGTCAGGGAGACTCCAGGCCCCGCTGCCCCAGGCTCTGTGTGATCTCTCCTGTCAGTCTTTGCCTCCTCCGGGGTCCTCCTCCCCTGTTGTACATTCTCAAGTCCCACTGTAATAAACAGACCACCACAGGGGCTGTGGTTACCACCACACCCGGCTAGGACAGGAAGGACAGCATCACCGTTTTCTAGAGGAGGAAAGCGAGGCGGGGCGAGATACCAGCTGGCTCTCTGAGCTGGGGTTGAGGTTGGCATCCGGTCTTCACATTCCAAGAGCATGCGACTGTGATTTGGGGTAGTGGCGCCCGGACTCCAACCTCTGTGTGGCACAAGCCACACAGAATCAGACACTCAGGTTCCCATTCCGGTTCCAAACCTACGTACTCTGTGTGGCCGGGAGTCGGTTACCTAACCTCGCTGACCTCATTGGCATTACTGGGGGGCTGGTGTCACTTGGAAGGGGCTGCTCCTCCCAGCAGACAGACACTGCTGGTATTCCTAGAGCTACAAGAAATTCATCTGACAGATGAGGAGACTGAGGCCCTGGAAGGTAAACACACTTGCTCCTGGTCACTCAGCCGGTCAGTGCTTGTGAGACCCACCCCTCCCCAGGTACCCACCCTCACACACCAGCGTCCCAAGGAGTCATGGGGCATTCTGCTCAACCCCTCCCACCTTCCCCCCCCCCCGCAAAGAGGCCATGCACGCACACATGCATGCATGCCCCCCCGCGCCCCAGAGAGCAGAGCAGGCGGAGGGGACCCCACTGCAGCCAAATGTTGATGAACGAGTCTCGAAGCTAACGAACGGCTGTCGGAAAGGTGGGAGAATGGAGGTAATTAGTCCCCTTAATGCCGATTTCAGACTAATCTTTCACACTTAAGGAAATTGTTGCAATGATTTTCTTATTTTCAGGGGAGCTCGTTAAGCAAGAATTAGAAAAATAGATATGGTAGGAGAGATAAGAAAATGGATTTCATAATGACAAGCTGCCTCAACACACTGGAGAGGAAGCTGGCTGAGCACAGCTGGAGTGACAGGTTCAGGTCTGCTGGGTGAGCCACAGGCCGGCTCAGGAGTCCCAGGCCCCATGTGGAGACGCCAGAGATAGAGCCCCAGGGCCCACAGCTTCAGCTGCTCCGCGGAGGGGTGGGGGGCTGTGTAGAGCTGGTGCCCAATACATGTTGGTGGCAGGGACCATATTTTACACCCAGGCCCAACTCTCAGCCCCTGGGCGCCCAGAGCCCTGCCAAAAGCAGAGGAGCATTAAGTGATTTTCCTCAGCCTCTGCCAGGATCTGGGTCCACGCAGGGAACTCAGTCCAGAGCGCCTTCTGGATCCTCTGGGTAAGATAAGGAACTCTTATTACACGCCTGTTGTATGCAAATTGGTGTACCGGGCGCTTAACGCCCGTTTACCCCACAGTGCAGCCAGGTGGCTGGACATTCCACCATTTGCAACAGAGAAACCAAGCAGCATCCTGTGAAATCTCTGAACGTGGCCTGGCCTAGGCCTCAGGGCCGACGCTCCCACGCTGGGGTGGGAAGCCGGGGCATCTGGCACTGATCCATCCCTCCAGACAGCCTCTAATCCCTGTGTGTGTGTGTGTGTGTTGGGGGGATCCCAGAGCAGCCAGAAAGCCCCCTGTGCCCCCTGCAGAGGCAGAGGGGCCCCACCAGGCAGGAGACCAGAGGAAGAGGCTGCTGGACAAGATGTCTGTTCCTTCTCTACTGCCACAGGACATCATTCTCCTTGCTCCTCCCCCTTGTTCCTGACTCCCTGTCCCTGCGTAGGCCATAACCCACCACAAACCCCATACCCAGTCCTGCCAGTTCCATTCTGCGTCTATAACACATCTGGACCTCTTCTTCCTCAGAACACTGGAGAGACCCAGCCAGTGGTCTCCATGTGCAGCTGCAGTGCATTCTGGGAGACCTGAGCCTACCTGCCTGGCGCTCGGCTGGGGTGAGGGAGACCTGGTTGAATGTGGCACTCCATGAGAATTCCAGTCACCACCAGGAGGTTAATTCTTGTCTGCCTGTAGTCCCAGAGACACCGGGATCCCTGGCTCTGCTGGGATTCGTGGCTCATGGGGAGACAGCTCCTAGCCAGGTGATTTTTTTTGGTACCTTCAGAACACTGACAATGTTGGAGGCCTCTCCACTTGTCCCATGTGGGGTCTCTATATAGGGGGGCAGGGGTCGAAGCCAGGGATGCTATGAGATCTCTCAAAGCACACCAGATGGCCATACCCAACCAAGAATCTCCCAGCCCAGGATGTCAGCCACACCCTGGCAGCCCCGCATTCCAGTACTCTGACCAGTGTTCCCCTCGTCCTTAATGCCAGGGACAGGAGCGAGATCTCCTGGGCCTACCTGGGAGTGGACGATGGGTGGGGCAGTGGACCACTGAGGCATACCTCCCCTCCCCCCCCCCCCCCCCCCCCCCCCCCCCCCCCCCCCCCCCCGCCAGGTCAAGCGCATTGTCTCTTCAGTTCACAGAGTGTACCAGGGAGTTGGACCTGAGTGCCTGCCACCTGCCAGGCAGCCCCATGGGTGCCACACGGCGGCAGGCAGGAGGAGGCCCACCTGGGACCCCACTGTGGAACTGTGGAGTGGACTTCGGGCTGGGTGACCTGAGGCATGCCTCTTCCTCCTGAGTCTCAGTTAACCCTTCTCTCTCTCTCTCTCCGTTGGTTGTGGGGCTTGAACTCAGGGCCTGGGTGCTGCTGCTGAGCTTTTTTCCCCTCCAGGAGAGCACTCTACCACTTTGAGCCACTTCCGGTTTTGTAGTGGTCCATTGGAGATAAGAGTCTCCTGGATGTTCCCGCCCAGGCTGGCTTTGAATCACGATCCTCAGCTCTCAGCCTCCAAGTATTGAGGACGGCAGGTGTGAGCCACCAGCTCCCTGCTCCTCCTCCTTTCTAAAATGAGCACAAATCTATTTGCACCCCAATTGTGGCTGCCAGGCCTTCAGAAATCTCAGCGTCAAACCCAATCTTAGACCTCAGCGCCTGGCTGGATCCTGACTAGGGCTAGCTGGGTGATGGAGATGGTTACTCCACGAGGAAAAGAGAAGGGAGAGAGGGCCGAGGCTTCACTGAGCGCCTGCTGTATGCCTCTCGGGGAACCTCAGAGCCAACCCTGCCAGGCAGGGGTGTAGCTTTGGAGATAGGCTTGGGGAGGGATGGAGCCACACGGGAGCTAGAATTGAATCCAGCACCGCCAGCTCTTCCACTCTCCTGTCATCACCTCCAGAGGCCTGTCAGATCCTGCCGGGCAGGGAGCGGTGGGCTGAGCCTGACTAGGCCCGGCCCCTCCAGCCTCATCTCCCAGCGTCCCCCGGGGCCCTGGTCTCACCCCATTAGCACTGCTTTAAAAAGTGCGGGCTGACCAGGGCGGTTATTGGCCACATAAATCAGGCAGCTTGGAGTAGGGAACACCTTTAAACAAACAGCTGATGGGAGTGAAGTTCCAGGATCATTATTAATAGCTTTTCATTTCGGTGGCCGCTGTGCTGTGGCATGTCTTCCCAGCAGAGGCCCCGTGCCGCCAGCCCCCCCGATCGGCGATCCCCCCCTTCCCCCCTCGAGCCCGCCAGTCAGAATGAATGACTATGCTTCTGTGTTAATTGTGGAGCCCAGCCGCACGCAGAATGCTAATAGGGCCAAGTGGGAGGGGGCAGTGCCAATCTCGCCCGGTGGCTGGGCAGAGAGGAACCCCACCTCCCTTCCACAGGAACCAGCCACGGGATCTCTTTAAAATATTTCTCTGAGCTCTGCCCTCCTCTGCCCCAGAACACCCTGCGGCTCCCACAAACCCAGACCCAGCCCTCTAGGAGAGCCCATTGAGTCTGAGTCTCCCGCTGCCTGAGGCCCCAGACTCCTTGTTTACCTTCCCACACCACGAGCTCTGAGCAGCTCAGACTCCTATTCAGGTATTCATTCACTCCTTCCATCAATCCATCGTTGAGTCAGTCAACAAACAGTCACTAGGCTCTCTGAGGGATTTGAGGGGGGGGGGATGAAGGAGTGAGCCAGACAGCCTCGGGCCCTCATTCATGGAGGTTCATATTAAGCAGGAAAGGCAAAGGCAGGCATGTGGGGCTGAGGTGTGTACCCCAGGGCTTGACCCCCCCGCCGTGACCTTGCACAAATTGGTTTTCCCTTCTGTGGAGTGGAAAGCTTCACTTGGAGGACTGTGTGCAGAGACGAACAGCTAAAGACGCTGGCCGACCCCTAAACACATTTACTCCGCAATGGTTAGCTACTGCTGATATAAACTGCCGCCCTGAGAACCTATGGGAATGATTACAAAAGAAATGGAATGGGGGGGCCGGTCAATGAGGGGGGGCAGCCTGGGGCTCGGAGACGAGCTGGCTGCGGAAGTACTTTCTTAGATGGGGGTAGGGGGGTGGGCATGGTGGGGCAGCATAAGCAAAGGCCCTGGGGTTGGGTGGACGGATGGTAGCAGGCTGAGGTGGCTGAGATCGGTTGGAAGCCCGGATGAGACCTGGGTGGCGGGTACAGCCACACCGGGAAGAGTCTCACGACCCTTGTTAGATTGTTAGATCTTGTCCTAAGAGCACTGGAAGCTGTTGATGCTTAACAGGACGGGACGGGGGAGGCCGGCGGGGGTGGGGGGGTCATACTCTATTTCACACTCTGTGGGCATGGAGGAGCAGTGAGTCTGTCCTCCCCTCTCCCTACTGGGTGGTCGGAAGGAAACAAGTGGATGGAAATGACCCCGGCAGCCTGAACCCGCCTAGTGCAAATGCCATGGGTGGGGGGGGGTGAGGAGGGGTCCTCTTCAAGGTGCCCCCGTTCCCTGAACAGAGAGCAGGTCCCAGGTTCAGAGACCACGGACTCAGTTTGCCTTGTGCTGATGGCTGAGGGTCTCTGAGCCCTCGCATGCGCTGTTCCCTCCAGCTGGAACGCTGTTCCCTCCAGCTGGAACGTCCTTCCCCAATCACAGGCACTGGGCAATTCTTATCCTGCATATTCACAAGTACGTGAGAGTCAGAGCCTGCATCCTCCAGCAGCCCCGCCCCGCCCCGCCCCGCCCCGCCCCGCCCCGCGGTGGTCTAGAATGCAGATGCAGAGGCTGGAAAGTGCCTGCCAGCGCTGCTCCCCTCCCAGCCCCCCCACGAACCCCACTTCCAGCCGCTTCTGCCAAGAGACACAGAGTCATTCCTGACTTCATCTCACGCCCTACACCGCACCCGTCCGCAAACCCTGCCAGCAGTGCCTTAAAATAGACCCAGCATCTGACCAGCCCCAGCACCTTTGCAGTCAGCACCCCGCTCCACGCCTCCGCCACCCGTCACTGCCACCGGGGTGGCTCTCACCGGGTGACTGCCCCAGGCCACCAGGCCCCTGCCTTCACCCCCTGCACACTGTTCTCAGCCAAGGTGTGAAGACAGACATCAGACCAGAACCCTCCTCTTGAAACTCCTTCCACTCTCATCTTGCTCAGAGTAAGACGGCTTGGAAGACCCATCAAGACTGGCCTCCTGACTTCTCTCACCCTTTTCTGTCCTCCCTCTCCTCTGCTCCAGCCACACTGGCCTCTGGGTCTTCTCTTGCTTAGACCAGGCCTGCCTCAGGGCCTTTGCACCTGCTGCTCTTCTTGCCTGGACATTCTTGGCAGTGTGTCTGCCTGGCTTCCATTGTCCCTTCCTGTAGGAATCTGCTCTTCCAAGTGGGTGACACCCCCCACTAAGGCTTTTTCTGACAACCTGGGAGAAAATAGTCCCCCCCCCGCCGACTCTCCCTGTCACCCCATCCCCCCCCTATGCCCCTGCCAAGAGACCATGTCCTGGACTCCATAGTCTGCCTCCATGAGAACAGGGCCAGTCCTGGCTTAGCACTGTGTCCATCAGGCAGGTATGCTCAGTGGCTACGTGATGGTGTTTGAACTCAGGACCTTGGCTTGCTGAGCAGGTGCTCGGTTGCTTGAACTTTAGTTTTCAGATTGAGTCTCACGCTTTTTCCCAGAGCTGTCCTCGGACCTCGACCTCCTGCAGAGCTGGGATTACAGGTGTATACCGCCACATCCAGGATGTTTGTAACTTCCTTCCCAGGCTAGACCAGCCTAAACAAACCACGGGCCTATCTCTTCCCCCTGTTGTTGGGATTACAGGCGTGAGCCACTATGCCCAGATTTCGTGGCTATTTCTTGAAAGTGAAGCTTTGATTTGAACAGTCTGTCTGCCTCCTCCAGCCAACTGTGAGGCTGACCCCTGAGAGGCACCGTCCAATGAGAGACTCCGCCTGGGCTTTCCTGGGGTGGTGTGTGCAGAGATTGTCCCCACAGAACTGCCCCCGGCTCCCTTCCTGCCTGAGCCCAGGACCTGGAGTGCCTTGGAAGCAGGAAGGTAGAATCAGAAGCTAGAGAGACAGAGCATCGCTTGGGAGCCCGTGCTGGAAGGTTCTGGAAGGTTCTAGAAGCTGGTTTCTTTCAGGGCTGGGAGTTGGGTGTGGGGTTAAGGAATATTGCCTCTGGAGCAGGTCAGGGGTAAGGGGTCAGGGTTTGAAGGAAGGTTTAGGACTCGGGAAGCAGGTTGGAGTTTGGGACTAGCCTGGGCTTGGGGGCTGGGCCTGGAGCCCCCTGCTCTGGCTTGGAGAAGGGAGGGAGGGAGGGGCGGGAACTCGGGGAAGGTGGAATTGAAGGGCGCAGCAGCGTGAGGACAGAGCTCACATTTTACAGCAACGTTCCAGAATGCTGGCTGCCTACCAGGGACGTTCTGTTCCCCGGGGACTCCGTCCGGGCTGGGGACGGGGTCACCCAAGTCTGCTGTGCAGGGGCTCCGTCTGTAGCGCCCGCCTGGGTGAGTGAGGCCCGGGCTACCTCACCCCCCCCCGCCCCCAGACCTGTCTCCTCTCAACTGTGGTCCTGGGACATCTAAGGACTCAGAGGGGGAGGGGAGGGCTAGGGAGGGAGAGGGACAGCCAGCCCAAGGCATCAGGGGCTCGGGTGAGAGGCCCCCAGAGAGAGAGGCCCCCAGCCTTGGCCTGGCTGCCGAAGACCAAAGAGGGCCCATGGAGGCCCAGAGTGGAGGATGGTCCACAGAGGCTGAGGGTGGAGGACAGGGAGAGCTACTGTGGGCATGTGGGGGGGGAGCTCTGCTCCTATGTACCCCTAGCCTGCTGCAGAGTGGCATGTTCGAGACCGACCCCCGCAGCTGACCCTGGCCGGGTGCCTGCCCGGCGCCTGGGTCCTGCCATGGATGCCATGCGGTCACCACTGCGGGCATGCCCACCCCACAGAAGAGCAAAGAGGGGCTAAGGACGCTGCTCACCGCTCGGGGTGGCTCAGGCTATGGTTTGGGGGCGAGGGGTGCCCCGGTGGGAGAAGCGCTGACTTCCTGTGCTGCCTGTGGCCCCTGGCCCTCTCCTCGGGGTCTTGGGACAGGAGTCATGTCACCACCCACAGAGGAAGCGGCCACAGCCCCGCGGGCTCAAGTGTCTCTCCGTGGCCGGTGCTTCTCAGCACGGTGACAGTGGGTGGCCGGCGCCCGCTCTCCTGACTGCACGGCCGCAGGCCTGTGACAAAGGACACGGAAACACCGGCCCAGGCCGCCTGTCCCACATGCACACCCGTGGTGGGGCGGGGGGTAGCCTCACCCCTCCCTGCCCCCCCAGGAGCCCAAGTGGGTCACCCCCCCGCCCCAGCCGTGCCCAGAACAAACCCACAAACAACCAAATAAATCATTTCAGCTTCCAGAGCCAACGCCAGCAAATGTCAGTGCCGCTCTGTCAATGCCCCTGGCACAGAGCGGGCCGGTGTCACCCTGTCACCTGAGCGGAGAAACGGGCCACCGGGACTACGCATCTCGCAGGGGCCGGCTGGGCCCCCAGTGCTGGCTGCGCCCCCCCCCACGCCAGGCAGCCCTTTAGGCTCCTCTTCCCACAATCCACTGGGGCAACTCCTAGCCAGCCTTCAAGAAGGAGCCCCAGCATTTGCTCCACAGGGTTAAATTAATTCCTGCAGGGGCCGTGGACCACTCCTTCTTCTGTGGACCCTTGGTACCATCGACCTGCCCATGAACATTGATGGCTGAGGGGGGTGTGTGTGTACATGTGTGTACGTGTGTGTGTGTGTGTGTGTGTGTTCCACTGTGAGAGGACAGAGTCTGAGACTCCAAATCCTAACACCTCAGGGACTGCGTGGTGCCTGGCACGGAGTAGGTGCTCGGTAGCCCCTGGGTATGCGTGGAGGAATGGTGGGGTTTTATCAGGTGCTGAGACCCTGGCAGGTGTCCCTGTAATGCCTGGGGAGCAAGCCTGTCCCCACCCCCCCATCCAGCAAGCGCATGCCACCCCAACACCCACACATCCTGCGGACTTGAACAGGACTTGGACTACAACCAGACAGTTTAGGGAAAAAAACAACATTTCTCATTTCTCTCCTCTACGAAGCTGCCACTACCAGAGCTGTCTTTGTGAACTGTGTGTGCACAGGAAAATCCTCCTCTCATCCCCACTGTCCGCTCTGAGGAACAGGAGGGTCCAGAGCCCGGGACATGCGGCCTCCAGCTCTGCTGGAGGCTGGGGGCGGGCAGCCTCTCTTGGGGAACCCCTCAGATTGTCCCAGTCCCTCTTTTTCAGGAAGTCCTCTGACCAAAGAAACCGGGTCTAGACCCTAAGCTGAGAGCTAACGCCTATAATTGCAGCTACTCAGGAAGCTGAGATCTGAGGATCAGATGAAAACCAGCCTGGGCAGGGAAACCATGAGACTCCTATCTCCAATTAACCACCAAAAAAAGCCACAAGTGGAGGAGTGGTTCAAGTGGTAGAGCACGAGCCTTGAGCAAAAAAGCTCAGGAACAGAGGACAGGCCCTGAGTTCTAACCCTAGGATTGGCACACAGGAAGGAAGGAAGGAAGGAAGGAAGGAAGGAAGGAAGGGAGGGAGGGAGGGAAGGAAGGAGGGAGGGAGGAAGGGAGGAAACCAAGAGACCAAAAACCCAAGTCTTCTGGGAACGTGGGGATAGATGGAGAGATGTGGTGTGTTCTTTTAGATGCATCCATTCAACAGGTATTTTCTGAAAAGTTATTTAAAAACAAAAAGAACAAAACAAAACACCTGTATTATGCATGACTCCCTCACGTCTCATTTTCTCCTCCTGTAACTTGGAGGCAGGGATGGATAGAGATGCAGACACCATCATGTCTTCAGAATTTAGCTTTCAAGACATTAGAACTCAAGACTGGCCAGCCAGGCAACTTTCACCAAAACCAAAAATTCCGGTGTCCATGCAAGAACCAGGGAGGTTTTCCGCTGTCATTCCTGGTTCAGCTCTGGAGTCCTGGGCAGCTAGGGTTCTATGGTGCAAAGAGGCCACACCAACTTTCTCCTTCTTACCCCAAGGTCAGGGTTGGAGGCTCAGGGAGGACCCAGAGGAGACCAGGGCTTTGGGGCGGGCAGGAGGGTGAGGAGGGAGGAGGAACTGTCCTAGCCTGAGTGTGAGAGACGAGTTAACAGCTCAATTGTTATTTCAATTACACGGATTATTTGAAAACAATGTTATGAGTTTCATCACTGACAACCCCGGGAAATGGCTGCTATGGCAACAAGGGAAAAGAATGGCCCTGGCCAACCAATCAGAAGTTCCCGCTCCAGCCTCAGTTTGTGCAAACTCTCTTCCACCAGGCCCCTCCCGTCCTCCATCCTCTGTTTGGGAAGGAGGCCTGGGAGGAAGGAGCTAGGAGGCACACTGGAAGGAAGAGACAAATAAGGAAATGGAGGCAGGTCCCAGGAGAAGAGGGAACTGGAATTCCCTTTGGGGGGTTGGCTGTCCCTCCCAAACTCCTCAAGGGCAGAGACAGATCCGGCCCACTGTACCCCCTCAGTGCCCGGCGCATGCCTGGCCTGCAGCAGACAGCTGGGATAACTCCAGATCTGCCAATCCCTCACTCACTGCCTCCTGGTGGAGAATTCCCCCAAGACCCCTCCACCAGGGGGCCCAGCGATCCATCGGCCTCTTCTCCCATTGCCAAAAGGGCACCAGGAGCCTGCCTCCGCTGGGCCAGAGAGAGGTCAGGTTCCAAGGCAGCTGAGAGCCCCATACCTCGTTCCCTGCTGCTGTCCTCAGAGCCACTCTGGCCGCCTCCAGAAAGAGCCTTTTTTGCCTTGACACCATCCACATAACTACCCAGAAAGAGGCCAATCAGACAGGGGCTGGCACAAGTCCAGCTCTGCGGGCACCCCTGTTCTCACGGCCCATCACCTTCCCCCACTGGCGCTCTGTCTGTCTCCTGCATGCCCAGATCCCTCTCATTTTTAGCGGGGAGAGGGGCCGGTGGTAGGACTTGAACTCAGGGCTGTCCCTGAGCTTTTTCATTCAAGGCTAGCACTCTACCACTTTGAACCACAGCGCCGCTTCTGGTTTTCTGGTGGTTAATCGGAGAGAAGAGTCTCACAGACTTCCCTGACCAAGCTGGTTTCAAACCACCATCCTCTGATCTCAGCTTTGTGTGTGGCTAGGATTATAGCGTGAGCACCCAGCACCTCACGGTTCCCTTACAGGGTTTATGAGAAAGAAGTGTGGAGCACTGTGCTAAGTACTTTGTGTATGTCACTCAGGCCACACCCCTCACAACTCTGAGAAGCAAGTAGAATGGTGCCAACTTACCTTACCTGTGCGGAAACTGAGGTTTGAAAAAGACTCAAGCCCCGCTGTGGGTTTCTAGAATTCAAACCCTAGACTGCAATTCTCATGGCTCCACCAGAAGGTGGATGGACGGACAGATGGATGGACGGACAGACGGCTTGGCTGGAGTCACATCCGATGGCCAATGATTCCGAATTCAACATTCACTGAATCACCTTCTACGTTCAGGACCCAGGCGCCTGCCGGGAAGCTCCCTGGGGACCAGGGGACAGACACCAACCCAGCAGCATGGAAGTCACAGTGCTGGCTGTGTAGGGGCCATCTGTGATAATGTGTTACCTTCCAGGAGCAGGGGACTAATTATTCCCTCCTACGTCCCTCATGAACAGCAAGAGAGGGCTCGCTCTACCCATTATACAGGTGAAGAAACTGAGGCCCAGGAAGTGAAGCCATCCAGGCATCATCAGGTGAGGACGATGCCCACACGTGGCTGCCTCTGCTGCCCATTCACACAGGACATGGCGTTCCTGTCCCCAGGGTACCTGTCAGAGGGACCATTCAGCAGCAGTAGCTCTGGGAGGCGCGGCTCGGGTTGAGTGCACGGACGGACTCAGGGGTCTGCAGGGAGGACTCAACCTTGGAGCCGCAGCTTCACAGGGCCGGGCAGGTGAGGAGGGCTCGTGTGTCAGATGACCAGATGGGGCCTCGAACGCCGAGCAGATGGTTTGGAGCTGGCGGATGAGTCCGCAGAGAGCCACTTTCCCTCCCTCCCGAGGCCGGCTCCCTCTCCAGCAGTGGAGTAATTTCCCAAAGCATTTTCTCTAATTTGTGATTGTTTTCCTTAACCCAGAAAGCAGCAAGTCTTCCGTTTCTCCCAGCCCACGAGCCACGCCGAGCTGAGCTGCCAAAGCCAAGAGAGGCCCCCCAGCGGCCCGGCCTGCCGGGTCACTGCAAATCCCTCTGTCCCCAGAACCCCTTCTTCCCCTCTCTGTCCAGAACCCTGAGCTGGCTGCGAGGAAGACCTTCAATCTAGAAGCTTCTTTGCTAGCCTGAAGCCTAGGGTGTGAGTGCAGACCTTGCTCCTCCAGCTGCTGGCTAGCAAGGCCGATCCCTGCGGTTGGGACTTGAAGGCTGGTGCCTTGGGGGAGAGCAGAGCCCAAGCTCCCGGAGGGACCAAGCACGGGAGGACAGGGGCCTTCAGCAGGGGAGGACGCCCTCGGGGAAATGGGGGTGGGTGGCAAGCTGGAAAGTCCCCTCTTCAACAGGAGCTCTGGACAGGAGGGGCTGGCCACCAAGTGGCCAGGAGCTAAGGAGCATGCCCAGGTGCCTAGGAGAGGCTGGGGGGGGGTCAAAGGCTCCAGGGCAGGATTCGGGGCTCCAGGAGGGGTGGGGCTCTGTCCCCCAGCTCTGTGGCAAGGTCTGGGAGGTGGTGGCTTCTCATACAGCCGAGGTTAAAGGGAAGTTAAGGGCACAACAGAACCTTGCTGGTGGGTAATATCTCTAGAACACGGACAACTGCAGGGCGCTGACCAAACCGCTGCGCACAGCGCTGAGGACATAAAGTCCTCTCTCCAATTTCAGTTCCTTCCTTTGGCTTTATTTTATTTTATGATACTGGGGATACAGGGCCTCACACTCACTAGCCAAGGGCTCTACATTTGAGCGTTGCCTTAGCTCCCCTTCTTTCTTTCTTTCTTTCTTTCTCTCTCTTTCTTTCTTTTGTTTCTTTTTTTTTTTTTTTTGGTTGATTGTGGGGCTTGAACTCTGGGCCTGGGCGCTGTCCCTCAGCTCTTCAGCTCAAGGCGAGCGCTCTACCACTTGAGCCACAGCGCCATTTCCGGTTTTCTAGTGGTATATTGGAGATAAGAGTCTCACAGACTTTTCTGCCCTGGCTGGCTTTGAACCATGATCCTCAGGTCTCAGCCTCCTGAGTAGCTAGGCTGACAGGCATGAGCCACCGGCGCCTGGCTCCCCTTCTTTCTTTTTAAGGTCTTCCTAATTTCTCCTGGGCTGGCCTCCAGCTCCCAATCTTCCTGCCTTGGCTGTCTTTGGGTTTCCCAACCAGTCTGTATTATCAGACATCTTCAAATGTCTACTCCAAGATTTCACCTGGGCCATGCGTGTCCGACCGAGGCTCACAAGAAAGGCATCTTGGAGAGATGAGTAAGTCAGTGCATTCGCGACGGGGTTGTAAGATGAGGAGAAGAGGCGGTAGTATTGCGCGTGGGTGACGGATGGAGGGATGGAGCTGATGGATGGGTGGGCGGAGGTGATGGGTGGGCCGTGGACAGATGGATCTTTGCATGGAGGCAGGTGGGCAGGAGGTTGACGGGCTGGACAAATGGATGGGAGGATGGATGGCTTCGATGGCAGGGCTGGGTGGGTGAATGAAATCAGCCTGCATCTCACGTTTTTCCTATACTCTTCCTGGTTGGGTCAGTCAGTGGAGCCCAATTCTCCCAGATACCCAGGCTTGTGACCTGGGCAACTTTGATTCCTCTCTGTTGGAGTCTCCGAGGAGAAGCAGTGCCCAGCCCGGGGCATCCTGTTTCCTCAGTGCTTGTCCTTCAGGTCCCTGCTCACCATCATTCCTTCAGGTCCCTACCTGTCTCCTGCTTCCTTTCTCTTTCCTTTAAGCCCATCCTAAAATCCTGCCAGCAGCCTGCTCTTTCCACGGCTCAGCTCCCATCAGCAACCTTCAATAGCTCCCTGTTGCCTGCCTTCCTCTGGCTGTAGGTCTGCCCAGTCTTTGCCTCTGCTCCCCTCTGCCCTTCTCCTTTCCCACCCAGTGTCTCTCCTCTCCCACCCTGCCCCCCACCACGGTACCTTCCCCCCAGCCAGCTCAGTTCACAGAGCCACTACATCAAGGTGCACTTACAGAGCACCCACTGCATGCCCACTTTGTTCAGAGGATCTCTGATGGTGGGTGGGATGACACAGGATACAGAATGAGAACAACACAGCCTTCACTTCCCAGGGCATAAAGCCTGGGACTTGCCTTGCAGGCGTGCACGTGCATGTGCATATATGAATACATGCATGCACATACACATGCACGTGTGCACACACACGCAGAACTCAAGGGAGACAACATTCACGCTATAACACACTTACAACAACTTACACCTAGCCAAGCAATGTTCTAAGTATTCGATGACCTCCATACTTTCTCTGCCGACCTGGAGGAAGCTGAGGCAGAAGGCTGGTGACACTCCTCAGGTCACTCAGCTGGCCTATGTCCCAAACAGGGCCCTGTGGTTGCATGAATCACATCACCACAGTGAAATGGACAGAGACGGTTCACAACAAGGCCGGTGCTTCCCTTGTGCTGTGCCCCCCCCTCCGCCCCTTCCTTCAAGCCTCCTTAGAGGCTGATGAGAATGAACAGAAATAAAACAGAGACTGAGTCACCTCTGAGCCACCACAAGCCCTGGGCAAGTTCCTGTCTCTCCCTGGGCCTCTAGGGAGCTGCTGTGACAGGCACAGAGTCCACAAGACCTGCCAACCACACTGCAGGGCTAGGTCCAGCCACTCTGCGCACAGGATGCAGCCCAAAGCCTGTCGGCAGGCCCCGAGGCCTGGTCCCAACCCAGGAGCGCCATGGTCTCCGAATGCCTGGTTTCAGCCCCTGCTTCCTGCAGGCCCCCCAGTGAGGCTTCGGCCCAATGTCTGGTCGCCTGACTGCCTGGCTCGTCACCTGTCCATCAACTTGTCTGTCCACTGACCTGGATCCACCTGCTCTGCTACCCATCCATCAGCCTGCCAGAGCCTGTCCACCTTGTGTCCCTGCCTGCCCAGAGCCTGTCACTCCGCCGATCACAGGCAGGCCACCTCCCACCCCGGGTCCTCTCTGCAAGTACCACAGTGACAACCGACATGAAACAGGGCCTCTTTCGTTCCCGCTCGCCAAATGGCCACTGTCTGAAGATGAAGCGCCGCCTTCCAGGAACCAAGAGTTCCCTGCCATCCAGTATCCTGCCCTCCACCAGAGACACTCTCCTCCCTCCTTCCTCCCCCTCCTCCCCCCTCCTCCCCTCTTGTTCCCTCTCCTTCCCCCCCTCCTCCCCACTCCTCAACAGGCCCACAGGCTTCTAGTTATAAAATCCCATCAGGGCGACAGTCCTCCTGCCAGAAATGGCCATCCAAGTCGTCCCCAAGGAAGTAGCTGGACAAGAGCGTGAAGTACAAGGATGTCCATGGCCGAACTGTAATCGCTGAGGATTGGAAACGACCCAAATGTCCAACCGCGGGGGCTGCTTCCACACATTACAGAGCAACCACACAGCGGCAAGCCAGGCGGCAACTAAAAACAATGATGATGGAGATGGAGATTTATCGAAATGGCAAGACACTCACCGTGTATTGAGAGGGAAAAGCGGGTTACAGAGGCATGTGTTTAAAGCAAGATGCCATTTTTTATTCTTTCAATATCTACACCCACAAGGGTACACGTCGGAAAGGGAGCCCGAGCAGAAGTGGGGTTGTCGCTACTTAAACATCTCTTGAGCACACACCTGTCCACATCTGTATGAGTGTCCACCCGTGCAGCACAAAGGCACTGCAGCGAACACCGTTGGCAAGCAAAGCCCTGTGTGGCCTTTGTCTACCTCCCCTCACTTATGCTGAGGAGCTGTGTCTGATTAGAGCCATTTCCTAGATAAAGAAACAGAGTCTCACACAGCTAGTGTAGGGCAAAGCATTCAGACTCAACCCAGAGCTGGAGCTCCTAGTCAGCAGGTTGTTTTGCTCCTTTTGTTCACCTAGAACTTGCCTATTTTTCTTTAAAAAAGGAAGGAAGGAAGGAAGGAAAGAAGGAAGGAAGAAAAAAGAGCCAGGCACTGGTGGCTCACACCTATAATCCCATCTACTCAGGAGGCAGAGATCTGAGGATCATAGTTCAAAACAAGCCAGAGCTAGAAAGTCTGTGAGACTCTGATCTCCAGATAACCATGAAAAGGGCCAGAAGTGGAGCTGTGTCTCAAGTGGTAGCGGACTAACTTTGAGCAGAAAAAGCTCAGGGACAGAGTCCAGTCCCTGAGTTCAAGCCTTAGGACAAGTGCACACACACACACACACACACACACACACACATACACGCATGCACACGCATACGCACACACACAAAGCACAGCATATATTTACTTGGATGATCAATATAGGGTTGAATTTAATGAGACAAGGGACAGGCAGTACGGTGAACTACACGCGGGCAGCGTGTTCCCAGCCTCAGGGCTCCCCACGGCTTTTCCCCTGGGCTGTCCCTCTTCCTCCACCAATGCAATCAGGCCCCCAGGCTCCCTGTTGTGTGGCCTGGGGCTCCCTCCTCAAGCCCAGGTTTGATTCAGTGGTGTCTGCCATGACACCAGTAGCAAAGTCCAGCTGTGGCCTCCACGGTCTCCCCACGGGCCAGCCCCCTCCACCTCCACACTGCTGGGGCTGGGGGCTGCAGAATTCTCCGTGGCAGAGCGGGGGCATCCTGTGCATGGCAGGATGTTTAACAACACGCCTAGCCTGCACCCACTGGATGCCAGCAACAGCCCTCGACCCGTGCGTGAGGACCACACACGTCTAGATGCTGCCAAGGGTCTCTTGAGGGTAACCCTGGCTGAGACCACGACCCATGGGAGCAAGGCAGGAGAGAAAGCTGACCTCCGGAGCCCACGGCAGCCAGCGGCATTGTGGGATGGACAGGGGGTGCAGAGAGCCCCCTCAAAGCCTCTCCGTCCTCGGACTCAGACCACCACAGGGGCCCGGCACCTCCCTGCACCGTCATCCAGGTTCCAGAGCTGCCCCGGCCCAGCACTTCAGGAGACCCTGGACTCTGTACAACTGTCCTTCCAACATCTCCACGTGTAAGTCCTCCCAGCTTGTCACTGGCACCTGTCCCCAGCCGGTCCCCGCCACTGATCAAAAGCCCTCTCTCCCACATTTGCCATCTGTGCGACCCAACAGACTCCTGAGTCAGAAACAGGGAGCCGGGGGAGAGCTCCTCCTGTCCCCCCGTGTCCAAAACAACTTGCTGTAAAAGCCCAGCCGTGGCCAGCCCTGAACTGGGCTTCCCCAGTCATCCATTCTCCATCCAGCTCAGTGTCACCAGGCCCAACCCTTCAAGGTCCCCGCCGCCACCGATCAAGGGCATGGCCAAGCATCTCTCTGCGGTTTCCCAGACCCACAGCCCTGGCTTCTGCCTGCCCGGCTGGCCTTGTTTCCAGTGCCTCGCTAGCCCCCTCCCTCCTGGCTCTAATGGAGCCCGCAGATCCCCCAGGGCCCTCCCTCCCCTTGGGGACTTGGCACCCTCCCCCCTCCCCCCCACCCTGGCCTGCAGCCTGCTCTGCCCGCTGTCATCCCTCCCTCCTCTGCACCTTGAAGACAGCAGCCACTCAAGGAGCTGGTCCGCCTGCGCCCCGTCAGGCCTGATGGTGGTCCCAAGAATGGCTTCCTTGTCTTTATCCAGCCCCCTGACCACCCGACTCCCTGCCCCGCTGGCTGAGAGTCAGGCTGCTTGGGTCTCCATCACCAACGCAAGGCTTAGCACACAGCAAATACTAGATGCAGGCGTGTAAATGCATTGCTTTTTAAACTAGAGGGTGAATGGCTGAGTGGACAGCCGGAAGGAAGGGGTAGTATTCGGGCTGTGTCTGGTTGGAGGGCAGGTGAGGGGGGCTGTGTAGGTTGGAGGCCCATTGGGCGCCAAGGGAGGATGCAGACAGATTACAAGGACCTTGAGTGTCACTGTGCTGAGCCTGGACTTAATTCAGGAGGCGCTGGGGAGCCATGGCAGGGCTTCCATCAAGCCAATGACACAATCCCACCTGTGGTGGAGGAAGATTTGCCGGCTGCGGCTGTGACTTCGGTGGGAGGGGACTGGAGGCTGGGCGGCCCGCAGGGAGCTGCCACCCAGGGTTAGGCAGAAGCTGGAAAGGTCTGGGCCCCAGTCCAGGAAAAAGGGAAGGTGGGAAAGGGCAGAAGCAATAAACCCGCGAGGTTCTAGAACATAACCAGTGCCCTGGCTTTCCAAGTGGCCAAGGCTATCCACGGACAAGCCTGAGGTCACAGAGATCCCGGTGGCCCTGACTCCACCCCCTACACAGCCAAGAGCACGCACAAAATCACACAGAGAAACTGCCACCTTCCACTTCTTGGGAGCCACGGGTTACAAAGCGAGGGTTCCCGCTTCTTTATGGGGGGGCTCTATGTGCTAGATCTGTTGCTAAGCACCACATGGATTCACACACGCGCAGTAATCACAACAACCCAAGGAAGGTACGTGTCGCTTTTCCTTCCATTTCACAGAGGAAGAAAGTGAGGGTCAGAAAGGTCAAGTAACTGGTCCAAAGTCACACAGCCAGCAAGGTACCAACCCAGGCTGGTTTACACCAAGGTCTATGCGATAGATAGATAGATAGATAATTTATTATATATATTTAATTTATGATATTTAACATTTAATAATTTATATAATATATATATTCTAGAAAGGTCAGATCTGGTAGCAAGGGAGTGGCAGAAGGCTCCTGGAGTGCCCACAAGAGTGGCACCTACAGATGAGCATGGAGAAGTATGTGGGGGGAAGGGAAGCCTCCAGGGGTGCATGCCGAGGATGAGCAGCATGGGTACCCTTCGCCCCTTGTGGACCACCTTTACCATAATGTCCTCCTCAGGGGACAAGCCGCTCCACAGGCCCAGTACAGGAAGCCCTTTTATGCAAATTAGAGCCAGGTGCCCCTCCCTCTGGGCAGAAGGGGTGGACTTTAGGACACCTGACCTGTTGAGCGGAGCTTAAACTGGACGCCAGCGTCTGCTCTCTTCCTACCCCGAGGGCGAGGGCCCGTGGGCAGTCCACACCCTGCACCACGGCCAGTGGCAGCCAGAGGCGTGGAACTACGACCGCTCTCCTCCTGGCCCTTGTCCCTGCCTGGGAGAGACCAGAAAGTTCCATATGCCCTGGTGAAAAGTTGGAGTCAGGATCTGTCTGGATGAGGGGGAAAATCTAGACTTCCTCTGGAAAGCTCAGAATCAGAACCCCAGGTTCTGATTCTTTAAGGGTGCCCTGAGGCGCGCAGGGCAGGGGCGGGGTGCCCCTCCTTGCTGGGGGTACGAGGGTTCTCCCCTGGTGCCTGGACAGTGGCTGGGTTTCCTTCTGTTCTTCATCTAGTCCCCAACCCCAGCCCCGTCCCCGGCTCAGCTCTGGAACAGCTAGGGAGCCCTCACGCAGAGACCCCAGCCCAGCCAGCTTCTTAGGGGCCTCTTCCTCTGTCCCCACTGCTCCAGGCCAGCTCCTGCCCCCACTAGACCACACACAGCACAGCTGCTATCTGAGTTTGTTATATAAACAGGAATCTCTCTCTTTCTCTCTCTCTCTCTCTCTCTCTCTCCCTACCTACCTGAGGCTGCAGTTCCAAATGGAGCTTCTTGATGGAAGAAAAGAGGGGGAACCAGAGGAGAGCAAATTTAATTGGCTGACTCCTCTCCTCCTCTCCCCCTCTCCCCGCCCTTGTGGTAAACAAACTGCCTGCTCTGCCTGTTCCAAACTTTGCTAACTCAGGAGGAGCAGCCCGGCCCTCTTGGGGCCCCTGACCTAGCTCCAACCCAGGGGGGGGCTTCAGAATGCGGGGTTCCTGGGAAACCATCCAGCCTGAGCAGAACCCAGAGCCTGGGAAAAGGCAAGAACATGCAGTCCAGACACAACCGTAGACCCCCACCAGGGACATCCTGAGATCCTAGTGGGTGCATGGGTGCACATGGGTGCGTGTGCATGTGCTCACACACCTGCGCATGCACACGCACACACAGAGTTTACAGAGAAGTGTGCCCAGGGTCATAACATACTTATTGGGGCCAAGCTTTGTCCTCAGTGTTTGTTATCTGGGTTTTTCTGTCCAAGTCATTTAACTGCTCTCCCCTGGGAGCCTGGGGAATCTAACTTAAACACCCCATGCTGCGTTTAAGCAGGTGTCTTCTTGCTCTGCCTGCAGTCTGAGTGCAAGAAACGGCTTCCTTTCCCAAAGCCCAGCCCCACACAGGAGCGGCCTTGGTAAGGTCTAGGAATGGGGACACCTGGCTTCCCGCTCTGCCTCTTACAGGGGTGAAGACCTTTTTCTTCCTCTTCTTCTTCTTCTGACAAGGTCCATTTGAATATTCATAACATCATGGCGGGCCATGCAAAATGATCAGCACAGCTGCCCGGCTGGGCTGAGTGGCATTGGTGTCAGTCCTGTCAGGTACCAAATGATTTCTGGGGCCTCAAACTCCGCCTGGCCATTCTCGGCTCCTAGTAGGGCTTGCCACAGACCTCGGCCTCTCTGTAAGGTGGGCACAAGGCAGCCCGATGTGCCAGTCAGAAGCTAGCCGACAGGGCCACCCAGGAGGGGTCAGTGCCCCGGCTCAGGGACCCGCTGGCATTACAGAGCGCCTGTTCTAGGGGTGGTGGCGGCTGGGGACCCAGAGAAGGGCACAGCCCGGAGGCAGTGTAAAGGTAGATAATGGCCTTCCCCGGATGGGGAGGCCTGTCCAGCAGGAACAGGGGTGGAGTGGGGTGGCAGAGAGACTGGGCAGCGAGTGACAGAGCCGGTGACTTGGGCAGAGAGAAACTGAGGCAGGCAAATGGAAGATGGATGAGGAAATGGTGACAATGATCACAGGAGGTGGTTATGCAGGTGTAGAGACCAAATTCCCTGAAGGCTGTGGTATGGGGTCTGGAGCTGGACTGGGTGGACAAGGGGCAGGAATGGGGGGGGGGTAGGAGAAGCCTTCCAGCTAGAGGCGGCGCGGACGCAGGACCGTGGCACTGGCCAGCCAGGAGAGGGGCAGACAGCCCGAGCCCCAGCGGGCCAGAGCCAGGGCTGGCCGCAGCCAGGGACCCCAAACAAGCAGTTGTCCGTTTAAGGCACTTTGGGGAGACCCCGGGTCTCCAGATCAGGCCCGGGTACCAGGATGGAGGAAGGCAGAGGGGTCCCCCCCAGGGGAGGGCAAGGGGGGCGATGTGAAGGCGGCCGCTTCCGGGCCTACCGCCAGGGGGTGCCCCCGCGGCGGGGGGGGGGAGGGGACCCGGCACCCCGCTCCCTCCACTGCAGCCCCACCCGGGGAAAAAACAGTTGTTTAAGGATACAGGTGGACCTGATGCAACAA
>NW_012267229.1:24224028-24246144 GCF_000151885.1 Dipodomys ordii
CCCGGGGGCGGCGCCCCTCCTCCTCCGACCCCAGATCTGCGCGCCCGGAGCGCCCCCCGCCGGGCACTGGCTCCTCCCTGCCCGCAGTTCAGCTCCCCGGAGGCCTCAGTTTGAAACGTGACCCCTTGTTTTCCCGCCTGACTTTACTGCATCTAGGATCCCCCCCTCCTCCAATAACCATCACCACCGCCTGCCTGCAAAGGACAGGGTGCGGGGAAGGGGGGGCGGGCGTCTCACATGGACACCCCTGGCTGACTGCCCAGAAAGGCCCCTTCCTTACACAGGCCGTGGGTTCCAGAAACAATCCCTAAGGTAGACAGGGAGGTGGACAGGCCCAGGTGCCAGGGCCTGGAGTCTTCAGGCAGGGAGGTCAGGTGCCCTCAGAAGGTGAGGAGGTTTTCCCGCTTCTGGGGGGTAACCTAGACACCCCTGCCACCAATAAAAGTAAAGCAGGCAGAACTAACAACCTGTTCTGAACTTACTGCCACCCATAAAATCCTCCCACTGCCCCAAACAGCTCACAGTCTGGCTGCTCCATTCATGTGAAAAGAAAAGAAAACAAAAAAACCAACAACAAAAGAAAAGAAAAATCAACCAGACAGGTGGCTCATGCCTGTCATCCCAGCTACTCAGGAGGCCAAGATCTGAGGATTTTGGTTCAAAACCAGCCCAGGCAGGAAAAGTCAGTGAGATTGTTATCTCCAAGAAAACACCAAAAAGCCAGAAGTGGAGCTGTGGCTCAATTGGTAGAGTTGCCAACCTTGAGTGAAAAAGCTAAAGGACAGCATCCAGGCCCTTAGATCAAGCCCCAGTCCAGACACACACACACACACACACACACACACACACACACACACACACACTCAACCTACTGGCAGCCTGATGTCTTTCTGGCCTGGTTTATTTCCCCTGCCTGTCAGATAGATGGGTGAAGGGTAACAGGAGCCAGGACAGCTGTGCACCTGTCCTGGCCATGTGAAGCTGAGCTCACACAGGAGCTGAGACAGCTGCTCAAAGAGGATCCAGACCCTCCAAGACCCAGACCCCTGTGGCTCAGGAGCCCACACCCTACCTGCCCCCACCCTGCTCCCACCCTGCCTCCTCCCCACGCTCCCCCTCATCCCACACCCTGGCTTCCCTCTCTTTCTCCCTGGTGATTGGAATCACCTCTCCCCCTGGCTGCCCCTCCTGCTAAACTCCATCACTCTTTTATTTATTTTGAGATTTATTCTCCATCGTGCCGGTTCCCTCCCCTAAGTCCTTCTCTCTGTTTATTCCGCTCATTGATCTCTCCCAGCCTTGCCTTTGTGTCGCCCCTTTTCTGGTCTCTCCTCCCCTCTCCTCTCTATTCTTAGCCTCCACTCTTCCATGCTTTTGAAGACCAGAGGCCAGCCCCTCTAGATGCATCTCTCTACTTTCTTCTCCCTCCCTCCCCCTGACTCCCTTCTGCTGCTCTACTCCTTCTTCTCCTCCCCCTCCAGGCCCTGCTGAGCAAGAGAAGTGGTCATAAGGGTCACCCCTGCTCAATTATCCACAGGTTCTACAGGCCTGGGACTCTTGATCTCACTGCTGCTGGCACACAGTAGGTACATGCACACAGTGGGTGCTCTTGTTTTGATCTCTCGCACTCTTCCCCTAGCTTTTCCTCTGCCACTATCTTTTCTTTTCGGATTCACCCCACCACTATCCCTCCTTCTGCCTTCCTTGGACCAGGCCCTGTGCTAGGAGCTGAGACCTGAGAGGTGTCACCAGGTGTGGTGAGTTGCTTTCAACTCTTCACAGCAACCAGATGCTAACATGAGTCCCTTTTTACAGACAAGGAAACTGAGGCAAAGCATGTTGGGGTGAAGAACACGCAGCTGACACATGGGGATAGCAGGTGACACGTCCTGCCCCTGGGTCTGCCCCTCCCCTCCCCCGTACTCTGGTCTGAGACTTAGCCAGGACTCGTGCAGGTGGCAGGTGCGGCAAGAGGCAGTGTGGTGTGCTAGAATAAGAACCGAGCAGAGCTGGGCTCAGGGGAGCGCCATCCCACACTGGCCCCTCCCCCAGGGTAGAGCTGCCGAGAAAATGAGATGGTGATAACCATAGTTAGCCCAGCTCATGCCTTTGGTTAAATATTTTATATAGGTGATTTGATTCTCACGGCAACCAACTTACACGTTTATAGATGGGGAAACTGAGGCATGGGGCCACCATGAGAAGCGTCTAAGGTCACACAGGTTGCGGGAGAGCTGGGCTTTCTGAGCGCATGCACTGCCTCTGAGCCTGCCCTGAACTTTGTGGCTGTCTGATTAGAGGTGGGAGCCATGTACGCTGTGGGGGGACACTACTCTTCCAGGAGTGAGTTTGGGGAGGGGTGAGGAAGGACTGGGGGAGGGGCCGGCTAGGGAATATTCTGGGAGGAAGAATGGTGAGATTTCCCTTTGGGACCAGTGTCCTTCCCGGTCTGGCACAGGAGCACCAGCACCAGCTCCCTTTGGAGCAGCCACCTGGTCCGGGCCTGTGGCGGGGCTTCCTCACCCCTCCCTTGGACCCCTGGGGGTGGGGGGCCTCTCATGCCCACTGTGGGGTGTTCAGCTCCTGCCCACCAGTCCTGAGGCCCACCTCCCTCCAGCTGTGAGGACTACAAATGTGCCCATCCCCCACCCACCCACCAAAGGTCACCAAAGGTCTCCTTCAGCCCTGGCTGAGACGCAAGCCACTGCTCCAGTCTGAACAGCAGGGCCTGCCAGAGAGCTGAGCAGGTATGGTGGGGGGACATGAGTGTGTGTGCGTGTGGGGATTGTGCATCTCTGGGTGCACAGGGCGCGTGCACAGGATGTGTGTCAGTGGTTCGTGTATGTCACATGTGTACATCTATTGGGTGTGTTATGTGCACATATCTGTGGGTACACAGATTCCAATGCCTGCCTTCTTCCTGGTCCTCCCTGCCTGTCCTGACATTCCTCACCCCCCACCCCTGCTCCTCCCGCCCTCACCCACCCCCAAGCCGGCAGCTGTACACCGCAGCATGGAGGCTGCACACTACTCCTTGGCCTTATCTCTGTCTTTCCTCCTGTCTGTCCAGTCCCCTTCTTTGTGTCTCTCTGTGTCTCTGCTCATTCTATACACCCCAGCTCCGTGCCCCCCCTCCTTCAGCCCTGCTCTGGCCCTTGTCCCCACCCCTGCCCTCTCCCCCCTTCCCTGTCCTGCCTTCCTCTCCCTCCCCTGCTTCCCACCACCCCTCCTCTGCTCTCCTCTGCCCTTCCACTCCCTTCTCCCCTCCCTTTCCTCCTCCCCCTCCCGCCTGCTCTGTCCGTGGGAGCTGGAAGTTAAAAGCTTTTCCGAACTTGCTCTCCAGTCGCTGTTCCCTGCGCCTTTCATCTCGCCAGCACATTTGTAAAACTGCGCAGACTGAAGGGCCGTGACATGAACAACCAAAGAAATGTCAGCGCGGGGAGGGGGTCGCCAGCCCGCGGGGGGGGGCAGCGGGGGAGCAGCAGGGCGCACCCCAGCCCCTCCCCAGAGGGCACCTGGGGCCCAGCGCTCTGCCCCTCCGCAAAGCCAGCCTAGCTTCATGCTCCAGGGCTGCTGAGGCCAGGCCTGGGAGGGGAAGGCCACCCTGGCAATGAGGCGGGACAGGGGAGAGAGCTGGCAGGTGCTGGGGACCCCGGCCTGGGCTAGGCAGCCCAGAGTACAGCACGGAGCCTGGGAGCCGGGCCGGGGCCCGCAGCCCCCTTGCCACCCAAAGGGTCTGATAGATGAGCGAGGGGACTCTCCGGAAAGAGATCCCATCACCACCAGCGGTGCCTAGGGCCAGGGCTTCCACCTGTTTTCGTCTCAGCTTCCTCCTAGGTGAAGCACGGTGGCAGGGTGCCGGTGAAATGAATGAGTCACGTAAGACGCAGTTGGGCCTGCTACAAATCACAAGGAAAGAGGCCGGCTAGGCCGGAGTGGGGGACCACTGACCCCATCAACCCCATCTCCCATGGGGAGACCCAGATTGGGGGGGAATGAGGAAGGGCACATGCATCCACACCTGTGCTGTGCACAGCCTGTGACGGCAGCACATTGTATATGTCAGTAAAGATCTGTGACCAGGGAGCCCCTAGCTACTCAGGAAACGGAGATCTGACGATTGTAATTCAAAGCCAGCCCGGGCAGGGAAGTCCATGACACTCTTATCTTGAATGAACTACCCCCCAACAAGCCAGAAATGGAGGTGTGTGATTCCAGTGATAGAACGCTAACCTTGAGTAGAAGAGCTCAGTGTCCAGGCCCTGAATTCAAGCCCCACTATTGGCACTCATAAAGAAATGATTTGTTGAAAGGCGCGGATGAATGAATAAAGATGCTGGAAAGACACTGTGTTTGCAGGGGTGAGGTGGAGTGAAGTAAAAATGGAGGAGTCCAATCCCTAGGTAAGTTAAGGGCCAGGGAGGGGAGCGGGTCCAAATGTAGAATGTCCATGTGGCTTCAGCACCATGGACAGCAGAGCTGGCCCTAGGCCAGGCCACAGAGGAACCCCAGGAGGTTTTACCTCATGGAACCTGGTGTGGAGCCAAGCCCCCAGCTTCCACCTCTCCTGCACACTCCATCCCTCCTCTCTCTATCTCTCCCTTTGGACCCAGATCCAACTCCAGGGCTGCCCATTAGGGAAGGTAGGCCTCCCTACCCCCCTCCTCTCCTCTGCCTTCAGCCCCTAACCCGTTTCTGCAGCCCTGAGGCCTAACTGCAGGTGACTATGTGGAGATGGGAATAAGTGTCCCCTGAGCTTTCCTTAAAGGCCCTAAAGACACAGCAGGGCCTGAGCACCTGGTGTGTCTCCTCCCCCCTCCCCCCAACCCCGCCGACTTCCCTGGGGTGGCAGGGCCAGACAGAGCTCTGCCACACATACCTCCCCACAAAAAACACACACTTCAAACACTCCGCTCTTCCCTGAATTATTCACCTGCTTTCCCTAGGGCTGCTGCAGAGCGCCCAGCCCAGGTGCTGGAAGAAAGCATGAAGGCCCATTAAATTTAAACACTGCTGAGGACTGGCAGACAGGTTCTATTCCTGGCCTGGAAAAGAGGGAGAGGCTGGAAAGCAGCAAGGGGATGATGGGAAGCCCACCATGGGTGGCCCTGTGGTCATGGTGCACAGTCCCGGGAGGGCTGGGCCAGCATGCCAGAGAATCAGGGTCTCATCATCCCTGGCCTCGTCTCTCAGGTGCCCACGGAGCCTCCCTCACTCTGTTCCGGTAAGCCAGAGCCCCCATCTAAAAATAGCTCCCTGATGTTTCCAAGTGCCCCCCCCCCAGCCAGCCAGCTCAGCTTGAGGGACAGGACATCGCCTCACCAGCTTCCTCTCTCACTGCTTGCTTCCTTCTGGTACCTCCTAGCCTGGGAATACCAAATGACTTCCATTTCCTACCATACTCTCAGCTTCCACGGTGTCGTTCTTGCCACCAGGAGTTTCAGTTTCTCCTCTGTCTTGCTGGGAAACTCCTATTTATGACTCAAAACCCTGCCCAGAAGACACAGGGAGCTCTCTCACCTCTTCCCACCCCAGTGGGTCCATCCCAAGTCCTGTCTCCTTAAGAACAGGCGGTTGAGAGTTGAGCCAGGCACCAGTGGCTCACACCTGCAATCCTCTGCAGACAAATCCATGTGCTTCTTTTTTTTTTTTTCTTGGGTCCGGTCATGGGGCCTGAACTCTGGGCCTGGGTGCTGTCCCTCAGCTCTTCAGCTCAAGGCTAGCACTCTACCACTTGAGCCACAGCGCCACTTCCGGCTTTTTTCTTTTTACTTATGTGGTGCTGAGGAATCGAACCCAGGGCCTCAGGCATGCAAGGCAAGTGCTCTACCACTGAGCCAACTTCCCAGCCCTCCATGTGCTTCTTATCTCCAACTAACCAGCAAAAAGCCAGAAAGAGAATGTGACCCAAGTAGTCAAGCGCTAGCCTTGAGTGTAAAAGCTAAAGGACAATGCCTAGGCCCTGAGTTCAAGCCAATAGAGGCACAAAGGAAAACAAACGAACAGACAGGTGATTGGAAGCCCCGATCAGGGCTGGTCACACTGAATGGCGTAAGGTCCCCCGTAAGTCTCAGCAGTGGGCGGGGATGATGTGTGAGCGGTCTTCTCTTGACCTTGGCTTTCTACTGTGGAAATGGATGGTCTCCTGATGAGCACACCCCTTTCTGGTGATTTGGTGATGGCTCAGGACTCTGCTTCACATGCACTTTTTCAGATCATTTCCTGCTCTGGCCCTGCATCGACAGCGGCCCAGGCCTCCCTCATTGACACCTGCAGCAGCCAACTCGAACCAGCTGATCAAAGGCAATTGTTAGCCTTTTCCCCTTGGGCCTTCCAACTGGCCCTATGCAGAGTATTTACCCCACGAAGACTGACAGATGGTACCATTCAGGGCTTGCTGTCATCTTCCCCCACAGCCTGGGCAGGCCATTCCTACCCCCCAGGTCCTCATCCCCGTAAACCCTTCTAGAAACATCTCTGCTCTCATGCTTCCTGGTCTTTCTCACCCAGGATCCACGCCATGACCCGGGTGTCATGGAGACTCTTAGTTCCGATTAACCAGCGAAAAGCCAGAACTGGAGCTGTGACTCAAGTAGTAGAGCACCAGCTTGAGTGAAGAAGCTAAAGGATACCGCCCGGGCACTGAGTTCAAGCCCCAGTACCAGCTTACACACATTAAAATAAAAAATGAGGGGCTGCTGCTTTACAAAGAAGGGATCAGGAAAACGTCTCCGGGTGAAGGTGGTATGGGCAGAGGGTACAGAGCAGGAAATGACCTACGGGCAGGGGACATAGCAAGGCCAAAGCCGGAAGCAGGGACGGTCTGGGGTATCCAGTGCCCCGTGAGCCAGAGTGAATGATGGGAGCAAGAAGCAGAGACTAAGGATGGCTGACTGTGGCTGGCTCTCTCCTCTCTTGTGAGGAAGCCCATCCCAAAGTTGGTGACATAGGACTGTCTGAGGAGTGTGGGGGGGACTCCCCGGCATCTCCCTTCCTCCCTCTGGGGAGCCCAGCGCTGCGGGTGCCGGCAGCTTTTTTGGATCAGTAATTTATCTCCCGGTGCCATGAGTTTCCTGGAGCCGGGCACTTCCTCCCCCCTCAGCTCCCCTGAGCGGCAAAGACAGGTGTGAGGAATTAGCTGTGGGGACTAATGCCGTGACAGGAACCAGCACAAAAGAAAGGGACAGAGTGTAATGTTTATTACGTTTGAAGCAAAGCAAACACACGGCCTATTTATGTATCTATAGAGAATTAATTGGCGAGCGGCAGCAAGAAGCAGATTATAAATTAGAATCATTTTCGCCAACTGAAACCCATTCATCTTGCTTCAGAATGGGCTTGTCACCTCCTCCTGACTAATTCCTTTTAAATTCGTTGCTTTTGCTTGCCAGCCCCCCACAGTTCTCACCTTGAGACCTAAGCCCCACATGGTTGGCCAGGCCTAAGGGGAAAGGTCAAGTTCAAGTGCAAGGCTTCTCAGAACCCCTGGCCTTCTGCAATTGCTCCCCCATGACCTAGGCAGGGTCCAACCCCTGCCTCCTTGTCCTTCACTGTCCCTTCTCCCCCCCCACCCCCCCACCCGCAGCCATTGTTTCCCCCCATCACTTTCTGGCTTGGCTCTGCTCTGTCCCTGAGAATCTGGCAGAAGTCCCCCCACCCCCACCCCCAGGCAGAGACTCAGGACGGGAGCTGGGGTGGGGGGAGCAGCGCCAGGCTGCCATCCTGGCGGGCCTGGGGCACTGGAGACTGCTGCCTGCTTTTGATTCTGGGCTCAGAGCAGGCAGTCTCCACGGGAATCAAAGGGAAGCCAAGGCTGGGTCCCTGGCGGGCCTGGCTCTGGCTCCTCTCACCTGGAGCCTGCAGAGATTAAAGGCTAGGGCAGGTGCCAGCCGAGAGAGGGGTGCCAGGCCTAGCCTTGGGCTGGAGCCCAATTAACCCATTCCTCTCCACTGCCTGAGCTGCAGCAGCCCTGCGGGGTCTGGAGGGCGCCTCAGGGTGGTCTTGTGCAAAGCCAGAAGAGAAAGCCACTGACCTGCGTGGGTAGCTCGGTCTTAGGAACTTCGTGTAGAACAGCTTGGAGACTGGAGTGAAGCCAGCCCAGGCTTGAATTCAGGGATACCTCCCAAGCAGAGATGGGGCCCTCTGAGCCTCCGTTTCTTCTTGATGACACAGAACCTGAACTTGCACCTGAACCCATATCCTTGGGTTTGTTCAAACACTCCAAGACTTCCCTGCTGCTCAGCCAACAGCCAGAGCACCAAACTCTCTGCCCAGACATTGCCCCATTGCCACAAGCAGAGGGACACCTCCCCTCTCCACCACCCCCAGACCAAAGGTCCACTCCTCTCAGGCCCTGAAGCCGTGAGTGATTGATCTATACATGTTGTACTGAGTGTCAGATCGGCCCCGCCTCAGCCTTGCCTGCCTCCCCAGGTAGCGGGGAGATGAAAGATGGCAGGGAAGGTCTTGCACCCAGTAGGCACTCAAGAGATGGAGGTATTAGCTGGCACTATTGATTTGTCTTGAGCTATAAGCCTGGAATCCTGACACTCAGATACACACACACACAAACACACACACACACACACACACACACACACACACACACACAGAGCAAAACAAAACCCCAGATCCTTCCAGCCACTGCTGGATTCAGAGATCCCTGAATGGAGCAGACACTTGAGAAGCTTCTCAGGCCTAAGATAAGCCACCACAGGCAATTCTTGGTCTTCCAGGAGCCCATGTGGGAGGGCAGGATCTTGGCTAACAGCCCCTCGGAGTCCTGCTCCTCAGATCCACCATGCCCCCCGCCCTCCTGGGAAGGTTGTCAATAAAAGGCCAGTCTGTGAGAGGCAGACCTAGACCCCGGCCCTACATGGCCCAGAACCACAGGTAGTGCTGAAGCCTTCATCAAGGGCCCATAGAGAAATCCAAGATGCGAAAGGAAAGAAGAAGAAGAAAAAAAAAAGATTGGCTCCGAAATACAAAAAGAAAACTGCAGAATCAAAATTAATGAGTGTTTAATTAAATGTCTACAAAACCCAGCATTGTGCCAAGTAGTCAAAAGCAGTTCAGCTCATCTCTCCCAAATTCATGCATAAAAGCTGTCTGAGGTAGGGGTGGTAAAGTTGACTACACGGGAGGTGCCGTGGGGTAGGGACCCCGAGAGCCTGAATGCTCTGGGGCCCATGCTTGGTCCTCAGCTCACTGTGTGACCTTCCGCAAGTCCGTCCTACCCTCTGAACCTTGAGTCTTCATCTGTCAGTTAAGGAGAACCGCTTCCTAGCCCCTGGCAGCTGTAAGGAAAGTTATGAGCCTATTTCATAAACGTGTGACATTCTCTTAAGTGATCATCTTCGCTGAGCATGGTGACACATGCTTGTAATTCTAGCTACTGGGAAGGTTCAGATAGGACTATAGTTCAAGGCTAGCCCAACCAAAAAGAGTTATCAAAACTCAATCTCAAAAACAAGGTAAGAGCCAGGGACCAGCAGTCCACATCTGTAACCCTAGCTACTGAGGAGACTGAGATCTGAGGATCGCAGTTCAAAGCCAACTCAGGCAGGAACGTTTCTAAGACTCTTATCTCTAATAAACTACTCAGAAAAAAACTGCAAATGGCACTATGACTCAAGTGGTAGAGCGCTAGCCTTGAGCAAAAGAAGCTCGGGGACAGTGTGCAGGCCCTGAGTTCAAGCCCCAGTATAGGCAAAACTGAACAAAAACAAAAACAAGATAGGGTGGACCTGTGATACCAGCTAATTGGGAGACTGAGGCAGGAGTGTGGAGTTTGAGGCCAGCCTGGGTGTGTAGTGAAACCCCATCTAACAAATAAACAAATGTTCATCTTGTACTATAGGAACCCAGTAAGAGAAGTTCCTATCACCTTTAGAAAAGGGATAGGAAGTGTTTGGAGATGTGGCTCAGTGGTAAGAGCAACTACCTAACAAGCTCAAGGCCTTGAGTTCAAAACCCAGAACCAAACAAAAATTCTGCCTTAGAAAAGGGAACTTGAGCCTCCACATCAGGCCCCCTTCCTGCACAGGGTTTGGGCAAGGGGAGTGAGAATGCACACGGACACGGGAGACCCAGCTGGGCTGCGTTCAACCTCCTAGTGGCTGGATCCTTGGAGATCAAGAGATGGGGGAGGCAGCTGTGTCTGAGCACGTGACCCAGTCTCCTTGTGCACGTGAACTCTCTATGGCCTATTGGGAGTCACCCCCAAGACGGGCTCAGGCCCCCTTGTGAGCAACCCAGGATTTGGAGATCATTGTTTACCCACTGACCTTACAGCCCAGACATTCTGCTCACAATCTCCGTGAACTATAAATGTCAGTGGACTTAGCTTGCCCACGAGGGACAATTCTGAGGAGACCATCCCACAATTGTTCATGCTGGGAGAGGTGGAGGCACAAGCCTCCTAGGAAGGGCATGCGCAGGAATGACGTGGGGGACCCACACCGTGAGGCGTCCTGACAGCTATTAGAGAAAGACCAGGCAAGTGCAACAGCCACGGCTGGGTCTCTCGGCATGCGATAAAGGAGGGAAAGTCAGTGGGACTGCATGTAGCAGAACACCGTTTATGTGGATTGAAAGTGTGTTCAGACAGGACCCTAGCTATGTGTTCAATACAGAGCTGTGCATGCGCAGAAGAGGCAACGTGCCTGTGTGCTAATTAAGTAAAAGGGAAGAAGACGTGCCAACTCCTTTGGAAGGCTCACGCTCTAAATGAGAAGACACAGTTGGAAAAAACAAAAAAAAAAAGAACATTTGTAGCTGGGCATCGTGCTCACACCTGTAATCTTCAGGAGGCTGAGATGTGAGGATCATGATTGGAAGCCAGCCTGGGTAGGAAAATGTATGAGATGCTTTGCTCCAATTAACCACCAAGAATGCTGGAAGTGGGGCTGTGGTTCAAATAGTAGAGTGCCAACATTGAGCAAAGAAGTGAGAGCTTTGAGGCCCTGAGTTCAAACCCCACAGCCAGCACACGCACACACGCATGCACACACACACACACACATCCCTTTACATAGCTTGTGCTTACTTGCAAGAACACAGGTGAAGCTAGGGTCCCTGTGTGTGATATTGCACACACCTGCAATGCACGCTGGGCCCACAGCAGAGAAAACAATTCGTTCTGCCTTGGGGAACGCCAAAAAGTGGCCTCTTAAAAAGATGCTGGGTAGTTTGAAACTTCAGGGCTGCCCTAGAAGAACTGAAAGCATGGTAGGGCCCCCATCTGAGGATCAGGCGCGCTTACCCCTGGGCTGGTGGGATTCTCAATGCTGGGCCAGGCACCTTTTAGGGGTTGGCGTTTCTTGTCTTGTGCGCCCCTGGCAGCTGCTCCCTCTGCAGCCTGGGCTGGGTGGACCGGGCAGCGGGCAGGCTGTGCAGGCTGTGTGTCTGGCCGGTGGCCTGGGCTGGTGCCTTGTGTGTGTGTGCAGTGGAGGGAGGTACGCCTCCTCCTGCTAGAGTCCTCCTCCCTCATCCCACCGGTACTTCCTGTCCATCGCTGGTACTGCTCGCTTCCAATTTTCCTCCTCTTCTCTTCTCCCACCAGCACCTGGCTTAGCTCTTCTCCCAATCCCCTCCAGCCTGTGGCAAGGAGAAGCTTCTAGAGTCAGGTCCCTATGGCATAGCTTACATGGATGGCTTCTCATGGCTCTCAGCCGAGCTGGTCATTCATCATTCAGTCCCTCACACATCTGTGTGTGTGTGTGTATGTGTTGATACTGGGGCTTGAACTCAGAGTCTGAGCACTGTTCCTTAGCTTTCTTGCTCAAGGCTAGTGCTCTACCACTTGAACCACAGCTTCCTTTCTGGCTTTTTGGTGATTCATTGGCAAAGAGCCTCATGGATTTTTCTGCCTGGGCTGACTTCGAACCACGATCCTCAGCTCTCACCCTTCTGAGTAGCTAGGATTCCAGATGGGAGCCTCCAGCTTTGATCACCTCACATGTCATCTGGGATACATCCCCCGCCCAGGGACTCCCGGCTGGCCCCTGAGCTGCTCCCAGGGGCCCCTTAGACCTGGAGGCCGTCACCTCCTGAGGAGCCTCCTTGGGGCTCCCTCAGTCCTCCAAGTCTCCTCTCCTGTCGGGCTCTGGTGGGGACTGAACTGTCGTTTTGCTTCTCTGCTACAGGTTTTTTGGTTCAAACGGCTGAGCTGTGGACCAGGCTGCCCAGATCCCCACTTCATTGTAATCTCGGATCAGTTACTTGACCCTTTCTTTATCTGGCATTTCTTATTCACAAAATGGGAAAGGAAAAAAAAAAAAAAAAGAGGGCCAGCACCTGTGGCTCACACCTGTAATGCTACTCAGGAGGTTGAGATCTGAGGATCACGGATCAGGCAGGAAAGTCTGTGAAACTCTTATCTCCAATTAACTACCAGAAAACCAGAAGTGGTGCTATGGCTCAAAGTGGTGGAGCACTCACCTTGAGCTGAAATGCTCAGTGACAGCACCCAGGCCCAGAGTTCAAGACCACAACCGACAAGAAAAAAAAAAAAAAGAATGAAACTTAAATCAAGAAAACAAACAAAACCTTACAGCAGGAAAACTCCCAGGAGACTACTGGCACAGAGGCCCAAGTTCTTAGCAGGGCGCTCACTCATGGCTTGGTTATTTATGTCCATCTTGTTGTGCATCCCTGAAGATGGGGCAGTGTCTCTGTGCCCAGGTCAGCAGTCATCTGTCCATCTGTCCATCTGCTGGAGGCCCAGTTCCTGTGATTGGAGAAGACCCACACAGGTGCTCCCCATTGGCCTCGTGTAGCCTGGGGTCACAGAGCTGAGTCCAGATTGCAGTGAATGGGGGCCTGGCATGGGGGCCTGGGAATAGCCAGGCCAGGGCCACCGCCAGCCCCACGCCTTTGCCCTGAGCTCTCCTCAAGGCATCCGTGGTGAGTACCGGGCAGAGGTCGGGGGTCCCCATGGTAGGAGTTGTGTCTGGCCAGGCTGCCCTGCAGAGGCTGGCCTTGCGGGCCCCACCCAGCCCCCACTACAGCGGCCCTCACCAGGCTGCCTGCCTGGGTGGTCCTTGGCCTCATTAACAAAGTTTTCCTTGGCAGTGATACTAATTAACAGCGAACGGCGATTAGTGTCATTAACAGTCTCCAAACGTTTGTGTTATGAGCCCCTCGCTGGCTTGGGGGGGGGGGCTGGGCTGGACAGGGGCTGGAGTGGGAGCTCCGAGGGAGAGTGGACTTGGGAGGGAGCTGGTGATAGGGAGGGAAAGAACTGGTAAGAAAGAAAAAAGGGGGGAAAAGGGGATTTAAAGTGGATGAATTATTTACTGCAGCAAACAATCCCAGACTCACTTACTCTCACTCAGTACATCCCCTGCTGTAATCTGCAGCATTTTTCACGTGTCCCCAGTGTGCGGAGTGATTTTCTTTACACTTGGGTCCGGAGGCCGGGGTAATCTTGGAGGAGATTGGCTTAGTATTGATCACGGACCGCCTTCTCGCTCCAGGCTCTCGCCCCCCACAGCCCCCCACCCCGGTTTGGATGCTGTGTCCCCAGCTTGGAAAATTCCATCTCCCAGGTTGGCCTGAGCTGGGGTCAGAGCCCGGTGGGTGCTGACGAGGGGAGGGGGCTCGTGGCCTTGGAGCGGTCGGGAGCGCCCGGGAACGCACCCCCTCATCTGCCCAGCCGTGACTGTCATTGTTGTTTTCAGCCTGGGCGGTCGGTCACTAAATGAGCGAAAGAGCACTTCAGATACATTATGTCATTATCCCTTCCAAGAACCCTAAGGTAGATATTATTAATCCCATTTTTCAGATAACTGGAGTAGCTACTCCTCACTGGCCTCTCTCCGGGTCCTAGACCCTGTGCAAATGCCTTTAATTTATCACCTCACAATAGCCTGTTACTGAGACACATAGAGGTGACCAGGCTGGCCTGCAGCTGCCCAGTGAGTGACAGAACTGGGTCCAAACTCTGCTCTCCTCGCTGTGGTTACCACATGGGCATACACAGGACACCCCCCACCGTGGGCATGGTGGAAAAGCATCCACAGCTAAAGGACTTACAGCGGACACGTGACTGGGCCAGCTCTGCCCATCTGGCGGGACCTGTTGCAGACTGGCCTTCTGAGTGGATGAGGGGGCTGAATGGCTTCTGCCTGAGGGGAGAAAGTTCAGGAAAGGCTAGGGAAGCCAGGGCCGGAGCCAGAGGAGGGGGACAGGACAGGGTGGGAGGCAGAGCAGGCTTCCTGGGAGACACCTCCCGCATCTCCCCCCTGCTCTGGGTCTGACGCTGATTCTCCAGGGAGGAAGAGAAGAGAAGACCTCGGCTCAAGTCCTGGCTGAGGTTTACAAGAGTCCTGCTTCTCCCTGAGTTCCCAACTGAGCACCGGCAAATGAGACTCCTGTTTTAGGCCACCTACAAGGGCTTTATGAAGGAGTCTAGTCTGTTCACGTGCTGTGACAAGTGACCTTGGATGCCATTGAAACCAACCAAACCCACTTCAGAAGAAAGAACCCGGAAATCCAGAACTGGGCAGAGGTCACCCAGCCAGCTAGGGTCAAGGGCAGGACCCAAGCCCAGGCTCCGTGACTCTCCAGCCACAATCCTGCCCTCAGTCTGGGCTGCATGGACAATTCGGCTCTGTGGCCACCATGCTTGGGACTGAAGGACCACAGCCACAGATGGGGGGGAGGGGACAGGATAAGAAGCCCAAAACAGGGCCAGGGGGCTGGCGTTTGGCCACCTTCCTCCGTGATCATAACCATAAGTAAGGCATCTGGGAGGGCTCCCAGAACGTTTAAGTCTTTAACAAGCCGTAATGTGCGACCCACACTATAAATGGATCTTTTTAATAATGAATAAGCATTTATTTAACAAGTAATAACCGTTTTAACACCCCTCAGGGTCCACAGAAATCCCCACCCCTGCCATCAATGCCTTAGACTGGCATCTTCCGCTCATACCTGTCGTCCAGTTTTTAATTATCTTCCTCTTGTTGACCGGTGAAAGCTCTTTGCTTATTGAGGTTATGGCCCTCGACTTGGAGTGGGCAAACCTTGCCTCTGAAAGCCGCACCTCTCCCCTCTTTGGCTTTTACAGACGTTAAATATTTATGTTGTAAAATCTGCTTTGTGTTGTTTTGTTCTGCTTCAAGATTTCTAGCTTTTGAGAATTGCCTATGAGCCTGAGGATTGTCTGGCCATCTCGGGGGAATTTCTGGGAAGATGGTGATACAAGGCTGGGGACGTGGGTGTGTGCTCAGCAGAGTTCACACACGGAGTTCCTGCAGGGGAGAGCTCGTCTCTTGGTGGCCCTGTAGCGAATGACGTAGTGACTCAGACCTCACAGCCGCTGCCTGCATGGACATCCTAGGATTCTAAGATCGTTTTTCCTCAGGACTGAGCCTTGCTCTTGCTAAAGCCAGTGCTCTACCATTTGAGCCACACCCCTAGTCCTTGTTATTTTGTTACTTTTCAGATAGAGTCTCATGCTTTTGCCCAGGGTTAACCTCAGATTATGGTCCTCCTCCCTCTGCCTCCTGAGTGTCTGGGATTCCAGGCATGGGGATTCCAGGGGAACACCAGCAGGGCAGGAGAAGCGGCCAGCACAGGGGACTTCCCAGGCCAGGGAAGACCAAATGTCACCAGGGTCCTGGCAGGTAGAGTGACACACCTGAGTCCCTTCCCTTCCCTGCCAGGACCGAGGGAGCTGGACACTGGCAATGCTGTTCCAGAGCTCCTCCCATCTGCCACCTGGGCGTGTGAGTGGCTGAGAAAGTCTCAGGAGGCGGCGTGGCTGGGAGGAGCTGACAGCCGGCCGGGGAGGAGCCTCCGGAAGGACGGGGTGGGTGGGCCCGGATGCCTCGGGAGCTCAGGGAAGGCGGCCCCCCGGTGGGCAGCCCCTGCGGCGAAGGGACGGACTCGGGGCGGAGCAGGTTCAGACAGGCTGGTTCTTTGTTGCTCTCGGTCTGAAATTGATAGCTGGTACCAAAGGGCAGAAGTGTCACCTCTCAATAAGATGAAATCTATGTCTGCAGCGGAGGGAGACGACAGGAAGATTTATCAAGGCCCTGGCAAAATTAACATTTGGACGGGGGACACAGCAGGAGCAGCCTGCGGAGGGGGTCTCTTTGCATCTAGAGCAGCTGCTTCCTGCCATCGGCCAGACTACCAAAGGGCTTCGAGGTCGTTGGTCCAGCTGGTCTCAGGGAGAGGGACGGACGCCTGGACACCTAGAGCAAAAGGAGAGTGCAAGGAGAGCCGACACCCTGCTGAGACAGGCACCTCACCAGAGACTTATAGCCCAGTCCTGGAGCTGCCACAGGGCCTCAGTTTCCCCATATGAAAAGCCAAGGTTCATCTTGCTCTGACTAGCCCTCAGTCCATGGGGGCAGAGAAGAGCTCATCCCCTGGGCTGCCCCGCAGTGTTGCAAGACTGCTGGGCATCCAAGGGAAAGATGGCGAGCGTTTAGTGAGCACTTACTATGTGACCAGCCCTGTGCAGACAAGGGCTTTAGTCATAGCTCCCGCAGCATAGTAGCCCCAGAAGGTCCATGAATTACCCCCATCTGCCCTTGAACCTCAGAGAAGCGAAAGAACTCCCTCACCCAGGATGGCACCGTGAATTTGAACCTGGCAATGACTGGACATTATTCCCCCTTTGGAGTCCCGGGATGCCATCCTTCCCTGCGAGCTGTCGGCATACAACTGAAACTGGGTCTTAGCCACCTTAGAATCCTGAGACGAGCTACCTAGACCCTGGGTGACTGAGCCCTGGGTCTCAGCACACGCCCATGAGTGATGGGCCAGAATGACAGAGCAGCCGGGCGCCGGTGGCTCACACCTGTCATCCTAGCTACTCAGGAGGCTGAGATCTGAGGATGGAGGTTCAAAGCCAGCCCAGGCAGGAAACTCCGTGAGACTCTTATCTCCAATGAACCACCGGAAAACTGGAAGTGACGCTGAGGCTCAAGTGGTAGAGCGCTGGCCTGGAACTGAAGAGCTGAGGAACAGCGCTCAGGCCCAGAGTTCAAGCCCTACAACCGACCAAAACATAAATAAATAAAAATAAGAAGAATGACAGGGCACTGGACTGGGTTAGGATTCCAGGAGGAGAGGCTCAACCAGGGCCTGGCAGCAGGGCATTTGAGGAAGGAGAGGGGCGTGGTTTTCTCATCATTGACTTGGGCTCATGGGGGTCCAGAGAGGGGCAGAGGTTTGCTCAAGACCCCACGGCAGCCAGGACTGTAACCCAGGGGGCTGACTGGGGCCACAGCCACCACTGCTGAGCCATCTCTGCCCAGGTCCTGGAGCCTCCCCTCCCCCAGCAGGGCTGCCCCTCCCTCGCCCAGGAGTGAGAGGAGGCCCAAATCCAATTAGCCTGGGAGCAGACTGCAGCGCTTCGCCCCTTTAATATTGCCAGAGAAGCTGCAGAGATAAATGGGAAATTAGAATTCTGCTGGGGTCCCCGAGACCCGCCTGCCAGCCTGCCCTGAGCTGAGGCTGCTGCAATTCTCCCCGGGACCCGCCGAGCTGTCTTGGTCTATAATGGAGGGCCGCCCTGTGAGGCCCGATCCGCTGTCTGCTTCTCCTCGGCCTGCAGGGCTCCCTCCCGGCCTCCTCTCCCAGGTCTCGCCCTGCAAAGCTCCAATTCTCCCCTTCTAGGGGCCCTTCCTTCCCTCTCCCCCAGGATGAGAGGTTGGTGCTGGAGGTTCAAGCCTCAGTCCTGGCCCACTCTTTCCCCCTCCTCTTCCTCCTCCCTGTGGCCCACACCAAATCCAGGAGCCTTCTCTCCTAGCCATGGTATGGACCAGAGCCTCCCCTGGGCCCAGGGCCTCTGTTATCAGGAGGAAGCAGAGGCCAAGGGTCTGCCACGGGGTGCTTTCTGAAGCCTGGAGTGAGTGTGCTCACGGAGCCCCAAGTCACCCCACCCCTCTGCTGTGGCCTCCCATTGCTGGCTGTCCTGCTCAGGCCTGGGTGACTGTGTTACCCCATCACCCCACAGGAAGAAAGGATGACGATTGTGGAGGCTCAAGATGGGGCCTGGACACCCCTGGCCCCTGACCCGGGGAGGCAGGCAGACCCCCCCCCCGGCCCCGCCCTGGGCATCGCCATCCCCCAGCCCCGCCCTGGGCACCACCAGCCCCTCTTGCGCCTTCCTCCTCCCTCCCCAGGGGACACATTTGCTGCTGGGAAAGTTAATCCATTACAGTTTAAAGGCTCCGTTCCTCACTGGCAGTAAATTACCTGCTTTGCATTTTGCTGTAACAACTTAACGGTATTAATTTATTGTGCTCTGTCTTTAACAAACATCATTATCATATTGCCAGCCAGGATTATGCAAATAGGAGGGACAAGGGAGAAAGAGGCCGATTTTTGTCCCCCAAAGTCACCTTGATTTATTAACTTTAGGGCCTTGCAATTGGTCTGTCCCCGGGGCACAGGTGAGCTTGGAGACTGGAAAACCAAGCCAGGAGTCTGGCGCCGGTGGGGGGAGGGGGAGGTGGGCAGAGAAGGATCCTCTTGTCACGTGACTTTGGACCAGTCCACTCCTGTCTGACTCTCAGCGTCTCGGTCTGTGAAGTGGGGGTGGGATGGATGACAGGCTCCCAAGCTGATCACCTGAGGTTCAAACACATATTCTGAGTAGTCCCACAGAGGAAGTGGGGCGGGGGGGCGGGGAGTAGCGTGTACTTGGGGAGGGCGAGCTGAACAGAGAACAGAGCTGGTGCCCTCTCCGTTCTGGCCTCGGGCTCTGGTGGCTCCCGTGGCCAGGAAGCTGTGCCAGCCTGGTGAACCCCTTCAGGAGAGGCGGGAGCTGGGGCTGAGGAAAGAGGGATGGGGGTGGGGAATACCACTTGTTAAAGGCCCCAGATGATGGGCGGATCCCGGGCTTTCAGGGTGTGGAGGGGTGCACTGGTTAAGAAGGGGTCACCAGGACCACCTCAGGCTGGGAGGGAATAGCCGGAAGCTTCCAGAACACTGACCCCAGGGCTGCTGAAGGCCATCCCTAGACAGATCCTCGCAGCTCCTGAGGCTCTGGACTCTGTCTTTGAGCCCCCACCCTACCCCAAGCTCCAGGCTGCCAGGGGGGTGGGGAGGAGAGGTGGGAGGCAGGTGGACCAGATCAGGCCTCCCCCCCACAGCCTCCGCTCTGCCCCCCCCACAGACAGGGCTCCCCTGATTACACAGCTGGCTGCCCCCGCCTCGGCGGCCGGTCCCACCACCTGCAGCCCGGCTCTGCCAGGAACTCACAGCAGGAGCTTCCAAGCACCCGTGGGCTCCGGCCCAGGGCTCTGCCCCGGCCATCAGGGCCCTTCCCTGGGGCCCTGCAGAGGCGCCGAGGTGGGGGCTGGAGAGGGGCCAGCCAGGAGAGGGCACCACCCGGCCTACCAGAACTCTGGCCTAAGGAGCACAGGGCCCTGGACATCCGGGCTCCTCACATCTCTCCTTAGCCTCCTGGCTGAGCTGCCCCACCTCCTTACCCCGGCGTCTGTCCCTCTTCCCCCAGTACCGCCCACCCCCTGCTCCTGCATCTAGCTCTTGGCCTCTCCTACTTAGCCTTCCAGAGTTGGGCCTGAGGCCAGGGAGGAATCGGGGAGCAGAGGGAAGGGGTAGCGGAGGGGAGGCTGTGGGGGGGAGGCAATTCAATTTCCAGAGTTGGTCCTGGCAATTCAGGCTGTGTCGTGATAAGAAAGCCATTTCCAGTGATGGGCTTCTAATCCACATCGCTTTGCATTCCGGTGCGCTCCCTCCTCCCTGCGCGCTCACCGGCACAGGACGGACGCACCTGCTCCAAATAACCCTGCCAAGGAGCAGCAGGGCTGGGGTCGAGGTGAAGGCCTGCAAAGTCAGGAATAAGGCCTCCCTCCGGTGGTTCTGGGATCCATGCTACGGGCACAGCCTCTATCCAATCCGAGCCCTGCCCCAGCCCTGGAAGGAAGTGGGGGCTGCCCCCCTTGTACAGATGGGCAAAGTGAGCCTCCAAGGGCTACCCAGCGAGCACTTAGAGAGAGAAGCACACGCAGAAGTGTGCAGGGCCCGTGTGAGTGGCAGCCCAAGCTGGGGGGGGGGGGCTTCAGGAGAGGAGAAAGGAAAGAAAGACAGGAAGGGAGATGCGGCAGGCTCTGTCCCAATCAGGGTTTACTGGAGACTAGAGGCCAGGGAAGCTCTCCCTCCACAGAGCCCCTGCCCATCCGGCTGGACCAGCCTGGACGGGCTGGATGGGGGTAAGGGCAGGGATCTGCCATCTTCAGGTAGCGGGTGCCTGGTCAGACCTTTAGGACAACAGCCTCAGAGTATAGTTCGAGACTGCTGGGTAGTTATGAGAACATCTGACTACTGGCTGGGCTGGTGGCCTGAGCAGCAGCCAGGTGAAAGACTCGGACAGGACAGGACAGGGGTCGCTGGGGGCTGAGAGCCGGTGGCACACACCTGTCATCCTAGCTACTCAGGAGGCTGATATCGGAGGCTCATAGTTCAAAGCCAGACTGGGAAGGAAAGTCTGTGAGACTCTTATCTCCAATGAACCACCAGAAAACCAGAAGTGGTGCTGTGGCTCAAGTGGTAGAGCGCTCGCCTTAAGCTAAGAACTCAGGGACAGCGCCTAGGCGCAGAGTTCAAGCCCCACAACTGACAAAAACAAAAGAGTCACTGGGGCAGAGACTCAGTCAAGCATGAGGCACGTGCGAGAGGCAGCTGTGATGCCCACAGAAACCCAGGGCCTGGCATCGAGGGGCAGACACGAGCCTTCCCTGGGCACCTGACAACCTGACAATGCCCGCTGCCTGGAAGTCTTCCACCCTGATGGAAGCTTCCACAGCCCCCCCAAACCTTCTTCAGGCCAAAGGGCAGAGCTGGGCCCTTCTTCCTGCCAGCGCCCTCCCTCTCAGGCAGCTGAGGCACAGGGGTCCCGGGCTGGGGCATCTCCCGTGTCTGAAGGTCCATGGAGACAGAGGCAGAGGCCCTTGCTCCCTGTGCAGCCCGGGGCGGGTGGGGGATGACATGGGAGGAGAGGCGGCTGTGTAAAGGCAGCTGGTCAGGCCCTGCTCCTCCTGGCTCCCTTCCCCTCCCCGGGAGGCTGGATGGAGGGGAACTGGCCGAGCTACAAAGCAAAGAGTGCCCCCCCCCTCCACCGCTGCTGATTCCAGAGGTCTGGGGCAAGCAGCGGGAGCTGGCAAGGTGGCAGGCTACAAGGCCAGGTCCTCTCTCCCTCTTGCCACCCCCCCCATCAGATGCAGCTGGGATGGAGGGGGTGAGATGGCAGAGGCCGGGGCTGGGCGTGAGTGGCTGTGGGAGGCTCGTGACAGCTGGTGGCTGTGCGGGCCGTGGGTGGCGGTGAGTGGGGACTTGCTTTAGCAGGCGAGCTAATCTCATTTGCTTGCTGCAGCCTGAACAACCAGGGCTGCATGCTAAGTGGCCAGAGACAGCGAACGGGCCCTGGACAGGCTGAGGATGGGGCTGGGCCCACCCCTGAGTGCCTAGGGAACCGCCTGGCAGCCCTGGCTTGGAGAGGTGCCGTGCCCGCGGTGACAGGGCGCTGGGGGGGGCTCTGCCCTCTTCCTGGGGAGCCTTGGTAGGGTTGATGGACACCCTGAGTCTGCCCAGGGCGGGGGCATCTGCAGGGCCAGCTGGGAATGGTGTCTGGAAGAGGGCTGGGGAGTGGTTGCCCGGGTGGAGGGGAGAAGGATCTGGTTGGGTTGGGAAAAGGGAGGAGGGAGGAGATCTCTGGGAGGGGCTGGTGGAGGGGGAAGAAGAGGGAGAGGAGGAGAAGGGGGAGGGAGGGTCATTGCTGTCCCCACTTCACAGCCCCCTTGGGGGCTTGCTTAGATGGAGGACAGGGAAGGATCCAACCACACAAGGAGGTTGAAGCCTTCATGACTCCAGGGAGCAGGGAGGGGTGGGCGTGCTGGGGAGTGACAAAGCCAGGCCCCAGCCTGCTCTCCAGAGCCTCAGACCCAGAGCCACACACTCAGGGCTGTCCCAGCAGAGAGGAGCCGTACCCAGAGCCCGCAGGGGACCCCTAAAAGCCCAGCTGTCACCTCAGTCCCCCTCCTGGTCTGTGCCGGGCTCTGGGGCAGCTGGCGCTGCAGTGGTTTTCCAGGTTCCTTCCTCTGGGTTCATGCCAAACTTGGCCCTTCCCCA
>NW_012267229.1:24247434-24310507 GCF_000151885.1 Dipodomys ordii
CCCGCCCCGCCAGCTGTAGCCTGGGCCTGGATGGCCGTCCCTCTGGCAGTTAAAGTCCCCCTGGTTGTCTAATTTAATCACAGCTGTGTGCACGGTGACTCTATAAATAATTTTTAGTGCGACATAACCATTATTTCACTAATTGCTTCACACGCACCCCTGGCCTGGGAGATAAATTCAAGTATGCTGAGTCAGCACCTTGGCTGCCCGCAGCTCTGGGGCTGGAGAAGTAGAGCCCCATCCCGGGCTGTTTCCATGCCCGGCCTCAGCCTGGCCTCCGGGAGGGACGAGGGACCTCGTACACGGGGGCCGAGCCTGGGGGAGGCCTGGGCTGACAGGGGTGGCCTGTGCTCTCACACAGGCTGCGTCCCCACAAGTGCTCTGGGCCACGGGCCTGCATCAGACGAGGCGCTCGGGCGTGGCTTTCCTGGCCTGGAAGGCGACTGATTCTTCCTTTTATTTTTTGTAATTTGCACCAGGACACAGTGTGGATTAGCAGCCCCAGAACTAGACTCCGGCCAGCGGCATCAACTTGGTTCTCAGGGCCATCTATGTCTGGGAGGAATCAAAACGTATCTATCTGTGTGTGTGTGTGTGTGTGTGTGTGTGTGTGTGACTTGACCTCAGGATCTGAGTGCTTTCCCTGAGCATTTTGTTTTTGTTTTTATTGGTCGTGGGGCCTGAACTCTGGGCCTGGGCACTGTCTCTGAGCTCTTCAGCTCAAGGCTGGTGCTCTACCACTTGAGCCACAGCATCACTTCCAGCTTTTTCTGCTTATATGATGCTGAGGAATCGAACCCAGGGCCCCATGCATGCAAGGCAAGCTGTCTACCACGGAGCCACCTTCCCAGCCCTCCCTGAGCATTTTTGTCCAAGGCTGGTGCTCTACTCCTTGAGCCACAGCTCTATTTTCAGCGTTTTGATGATTAACTGGATGTAAGAGTCTCTTGGATTTGTCACCTGGGCTGGCTTCCAACCTCCATCCTCCGATCTCAGCCTCCTGAGGAGCCAGGATGACAGTGTGAGCCACGGGTGCCCAGCCATCTTGTCTATCATCAACGGCATGGTGGTGGGGTGGGGGGAGCTGGGATCTGGGTCCAGGGCTGAGTGACCCGGCTGTGTCCCTTCCCACCCCTGCTCTAGCCACCCATCCTCACCGTGTCTCCTGCACTCATCTCCTCTGAGTCCCAGAGCCCGTCACGCGCGCTGCTAAGTTTGGGAGCGTGGCACTGAGCGGGCCTCTTTTCCTGTCCTGCAGGCCTTTCCAAAGAGCTCGCGATGAGCTCAGGAGGGAGCGCGGCACGGCGGCTCTCCTCCAGCGCCCTGGGCTGTGGAATCCTCTTAAGACACCCGTCCCGCTGGGATCCTGCGATTGCTAAGGAGAGCATTCCATCCATAAGCAGGAAGCTCTTCTATTCCTGGCCGCTGCCTACGCGGGCACTCGAGGTGGAGGCTGTGGCACAGGCCCAAGCAGGGTGAGGGGCTGTAAGCCCCGATTTTCCAGAGTTGAGGCCCCCCACCCGTGCTGGAGACACCTGGCCTGTGGGACAGAAGCCCCGCACGTGAGCGGCAGGGCCGACCTGCTTGGGGCCCGCAGGGGTGAGGCAGGAGGGGGCACGGATGGGTCTCACCCATGCTCATGCCACACTGCACACTGGGTCTAGATGGCAGCCCCAGGCAGGGAGCAGGGAGCCATTGAGGATGTCCCCAAGGCAGGGCCCGGGCCTTGGGCCTCTCCTCTGAAGCCCCATGGGGCCTTTGCCTCGTCCCCTGGCATGCCGTTATTGGCTGGGAAATGATGAAGAATGATGGCCGCACCTGGAGCTCCGCTTCTCCAAGGTCCCAGTTTAACGTTAAATCCAAGGGAGGGAGGAGACGGGCGCAGAGAGCTTAGGGGCTGCTGGCACCCAGCACGGATGCCGGATGCCGAGCTGGTCATGCAGTGTTTTCCCAGCTCCTCCCGGCAGCTGAGTAGAGGTGAAGGGGGCCGGTCACCAGGGGTCTCCTCACTTCACCTGCCCCCTGCCAGCCCGGCTCCTCAGGGACATTGACCTACCCCTACCAGGGAGATCTACTCCTAGCGAGCCCAGTATGCTCTGAGCATGGCATTCAAGGCCTCATGTCAGGCTCCTGTGTGTCTGTCTGTCTGTCTATAATTTTTTAGACAGTTACATGACGTAGCCTTGCTATCCCAGAATCTGCCCACAGCCCACATCAACGACCTTGAGCTCACCATCTCCCTGCCTCAGCCTCCCCAGTGCGGGGATTACAGGCGTTCACTGCCATGCCTGGCTCCAGCCTCATCTCTTGCTTGCTCATTTATTTAAAAACCTTCACAGATCGCCCATGTCCCTGGCAGTGCTCCAGGTATCAGAGACAGCGGAGAACAGGACAGGGAAATTTTCGGCTGTCTCGGGAGGACCTGACAGGGAGCTGGTGAGCAGGTAGCTGCAGGATGTCAGACAGCGGAAGGGACTTCCAAGGGAAGAGGAGAAGCAGACCCTCCCTCCCCCAGCCCTGACAAGGAATCTGTAGACAGAAATCAGGTGCTCAGTGAGGGAGAAGGGAAAGCCAGGACATTGTTACTTTAGGAGTCTCTACCTGAAATAGAGCGTCGCTCTGCCATTATCAATGCCGGGGACAGGCCGCATAGTATTTTGAGTGCCTGGGACTTTGTCACCAGCACCACTCAGATGTTTCCTATCGCATGGGGCGCTGTAAACATCTCAAAATGCCATTGGCATTATCACTGCCTGGGAATCCTGGCAGTTAATGGAACGGCTCCACTTGTCATTTAATGCATTAATAAGGAGGCATCTATGTACCCTATCACGTTTGTTTTGTAAATATTTTGAAAACGGTATTTAAATATAATTGGCTGCCTTTGCAAACTTCTGCATTTTCTATGCATTCCTGAACCTTACTCTGACAGAAAAAAAAAAAAAAAGGATCGGGGTGAGGTTGGGGGGTTCCAGCCGATGCCAAGGGCCTGTGAACCGAGGGAGGGATCTTCTGAGGAAGACAGGAGCGTGGCGGGGAGGGCCAGGGGGTGCGGATCTGATCAGCACCCACCCTGGAGGAGGCAAAGGTGCCTCCAGAATGGCAAGACTGCAAGTCAGGCTTGCTATGGGCCGAGAGCCGATGGCCTGGAGTGGGAAGGAGCAGAGGCCTGCGTGGCTGGGGCGAAGCCATCACACAGAAGAGGACAGAGGGGAGGTGGGAACACAGGACGGAAGGACGGAAGGATGGAAGGACGGAAGGATGGAAGGACGGAAGGACGGAAGGACGGAAGGCCTGTACTTGGGGCTTCTGAGCAAGGTGAGGGCCATCAGATCTGAGGGGTAAGACGTTCTCTCTGGATGTTGGACAGAGACCAAAGCACCCACCACGTGATGGCTAAGAGGGGAGCAGGGAAAAGGAGGTGAAAAAAAAGATGGTGGGAGAAGCACTGCATTCAAGATACATTTTGAGGCTCAAACCAACAGGACTGGCGCCAGAGCTGCAGATCCAGAGCCATCCCTGCTGCTTTGCTTCGCGCCCCTCTTGGGCCAGGGCGATTCCTTCACTGAAGTCCTGGGAGAACTGCCTCATTCTTCACCCAGGGCCCGAGGCTGCCAGGTGCCCACCTTAATTCATCTCTCCCTTCCTCCTGACGAACACTACATCCCAACGCTGTCTGGGGCAGTAATGTGCCCAGCTGAAGGCCACATCTCCCAGCCTCCTTTGCAGTCCAGGTTGCCATGGAGATCTGATTAGGAGTCATCAGGTGGGGCTTCCAGGAACGGGCTTTTTATAGGAGACTGACTCATTCCTTTGTCCCTCTTCTTCCTCTTCCTTCCTTCCTAGAACAGTCTGGGGACCAGGAGGGAAACCTGAAGAGGAATATGGTGTCCTTGACTCTGATATCCTTGAGGGCTGAACTTCCATCTGGCCTCCCATCTTGAGAAAATAAATCATAATGGTTCAAGCCATTGCATCTGGGTCTGACAATCTTACCTGGAAGATCACAGATCCAACTGTTCACAGAATGGCTCCGTCGGAATAGGAGACCCACAAATTCAACGCATCCATGGCTGGGCCTCTCATCCTTCTCTCAAAGACTTCATATTGGGAACTTGTATGAGCCACCAATAAGTGTACATGAGTACAACAGACGCATTATTTACCTATCTGCCCCCCACCAGCCGTTCATCATCCATCCATCCATCCATCCATTTGCCCACTCAACTATCCACTCATTCATCCTCTTATCCACCCATCCACCCTTCATTCCCCCCATTCATCCCCCATCCATCCATCCATCTACTCATCCATCCACTCACTCATCCACACACCCATCCATCCATTTGCCCACTCAACCATCAACTCATTCATCCTCTCATCCACCCATCCACCTACCTGTCAATCCATCCATTTACCCACTCAACCATTCACCCATTGATCCATTCATCCAACTATCCACCCATCCATCCATTCATCCATCCATCCATCATTCATCCCCCTTTCATCCTCCATCCATCCATTCACTCATCCACCCACCTACCCACCCATCCAAACACCTATCCATCCAGTGGCCCACTCAACCATCCGCTCATTCATCCATCCATTCATTCACCCATCCATCCATCCACCTGTCCATCCATCCATTTACCTACTCAAGAACTGACCCATTCATCCACCTGTCCATCCATTCGTCCTTTACCTGTTAAAATGTGCTGGGTGGGCTGGGAAGGTGGCTCAGTGGTAGAGCACTTGCCTTGCATGCCTAAGGCCCTGGGTTTGATTCCTCAGCACCACGTAAGTAAAAAGAAAAAAGCCGGAAGTGGCACTGTGGCTCAAGTGGTAGAGAGCTAGCCTTGAGCTGAAGAGCTGAGGGACAGCGCCCAGGCCCAGAGTTCAGGCCCCACGACTGGACCCCCCCCAAAAAAATAATAAAATATGCTGGGTCCCATGCTAGACAAAGGGACCAGAAATATGCATGACTTATCCTATTAGCTGTTTACTTGTGTCTGTGTAACAGAACGGCTCTGGAAGGATGCACTGGAAGGAGGGAACCATGATGGTCCCCATACAAGGATAGTAGGTACCAGAAAACAGGAGCATGTATCCCCTGGGAACCTTGTGAATTCTGGATCATGTGTATATATTCACTATGCAAACATTCTTAATTAAAAATATATGTACATCTCATTTGGATTTTCAGAATTTGCCTGGCTCCTGAAAGGATTTCAGGCAGCTTAGGAGAATACACAGAGATGAGGAGACGCAGCCTGGCTGCCAGGGAGCTGCGGGTCTCGCGGGGAGGAGGCATGAGTAAACCACACAGCACAGTGTTGTGGGAGGGGCAGAGGGACGTGATGCCAGGCTGCACGACAAGGTCTTCCTTGGCAGCTACTGCCCAGGTGATGGCTGGATGCTGCCCTTGGCTGGGCTTGGAACCCAGTTTCTGCCATATGTGTGGTCAAGGTCCCAGCCTCCAAATTCATGCATTTCTGTGGAGCTGAACCCCTCAGTCTCCATCCTCATGTCTAAGTACCCAAGTCAGGAGGAGCAGTTGGAAAAGCAGTCAGTGCCAGGCACCATTGTTGGCTCATGCCTGTCATCCCAGCTACTTAGGGTCTGAGGATAGCTGTTCAAAGCCAGCTGGGGCAGGAAAGTCAGTGAGACTCCTTTCGCCAATTAACCATCCAAAAGCTGAGAGTGGTGCTGTAGCTCAAGAGGTAGAGTGCTAGCCTTAAACACAAAAAAGCTGAAGGCAGCACGAGGGCCCTGAGTTCAAGCCTCAGGACTGGTGCATGCATGCACGCATGCATGTGCGCGCACACACACAGTGTCCTGGGCATCCTCCATCTGTGTCCAAGTTGACAACAAGTGAATCCTGCAGGTCCAGAAGGAATACCCAGAGAACAGCAGGAAGCTGCCTCGGGCCCCCTGAGGTCCAGCGCAGCCCTGACCCTTCCACAGCCTGGAGCGGCTGGCACTGGGGCTGGAGCGGCGGGCACTGCTGGGCCGGGTAGAGGAGCGGCCTCCCTGCCTGGAGAATGCCGGTCTTTTCAGAGCAGACCTTTGAAATCGAGCAAGAATAACTTTAAACAATAAGATGCTTCTCTCTCCCCCTAGGCTGTTGCCCAGGCAACGCCAGAGTGCTCAACAACTGTTTAGTTTTTTAAGAAACCAAATCTCCCTCCCTCTGGTCAGCTACCGCCAGGAAGATGAAGAGGCGGTAGCGACGCCCCTCGCGGCCCATTGTGTGGGAACCCCGGTCAGCGGCTGCCAGCGGTGACACTTCAATTGGCGGCTGCACATTCTATACCAACGCGAGCTGCACTCTGTGGCCTCTCCCTTCCCGAGGTGGGGTCTAGCTCGTGCCCCTGAGGTCTGGCCCGAGTGTGGCTCTGGTGGTTGTCCGGTCAGAGACTGCCCTTGGCCTGCTGGCCTGGGTGTGAGGCAGCGATCTGCCCCAGCCCTGGCATGGCCTGACCCGCGGGGCAGGGCTGGGTAGGCCAGCAGCTGTGCCTAAGACAGAGCCCAGCAACTCACCTTGCTTACTTCACCTGTCCCGCAGATGCCCCGCTGGCTCTCCCAGGACCTGTGTTCTGAAAGAAGGCCACTAGTGGCCAGACACTTCCAAGTGGAAGCCTCATTATCGCCCAAGGAAAGAGCCCATTCACCCAGATGTGGAAACCGAGGCTTCCTTGACGCAAGGGACAGCTGGTAGGTAGAGTGGGATTTGCACCTAGGCCAGCCCGGCCAGCCCCATAGCCTGGACTCATCCTGCACAGCCTGGGAAAGGCTCTGTGAGTGGGGACAGAGGGGAGCCTGGGGCTGGGCATGCGGAGATCTGGCAATGTAGAGGTCTTGACTGTGTCTCTCACGCAAACCAAAGAGTAAAGCCTGGCATCAGTGCCTCACACCTGTAATGCCAGCTATTTGGGAGGCTGAGATCTAAGGATCATGGTTAGAAGCCAGTCCCACAGAAAAGTCCATGCGTCTCTCATCTTCAGTTAATGACCAAAATGCTGGAAATGGAGCTGTGGCTCAGGTGGCAGAGCGCCAGCCTTGAGTGAAAAAACTAAGGGGCGGGGCCCAAGCCCTGAGTTCAAGCCCCAGACCTGGCACTCAGAAAGCATTATATAAAACCTCACTGCTCATTTGTAAAGTGGGGCAGTATCTAGGAGTGGCATGGTTGTAAAGAACAGGGGCCACTCAGAATGTTTTTTCTTTGGTGTTGGTACTGGATCTTTGAGCTTGCAAGGTGGATGCTGTACCACTTGAGTCACATCAGCTGGTTAATTGAAGATGGAGTCTAGAGACACTTTCTGCTTGGGTTGACCTCAAACTTCCATCCTCTAGTTCTCAGCCTCTCAAGTAGGTAGGATTCCAGGTGTGAGCCACCAGTGCCCAGCTACCTGTGTTTTAAACAGTGTTCTCAGAAGTTCATTTTGGGCTGGGAAGGTGGCTCAGTGGTAGAGCACTTGCCTTGCATGCATGAGGCCCTGGGTTCAATTCCTCAGCACCACATAAGCAGAAAAAAAAGCTGGAAGTAGTGCTGTGGCTCAAGTGGTAAAAAGCTGGAAGTAGTGCTGTGGCTCAAGTGGAAGAGTGCTAGCGTTGAGCTGAAGAGCTGAGGGACAGCGCCCAGGCCCAGAGTTCAGACCCCACGACCGGACCCTCCCCCGCCCCCCCAAAAAAGTTCATCTCACCCACATAATAACCTCAGACACAGCTATTATTATCACCATCCTCATTTGCAGAAGTGGAAATGGATGGAGGTGGCATCACACATGGCTGGAAATTAAACTTAAGGAGTACAAGCTGCAGGGGCTGGCTCTGGCACACCGCAGGCTAGCTTCTCCTGGAGACTGAGGCAGGGGTTTCCATCTCCCAGGAAACAGAACATGAGAGAAAGTTCAATTTTTAAAAAGCCAGGCCAGTTTAGGAGAGGATGCTAGTCCAGCCCTGACACAGAATCTGGATGGAAAAGTGGCCTTAGCTTTACAGAAGCCTAGAAGGGGTAGAAGCCTTAACACCTAGAAGACAAGGGAGGGAGGGAGGGAGAGGGAGGGACGCGTCCGTGGGTTCTAGGAACATCTTGACTGAGGGTCCTGCTGGCTTGTGAGGGGTAGGCCCAGAACGAGCAGGGGAGTTCCTCACCGGGCACAGAGGGCCTTATCCTGCCTGAGAATCCCTGGGGAATGACAGGGAACACAGACCCATGACCAGCTTCTCAGGTGCAAAATGACATTTCCTAGCTGGCCCTTCCTTCCTGCTCCCCGGGCCCTCCTCTCAGCTTCTCCTAGCTCTTCCTGTCTCTGGGAGGAAGCCGCTCAGCTCCCCCTCCTGTCCCCGCTCCCCCTGCGGCGGCCCCTGTCCTGCTGCCCCTCCACCCCGCACGTCCTCTCTAGCACCGCTAAATGGCAAGCCCAGAGGTAGAGCCGGAGAAGGGGCCGGGGTAATGAAGTCCCGTCGGCGGCCTTCACCAGATCACTGCCTTAATTTACGAGGCCTGAGTGAGTCTCATTTCCCCAGTGCGCGTTGAGTAATTAACTATTAATAAAAGCATTACTGAGTTAACCACGAGGGCATGTTTAATTCATGGGCCAGGCCCAGAACAGGACAGGAGGCAGGGCACAGTGGGGGATCCGTCCCAGGGCAAAATATTAGCAGCAGGAGGCCGCCCCGCGGGGCCCTGGCCCCTGTGGAGGGCCATTATTACTGTGCCCAACTGGAGAGACCCAGGCCCCAGAGGGCAGAGGCGTGCCAGCCCTGCCGCAGGTGGCCCAGTGGGGGGGGGGGTGGAAGGCTTGGGGCCCCGGAAGGCTCAGCCCGGAGAGAGGAGGGCTCCTGCTTGGTGGCTAAGGAGGCCAGTGAACTTGGGCAACTGGCTCAGCCTCTCCAAGCCAGTGGAGGTTTCTGCCGTGGAAAGCAGGATGGCCAACAGCAGTGATTTCAGAGTGGGGGACTCACTCTCACAGCCCCAAGTCTGTCCTCATGCCCCACCCCACCCCACCCCCGCCTCCCCTGCGCCTTTGAGTCCCCCCTTCTCCGTGTGATGTGCCTGCCTTTCCTCTTTTGTCCACTTAGCAAAACTCCTACATAGTCCTCAAAACACAGCTCAAAAGGGTGAGCTCTCCCTGGAGGTCCACCCTCCTCTGACCCAGACAGAACTGGCTCCTACTCCTTTTCCTATGCCTCCCAGACTTTCTTCTATTATGTTATCTACTGGCTCATCCATCACCCACCCAGCCTTCCACCAATCCACCCATCTACTCAGCCACTATTCCACCCACCTATCCATCCATCCACCCACCCACCCACTCACCCATCCATCCACTCACCTACCCATCCATCCATCCACTCACCTACCCATCCATCCAGCCGTCCATCCACCCACTCATCTACCCACCCACCCACCCCATCCATCCTTGCATATTTATTGATCCTACTGAGGTTTTGGACAAGCCTAAGTTCCCCTAGACCAGTGGCGGCTCCTCTTTTGGGGAAACCATGTGTGCACATCCGCACCAGCTGAAGCTGTCCTCTTCAGGATCTCTGGGGTCAGGCTGAGGCCTGGCAAGGGTGGACACTGGGCGCCCAACCTCCGCTCTGGGAACAGAGGATGTCCTCCACCAGGCCCAAGGGACATGGTCAGCACATGACTGCCCTCAGCTGTCAGTCACTTGGGGGGCTGCCTTGATTAGAAGAAAACGGCTTCACCCCAGGCCCCATCTTTCAGAGGCGGGTCTGAGACTTTCACCTGTCTCTGGGTACCGAGGGTGACCCCTGTTCCAGTGTCTGGAGGGCTGTGCTGTGGCCTTCTTGTGGGGTCTTCCTTGAAGCTCAGCTTCTTTCTCTGCCCAGTCTGGTTGGTCTCCATCCATCCACACTCTAGTTAACATCTGGGGCTCATCTGCATTTCTCAGTCTGCTTCCAGGGACCCGCTGGGTTAAAAAGCCCTGAAGAAGTTCCTTGAGGACAGGGACAGGGTTTTAATGACTTCTATTATCTCCAGCATGGAGCACGGAGGCAGTGTGTTGCAGATGCTGGAGAAACACTGATTGGATGCATTCTAATGCATTTTCTTCGGGTCCTCTGTCTGTCCCTCTATTGTCCCCAGCAGGAGAGTTCTCGTCAGGGTCGGGAGGAAGGCACAGCCCCACCAGCAGATGCCAGCCAGCCTGGAGGCCTGCACAGGGAAATGGACTAGTTGCCAAGGAAACAGTAAATAATCCTGGGACTAGAAGTCAAGCTCATTGGCTACTCTGAAGGGGGGCGGGGGGCTGGCGTGGCCAGGCTGGGCTGTGGGCCGGGGACAGGCTGGACAGGGAGGCTGCGGGCATGGCAGGTGGGGGGTGTGAACAGCAACTCATCTCTAAGTTCGAGCCTCTGATGCCCCCGCTTGGCGGTTCCCTTTGCAGAGCAAGTGCTGATTGGGGTGGCTTCTGGGCCAGGCTTTGTAGCAAGGATGGAGGCCTTAGAAGGCGGGGCTCTGCTGCTGTTTTGTCACCAAGCGGGCTGTGACACTGCTGATGCTGAGGCAATGGAGGCAATGGAGGCCCCTCTGCCGCAGCCTTAACAGATGTGCCGTTACCGGCCCTTCTAACAAGGACACAGCACCCCCCCCCCCAGGTCTCTGCACATAAAGCACGTGGGTCTGTGGTGTCTGAGGCGGCGGCCTGCTCTATTCCTGGACACTCAGCCTTGCTCCCTGCAAGCTTAGCTTCTCTAGCCACAAAATGGGTGTGTCACTCACTTCCTGCTGCACCTGGCTGGCAGGGGTGAATGGAGCCACGTGGAGGCCCAGGGTGTCGTGAGCAGCTTCTCCTAAAGCGCTTTCCCCCTCTGCCTTTCCCCTTGGCCATCTCTTCCCTGGGTTGGAGTGGGGGCTCCAAGAACAATGCCTGCCACGTGCCCCCCACCCCCATGCTGTTGTTCTAAGTGCATGACTGGGACTTCCACCTTTGCTTCTCTGCACTACCAACTGGGGGCCCAACTCAGTCCATCACCAGCTCATGATGCAGAGAGAGAGGGGGGAGGAGAGGGGGAGAGAGGGAGAGAAGAAAGGGAGGGAGAGACCCTCCTGGGGACGGGGAGCCCCTGGGTTTTCAGAGCAGCGCGAGGCAGACACAAATGGAGATGATCCCTGGGCCCCGCGGTGGAGGCAGACAAGAGCAGAATGAAGATGCAGGTACTTCACGCCTGCCCTGATGGCTCAGCCTCCCTGCGAGCAGCAACTGCAGACGTCCTAGTATATTGGGGGCATTAACCTTCCTCCCACCGCGGGCTCCCGGGAGAGGAGCGGGCATGTAAGCACTTAAAGCTCAGACCTGCGGGTCAGCGGCCCACCGCCCCTCCCGCCCAGAGGAAGGGGCCGGGAGCTGGGCACGGGCGCCGCAGCCTGGGGAGCCGGGCACACCCCCGGCTCCTCCACCTGCACGCGGGTGGCCATGGCCACGCTGCAGCCCTGCCATGCAGTGGCTGCAGGCAGCACGGGGAGTCAGGGGAGTCCAGGCTGGACGGAGCAGCCCCGAGACCAGGTGGCGGCGGCGGCGGCGGCGGCGGGGGGCTGCGGGAGGCGGGGCTCCTCCTGGAGGCCTGGCTGGTAATTGCCGCTAAGTGAGGGGCTGTCACTGAACCCAACACGTGTGCCGTGCGTGCGGGCTTCTGGCCGCACCCTGTAATTACCGCCCCAGACAACAGGCAGCTCCGAGCCCGGGGAGCAGACAGGAGCCCTCGGCCACCTGAGCCAGCGGGCGCTGCTCCCTCTCCGCCCAGCCTCTCCCCACCCGTCCTGGGGCTGGAACTCAGCTCTGAGGAGGGATCCGAACCTGATCCCGTTCTGAATGCGTCCATCTGGCACAAAGCCGGCTTCCAGCAGGGCCCGGTGTGCCCCTCCCCCCAGCCCCAGCCTCTCGGCCGCAGGTTCCTGGGGACACGCAGGTTCCTGGGGACACGGCCACACCGTGTTTCGGCACTCCAAAGCTTGCTTCTTGTGGCGATGGGGAGGTGTGACAGATGCCATATGGTCCCCAGACAGGAAATATTTACTCGGTCTGTGAAAACGTTGACTGGCTGGGTTCGGAGGCGCCAGGCCCGCCTGGCTGCGCGGGGAGCGCAGGCGCCGCCGCCCGCGGGCCGGTCCTGCTTCTCGGGCCGGTCCTGCTTCTCACCGCCGGCCGCAGGGGTCCCTCTGCTGCGGGGTGTGAAGGGGTGTGGGGCGTAGCTGGGAATCCTGGCAAGGCCGCTGGCGCCACCTGCTGCGAGGTCAGAAGCACACTCCCGCGCAGGAGGGGCAGCAGAGAGGCTCTGTAGGCCCTCCCTAGCCCTCGGACTTAATAAGTTCTTTACCTTTCTTTTGTAGGTCTTGGCCTGTTGGCTACTTATTAAAGAGATTTTAAAAATAAATAATGGCAACAGATGAAAAGAAAAGAATCTTTAGAACCAGTGAGAGATAACCTCATTTCACAGATGAAAAAACTACAGCACAGAGAGGTTAAATGATTTGCTAAAGGTCACACAGCTACTTAGTGGCTAAGACACTATTCACATCTGCACTAAAAACGTTATCTCCAGCAAGTGCTCATTTATTTCCTGCTTGCAGGAGTGAAGGGGCCCCAAGGATGCCTAGGCTCAGCACAGAAGCAGGAGAGCAGCAGGAGGCCGGCTCTCCCTGCTCTGCCCCCTGCCCTGCCGTGGGGGGTCGGGGGAGGGACCACACAACAGTGGACTTTGACATTCATCTCCAAACTGTAAATAGATCTGCTCTCTATGAGCACAGTCCAGATGATGAGGACCTGGCCTCCTAAGGTCCACTTCCCAACTGCTGGGCAGCCCAGTCAGGCCCCACCCCCAGCCCCCGGAGGCCATGCTGGCTCCCAGCTAGGCCAGCAGAGCTCACCCCTTCACTGCCATGGTCCAACATGGCTCCCAGCACAGCATGGGCAGGCTCCAGCTTCAGAGGGAAGGGCAAGGCCAGAAGCCCCGGCCCACTGCAGGGTCCTGCCCAGCGACTGCCAGGCCCGGGCTCCGGGCAGGGCGACCCCTCTGCCAGCTCTGAGCTGCTGGGGTGCTGGGGTCTTGAAGGCTGCGGCAACGGGGGCTCAGGTCCCCGGGTGGTCACTGCTGCGGGCTCCGGGCAGGGCGACCCCTCTGCCAGCTCTGAGCTGCTGGCGCGTCGGGGTGTCGAAGGCCGCGGCAGCAGGGGCGCAGGTCCTCCGGGTGGTCACTGCTGCGCCTGGGCTCCTCCGTGTCCTCGTCCTGCTGGCTGCTCTGCAGCAGCAGCTCCAGGTCCGGGCTGGACACCAGGCCCTTTGGGGGCTTGGGGCCACCGTCCCCTTGAGAAGACAGACCAGTGACCTGTGCAGCCAGGGCGCGCGCCCTCTCCAGGTGACCCGTGACCCCCCCCCGAGCTGGTGGCAGGCTGGCAGCCAGGGGAAGGGTGATCGGAGGCACTCAGCGTCAGGGAAGGGGGCTGACATGGGAAAAGCTGAGGCTTCTGGAAGGCTCCATACCTCTAGAATGCAGGGCTTTCAAGGCTACATGCAGGGAGATTCCCGAGAGGCAGAGGGCAAAGCCCAGCCAGTTTAGGAGGCTGATTTGATCGCCTAGTAGGTGAGCCGCCAGCAGCAGGGTGCAGACTTCCTGTGGGCAGAGAAGAGGGCTGAGGGCTGGGCACAGTCTGGAGCTGGCTTTTGGGCAAGGAGGGCACAGGAGGGTGAGTCCGGTGCACTTGAAGCCTACAGCCAGACCGACAGACTCCCTCCCACCTGGGCGGGCCCGGCTGGCTGCAGGGTGGAGGTCCAGGACAGAGCCTGCGGCAATCCTACGGCCCTGCAGCCCTGCAGGTGCTTTCCACAGAAGTGACGGGAGAGCCGGGGCGTGCCGCGGGCACCGGGCACTCACAGGTGGCCTCACACAACAAATGGGTCTGCAGAGCCATCGCTCTAAAGCCCGAGGCTTAGGCCTGATCATTTGGCAGGTGGCAGACAGGAGACCCTTGCATTCTAGTTCTAGGGTGTCTGCTGGTCACAGGGGGAAATCCTCTCTGCACCTGCCAGACTGGAGAAATGGTGAGGGGGAGAAAAAGGAGAAGAGCAGGGGACAGGCGGCAGCCCCGGCCGCATGACACCACGTGTGATGTCACGACTGTCCCTGGCCAGGTTGCGGCAAGCACCGCCCATCGGGCACAAGCTCTTCATGTTTTCTGTGTTGCTGGGGCAGGACCCAGGGGTTCCCACACGCACGCTACCACCCAGTCGCACCACACCCCGATCACGGAGCTTTCCAGTGAGAATGGACAGACCACTGACCCTTGGCCCCAGATCTCAGCCACATGACTAGCACTGCACTGCACTTGAGGAAAATGTGAACTCATCCCAGCTGCCTATATGGGCAGGGGCCTCTCCAGGGTGCCTAACTCTGCCATGGGGACCATCGCCCACCCCCGGGGCCACGGGATGCGCAGAGGGAGCGCAGCACCTCACCTAACTGGGCAGCTACAGGGTAGGGTCTACAGGGTGCCTCAGAGAGGCCCAGGCTGCTCCTCTGTACCTTAAAGATGCCAGCGATGGACAGAGTGAGGCTGGAGGTTCTGGAGACTAGGAGGAACTCAGAGAAGCCCAAACCAAAGGCAAGAATCCCGCCAAGGAAGAGGCTCCCGAGCACACTCAGGAGCAGCCCTGTGTCCTGGAAACGGAAGATTTTCTCAGATGTGGACAAATGGAGACCTGAAAGCAACGGGGAAGAGAGCACGGGAGGCCAGGTACAGGACCAGCCAGCCAGGCTTCATAGCGGCTGCAGTGGAGACCCGGGAGCGCCTGCTGACCATCAGGGGACAGTCCTCACAGAGGATGAGCCTGGGGGGGCGGGGGCGGGGTCCGGGGCTGCACAGATAGCAGTGAAAAGGGAGCTGAGCCCGGGCGCTGGGACAGAGGGCCGCAGCATTGTGTCAGTCATGGGGCTTGAATTCAGGGCCTGGTTTATTGGAGACAAACAGCTCACGGGGACTTTTCTGCCTGGGCTGGCCTTGAACCATGAATCTCAAATCTCAGCCTCCTTGAGTAGCTAGATTATAGGTGTGAGCCACTGGTGCCCACCCAGCTGAACAGTTGTAATGTGACCCTGGTGCTCAGCCATGGAGCTGCTCAGGTACTTCCCCAACGAGAAATGGACCTTCCTCAAAAAGAAAAGATACATAAACGTGAACCGGCAACCAGAGCACACGCTACATTTTGTGCAGCCCCTCTCTGAGAGCGCTCCCCTCGGCCGCACCCCCAGCGAGGTCCCTGGGCACCAGCAGGGAGTGAAGCTGCTCCCACTCAGCACAACACAGACACTTGTGGGAACGGGAAGCCGAAAGGAACCCTGGGACTTTCCGTGGAGGAAGCATAAAGGCACAGTGCCAGCGCCCCCCCTCCGCAGGACGGCCGCTTTACAATGTAGGACATCTTGTTGGTGCTGGGCTCAGCAGCAATGCAAAGGCCCTGGCAAATTGAAGGGAATTCGGGGAAGAGCAACATAAGTAATGAAGGAGCTTGGGGGATTAATTTACCAGAAAAGATTAAAGGAGCTAAATCCATGCAGCTCTGCTAAGTGGGGCTGGACGATGAGGGGCTTTCGGATGAGGGCCGCGCTGTGCCGCAGACGCCCGGGGAGGGGGGAGCCTGGCACCTGGTACAAAGGGCATAATGAAGGGCTAGGGAGAGATTTTTAAAAAGAAAAACACGCGGCTCTGAACGAATACAAGTTTCCTGGACAACGGGACTGCGGAATAATTTTCTCAGGGAGCTTGGAGACGCTTCACTGCTTGAAACTTAAATGGATGTGGGATGGAATTTTCTGTAATGACCCCGAGGACACTGGGACTCTGGGAGGAAGGATAAACAGGCAGGAGACAAAGACTAATCCCAAAACAGAGCAGGAAGGCAAGCCAGGCCCCGCCAGCCCGCACAGGTCTTCTTGCCTGTCTTGTGTCTTTGCAAGCTGACGAAGAGGGGAGGGTGCTCCGTCTCCAGCCCCCGGGCCGCTTGTCCTCCGGCACAAGTCTGGCGACCAGCCACCCACTCCCCACCTGCAAGCTGGCTCAGTACCTGCCCGTGAGCAGCTCATCCCCAAGCTATGGGACATGTCTCTATGTCTGTTTCTTCTGTCTGCAAAATGGGGTTGGCAACACTACCCACGTAGTTTGGGGAGGATCAGAACAATGCGAGTGATTCTGGTGCCCCTTGGCCCTGTGTAGGCAGTGTTGTCTCCTGTTTTATGCACTTTCTGTGCTACACTGTCACACACGATTCGAACCACGCTGTCTGCGTGTCTGTCCAGCCCCAAGCCATGGCTGAAGGGGGAGGGCCTGTGCCCGATCCCGGTAATGGTTGTGGCTAGCAGCAGCCCGGGCTCAGAGTCAGGGTTTGGGATTCCTTGAGTTGAGGTGGCCCCGGGGTGGAAAACACAACATACCTTCAAATATGGCAAAGAGAGGGAAGAGCCCCAGAAACATGAGAGGCTGCAGGTGGAACATGGTGTCGATGGGGTTCTGGAGGCCTAGGGGACGGGACAGGGACAGGGTGCTGTGAGGCGCGGCCCACGCCCACAGCTTCCAACCCTCGTGTGTAACCCTCTCCCATGCTCACCCAGCTCAGCCTTCTGCAGAAGTATCTGGGTGAGGGTCCAGCGGATGCCCCCAATGAACGAGGCCCCCAGCACCAGAGCGAAGCCCTCCACGTTGAACTGAGTGGACTTGTAGGTGAACATGAAGAGACCCCCGGCGATGAGGAGGACCACCAGGACCAGGGCTGCACGCTGGGGGGCGGGGGAGGGGGAGAGCAGGCATCGCTGGCCCAGGGACCCTGGACTCCAGGGGTCGCAGCGGTCCCCTCACCCTTCCTGGTCCTGACCAGGCCTTGCCCACTGATGTGTGCAGGGGTGGCATTTGGCTGGCACAGCCCCACTATCTGCAATAGTGTGGTGCTTTCTGATGCCTGTGCCAGGGCCCGAGCACCCGCAGCTGAGGAGCCACGGGGCACCGTCAGGTACACAGAGACCCCTGGGCCCAGCTCGGCCAAGCCCTCCCTCCTCCCTCTGTGGGCGCCGTCAGGTACACAGAGACCCTTGGGCCCAGCTCGGCCAAGCCCTCCCTCCTCCCTCTGTGGGCGCCGTCAGGTACACAGAGACCCTTGGGCCCAGCTCGGCCAAGCCCTCTCTCCTCCCTCTGTGGGCGCCGTCAGGTACACAGAGACCCCTGGGCCCAGCTCGGCCAAGCCCTCTCTCCTCCCTCTGTGGGCGCCCAGCCCTTGTTTCCGCACATGCTGGCACCGTCTCTCGCCCAGGTCTTCCTCAGGAGAGGGCACTGCTGCAACCTGGGCTGAGCCTGTCACTTGGTGACAAGCTCGCTCAGATCCCCTTTCCTTCTGGGCATGGCAGGGCAGAAAGGACAGGAGATGGGGGGCCTCACCAGCTCCTCCAGCTTGAAGATCAAAGAGAAGATCAAGATGAACAGCACGGCAGAGGATTTGGTCATTGTGTACCTGGAAGAGATTACCCACAATGCACTGCTGGAGCCTGGGGCTCTGACCTGCCCCCCCCCCAAAAAAAAAACCCAGGCATAGATCAGTGGGCTGGAAGAGGGCAAATTGCCCTGCTCCCCAGAGGCCAGCAGGGAAAGCTGGGCACAGAAGACCTCCAGGGCGGGCCTAAGTCGTCTGACTGACAAGTGACCTTTCACGGCAGAATCTGAAGTAGCCAGGGAGATGCTGCGGGTGTGACATTGCTACACTCTACCTGACCTTCATTACGACCAGGTAAGGAAGGAAGGATGAGGAATGGGGACAAAGCGAGCGCGTGGGGGGTGGAGGGTTGAGCTCTGAGGCCAGCGATCAGAGAAGAACCGACTCCTGCACAGCCTGCCCTCCAGGTCCCCTCCCCAAGGCTGGGACGGCTCTGTCCTCACCCCCTGGCACCCCCTGCTGCCTGGCAGGCAGGCGGAGCGTCCCTCTACACTGGGCTTACGGAGGAGTGGAGACTTCCGGAGCGCTGCTGGGTGCCAGGGAGGAGCTGAGAGAGCAAGGGCTGGTCCCAGAGCGGTGGAGTGGCTGGCCCGTCGCCCGGTGCGCAGCAGACTGCCAGCTGGACAGACAGCTCGAGCCCGAAGGGAGGTGGCAGGGCGTGGCCGGTACTCACAGTGACACGGTGATGTAGAGGAAGCTCCAGTTGGACAAGCCCACATCAAGTGCTGTTGCCAGTGCTGTGGAGACAAGGAGCGCTGCAGCTGGCACGGGCACAGGACACTCAGCCAAGGTGGCTGACAGGAGGTGCCCAGGGCACCTCACACGTCCTGTCTGGAAACCACAGCGCCCCCCACCCCCCGCCAGCAGCCAAAGAGTTAACATTGGCCAAAAGTAGGGGCAAGTCTGCTCCAGCATTAGAGGTGGACTCCTTTCTGATTGGTTGCCTCCTGTGCTCTTCTATTTGTTAACTCATCTCCCATGGGGTGAAACTCCACACTCCTTAAAGGGCACCTGGACCCTGCTCTCCCCTCCTCCTCCTCCCTCCCAGAGTGGAGTTCTCAGTATTCAGTACACGCCCAGCAGCCTTTCTGACCTCGCTATGGGCCAGCGCCCCTCCCAGGTCTCACCCTTCCTTTAGGCCTTGCCTAGGAAATTGTCCAGACCAGCACCAGCTGGCTTTGGGAAGGGCCTCCCCCCCCCACACACACACTCTGTAGCGTGCCTTCTGAGGTGTGTGGCAGGGCGGGGAGACGGGGAGGCAGTGGGGGATGGGAACAGTGGGAAGAGGGGTGCCCAGCATCAAGGTTACCCAGCACCTTGGGCCTCCGCCAGAACATACCCGTGGGGGCCACTCTCCTGAGGTAGTCAGTCCAGCTCAGCACCACACGGGCCCTGCGGCTGGACCACTGCACCAGCGCCCTGGACAGGGCGGAGAAGAGGAAGATGACGGCCAGGTGCAGCATGGTCATGAAGAGGGGGAAGTGGAAACTCTGCGGGGCACAAGGCAGGCCAGGCTCGCCAGGCTGCCTGCGCTCGGCCGTCCACCCGAGGCCACCCCGATCCTGGGGCAGCACGAGCCACTCTCAGAGGCACTGCCTGTGCCCCCCCCCCCAGGACCACAGACCAGGAAGAAACTGGTCCCGTGTTAGAGGCCACCCAAAGAAGTGGCAGCCCGGAGGTCAATCCAGCCAAGGGCTACCTCCAACACATGCCGGCTGGCCACATGCCCAGCCACCTCCTCCCTGCCAGCCCCAGCCCCGGCAAGGCCTCCGGCTACCTTCGTTAGCCATTTGTTGTAGAAGGTGATGCCGATGGAGAAGCAGTAGTAGAGCAGGACCAGCCCCAGGGTCAACACGGCCTTCCACACGAAGGCCAGGTCCAGGGCCCACCTCCCCATTGGTGGGGGCTGCGGCACCCCAGCTCCAGGGCCGGCAGGGACAGGCACGGCTCTCGAAGGCAGCCCACAGGCCGAGCTGGTGCAGCTGGATGGCGGCTTTCAACGCGTAGCTGCCTGGGCCGGCAGAGCCCTCTTCACAGCCATCGCTGGAATGGTGGCTAGAGCCCCAGGCTGGGGCCTCAGCCCACTTGCTCCATGGTTGGCAGGACGCAGGGCTCACAGATCCTTAGCTCTGCTGCTGCTGCAAAGATCAAAAGGCAGTTCTGGTGGCGTGGGCCAAGGGCAAGCGAGGGCACAGGGAGGCTGAGGGGGCCATGGCTCCCAAGAGCCCAGGCTGCCCTGACCTTTGCAGCTGCCTCACCCAACCCGTCAGACCACACTGCGCACCCTGCTGCAGCTCCCAGAGCTCTTCTCCTGAAGAGGAGACCTGGTCAGGCTGGTCCGTCCAGCCCTGGCTCTCACCGCAGCCTTTCACTTCCCCAGCCCCCAGGTGCCATCCTGCTGCAGAACAGAAACCCTGCAGCCTTCAGTTCTTCCTCTGTTCATCCTGTGTAGCTTCAGACCACCCTGTCACTTACTCAAGCACTTCCCCAATACCCTGCTCTGCCCACTCCAAGAGCCCCTACTTTCCCTCCAAAGCACAGGAGTAGGGTGTGATTTATGGATCTAGTCAGGGCTAGGGATGGAGCCCAGAGCCTCCGCCATGCTAGGAGGGTGGGGCCCCACTGACTCCACCCCAGCGCCTGGTGTCCTGGCCGGGAGTTACAGCAGGACACACACACACGCCTGCCACACACACGATTCTTCAGGGTTACACTGGATGGATCTGCCAGGAATCCCCAAATCTACCTTGCTCTAGCCTCCAGTCACTCACCCCAAGGTGACACCTCAGGGTCCTAGCATGTCTAACCACTACCCTTTCTTGGCATTCCAGGGACCCAGATGAGGGTTCAGGGGCACCGGGGACCCGCCCTCAGCACACCTGTTTCATTGTGTTGCTTTCCCCCTTGTCATCTCCCCATCCCACTGAAAAGCTACCTCTGAGCCTTCCCAGGATCACCGATCAGAAATGCCCGCATCCCGTGGGCACCCGGGGCCATGGCTCTTTTCAGAACAGCTTTGGAACTGGGGGTGATCCTGGCAGGGACCACAAAGGTGCCACAACCAAGAAGTGGTCTGCATTCTGTGGGACTCTGACATTCTTGTAGGCAGAACCAGAACCTAGCTCAGTTATGAACTCGGCTCTACTAGTTCCTGAAATTGCCAGGAACACAATTACCAGACACACTGAGGAGCAGCTTAACCCCTTCTCCATTCCGGAAAACCCATGTCACAGGCAGCAACGGCACCAAGGTATCTGAGCTGCCAACACCGGGGCTCACCAGAGCTCGGTGCACTGATGGCGGCCACGCGCCCAGATGTTCTGCGCTGGCTGCCACACTCTGCCTCCAGCTCCCTTGTACGCACGAACTTACAGATGAAACACATTTGATTTTATTGTCAATTACTTTCCTTCCAAATTATAGTCAGGGCACCATTGACTTTTAAAAATTCTGTGTAGGCAGTTTTTACTAATCACAAGTTTCATTTCAAGATAATAAAAGTTGTTAGGAAATGGCTGTGGTAGAAGGCGAGTTGGAACCGTGGATTGGGGATGGGGGCGAAGCAGCTCCCCCCCCACGTGCATCCCACTCTGTTCCCCAGAGGCTCACCCCACTGCTGCCCTGACCTCTTTACCTTCATGTCTGAGTAAAGGGGGTCTCTAGCCCCCCACCCACAGCCAATCCTGCCATCCACCTTGGGCACAGCCCATGGCCCTGTTCTCATTCCTGATACCCTTTTCTTGAGCCCCAACAAGTGCCAGCACCACCATCTTCAAAAACTCTCCAGAAATGAGCCACATTTCCTAACCTCTACCGCAGCTGAGCCTGCCCGGCTCCCGCCACTCTGCCCCCGCCCCCCACTCCTCCCACCCACTGCAGTAGCCCCTCGCAGAGCTCCTGCTTCACCTGCCATTCCCAGCCTGAACGAGGGAGGGAGGTGCATGGCCTCAAACATACATACAATAGCCTTTAAGGCCCACTCTCTTCTGCCACTAGTGTTTCTCTCTTGGTGTTTCTCTCTACTGGTGTTTGAGGCTGGGTAAATTTTTGAGGGTTAAGGCCTGTCCTGTGTATTAGAGTTCATTTAGCAGGCATATCTGGCCTCCACCCACTGGAGGCTAGAAACATTCCTACCCCATGTTGTAACACCTAAAATGCACAAATGTTAGCTGGGAGCAGGGGTGAAGCTCAGTGGGAGAAGCTGGCACTGGATGGGGGAGGGTATTGCTTACTCCACACAGGAGGTCTTGGGGCAGGTGGGACTAGGAAGGCTGTCTCCGGGCGTCCACCCCTTCCAGGGGCTTCCAAGCCCCCTTCTATGAACTAGCTTCTTACACTTCCTGCTTTCGCCAAGTTTCTGTTCCAACACCGTCATGTCTCACCTCGGTTCAAAACCGGCCTCACCTTCAAATAGCCAAATCCCCAGCTCATGACCTCAGTAAGCAACTTGCAGTTCCTCATTTGCATCCAGGTCACACAGGAAGCCAGGGAGAAAGGCCTGCTTTTCTCTAACAAGCAGCTAAGCTGAGGGCAGCTCCCGTGCCCCCCAACTTTGAAGTCAGAGGCCCAAGTGCAAATCCTGCAGCCTCACCTGCTACTGCAGGACTCAGAAAAACTTGACCTTTGGACTGGATTTGTCCAACTGTTACTAGCAGGTCAAAGCCTGGGCCTCTGAGGAGGGGAGTGTGCCCCAGGCACTGCCCTCAGTACCAGCTCCCAGATGGACTTACTCTCCTCTCTTCCCCTGCCAGCCAGTTTTCCTGAGCACTCAGGATGTCCGACTGCTCTACTTGAGACAGCCCAATCTTAAGATGTCCTAAGAAATCTTAGTCCTGGTGCCTCCAACTTACTGTAAAGTCGTGTAGAAAGTTCCTACTCACTGTCCCCAGTTTATGTGAAGTCACATGCAAATTTCCCCAATTCCTCAAATGCTGCCCGGTCAGCTCCAGCCCCAGTCACTTTTCTTGGGGTGCTGTGCTGGGCGCCGAGCAGGCTCTACTACCGGAGCTGGCCCCAGCCCTTCCAGCGACCGCTCCCGCCTCTCCTCCCGCCATTACCTTCCAGACCGCGGCCTGCAGCGGGGGTCGCGGCCGCCTCCCTGCTCCTCTTTTTGCCCCTACAGCCTGGAGTCCTCCCAGCACCCAGGGAAGGCCACGTGACCCTCCGAGGGCGGCGGCCACGCCGAGGCCTCGCGACCTTTGCTGCCCCCCCCCCCCCGCGGCCCCGTCGGGAGCCCGGCCGCCTCCCTGCGCGCCGGGCGGAGGCCGGGCGGAGGCCGGCCCGAGCGCCTCCAGGCCCCGGCACTCCCGCCAGCTGACGTTTCCGTGTTTGTCCACGTGCTCCCAGCGCCCCACCCCGCGGCGGGCCGCGGCCTCGCCCGGCGGGCGGCGCCCGGCCCCCATCTGGGCGCGCCCCGGCGGATGCGCCGCGCGCGCCGGGCGAGCGGGAGACCCCTCCCGCCCCGGGGGAAACCGCGGCCTCGAGTGCGCCCGCCTCGGCCGCGCACCGAGCCCGGGCGGGGTCCCCGGGCCGCCCGCCGCGCGCCCACTCACCGCCCCGGCGCTCCGGGCAGGGATCCTCCTGCCGGAAGTGCGAGCCAGGGCCCGCCTCCCCCCGCCGCGGGGGGACTTCCGCCGGAAGCGGCTGCCGAGGGCGGGGCGGGGCCCCCGCTGCGATGGCGCCCGCGTCCCCGCCGGCTACCGGGCGACCACGGGCCGAGCCTGGAAGACAAGCCCATGGCTTCCTTCCTCTGCCAGCATCCCTGCACAAGTGATTCGGGAGAGCCGCTAAGCACGATCTCACTTCCACGCGCGGTCTGTGCTGCGGGGAGAGGGCCATCCATGAGGAAGCGGAATGGTCGGGGGCCGAGAAGGCGCCAGCCAGGCGCCTCGGGGCCAGAGTGGTTACGGGGTCCAAAACCCACGGCGGGGGGAAGGGGGCTAAGTAGACAAGAGACAGATTGTCGTGGCTCCAAAATGCCAGCCCAGAGATCCAGACCTAATTCATCTTGCAGGATGAATTAAAAGATGTGCCGGCAGAGAGAGAGCCATCAAGTCTGAGAGGCTCAGGCTGCACGCGGAAACCCAGCTTTGTGTGTTTCCTCCTCCTCCAGCCGCCTCCTGGGCTGGCTGCAAATAGGGGTCCTTGCAAGTGACTCAGCTGGGCTCCTGACCCCTGAGAACAGGAGGCTCCAGGACAGGGTAAGCAGTGCTTTAGCAAACTGCTGCCCTTGGCAATGCCAGGAGCACCATGCAGGCATTCAGCGCAGTTCATTCAGTGCTTACCGAGTGCCTACAGTGGTACCCATCACAGCCAAGGTTTTGGCTTCCCTAGGTCTGAATTGGATGTACTTTCTATGCCTTCTGAAAGAACTGCCCTCACCCCGTTCTCTCAGAGGCAAGAGAAAGAGTCTATTTTCATCACTGTTCTTGTTCAGATCTCCCAGCTACCAAGGCTGCAGATTGGAGCAACAGAATAAATCACCAGCTGGGGAGGCTGGGCACCAAGCACGGCCACACGCAGGGTGCAGAATGTGTCTTCTTTTAAGGCACAAGTACTCGTGCTGTTCCCTGGCTGTGTCCTTGGCAGAGAAAAGAGGGAGGACATGTTGATGGGGGTGTAGAATGAGCATGCTTCCCAGCAGTGCCAAGCAGGAAACGCTTTGTCCCGGTGCAACAATCTGAGCATTGTAGCCAGCAGGTGTGTGTCTGGGTGATGGGAACAGGTGTGGGTGTGGAAGGGGAGGACAGGGGCTAAGGGCTCCAACTGGAGCTCGCAGATCTCCAGGCACACTAAAATGAAAGCTGCTAGGAGACCCCTGCCCTTGGTCAGTACACAGACAGTGTTAGTAGGAACTGGTTGGTACAGCAAAGAGTATTTATTGAAAACATTGTTACTGACAGGAAGCTCCTGCCAGCTCTCTGGTTACATTCTCACCTTACAACTGGAAGTAATACTTTTTTATAACCCTCAATTTTATTTTCCCCCCAACATTCCATCCTAGGATAGGTAGATCTTCTATAAATATATATACATGTCTGCATAAGTATGGCCTAGAGTAAAGAAAATATAAAGTACACTCTTCATTGGGTGGTACTACCATGCCAGGCTGCCAGAATGGAATGCCACCGTGCTAATACATGTGCTCTTAGTCAGCTTTCTGAAATCATGGCCAACGGCAGATACCATGGTGCCAGGGAGGACAGGAAGGGAAGGCAGACTTCCTGGAGTCTAGAAGGCCAAAGGAAAGCACACTGGAGGGGATGGAAATTCCTGGGGGAAGAATGTGCCCTTCAGAAAAAAAAAGCTAAACCTAGGGACAAAGGTTGTACAATCTTGAGACCTCACCAGTCTAGGCCCAGGCTTCAGCCAGGCTTTCCCTGATGCATTCCTGGAGACCGAGGGCAGGACTTGGCCCAGAGGTCTCTGCCTGGCCAGGATGAGGAACTGAGCTTGTAGGAGAAATTTCCATCTGCCCTGATACCTGCAAGGGCAAAAGAGATCAGATAGCTCTAGAAACCAGAGATGTTAGAGCCAAAGCTCAGAAGCAGCAGCATCTTGGCACCAGAGGAGGCTGGAGTGAGCCCTCATGAAGACAAAAGCCAAGGCCCAAGGCCTGTCCTCAGATCTCAGTCTCAGGCACGGGCCACTCAAAGCTAGTCACTCAAGGCTCTCACCACAGCCATCCCACCTGTGCTCCGCAGGCAGCCTTTCCTGGGCCAGCTCTGGCTCCTGTGGGGCCTAGCCAACCAGAGAGCAAGCACAGGAAGAAAAGAGTGGCTGCTGTGAAGGCCGGTTGGGACTGAAGGCAGAGGCCTGCTCCTCACGGTCCCACCCCAGGCTCTGCAGTGCTGAGGGCAGTGTGTCCTGCCTTCCTGACTCCCTGGACCAGGAGCAGCTCTGTGCGGCCCAAGGTGGGTCTGAGGAGAGGCTGGCATTCACTGGCCACCGTGATCACTACAGATTTTGTACAGGTGAAAGACAAGGCACCAGACTGCGAGTGTATCTCCTGGGCCCCAGTTCCTTCCCGGTCCTGCGGTCTCTGGCTCCTGGCTCAGCTGTAGTGGTAGACAAAGTCGTAGCTGCTGGGCTCCTTGGGGACGGGTGGTGGTGCCTCGGGGATCTGGATGTTCTCCAGGTCCAGCAGCCGCAGCTTCATCTCCATGCTCAGCAGCATGTCCAGGTCACTCTTGGTCAGCTCGCTGGACATGTCCTTTCCCAGTAGGGCGCTGAGGCCATCAATCCAGATGCAGTACTGCAGGCAAGGTGTGAAATGTCACATGGGGCCACAGGTCACCTTGGGACATGCATAGTCCAGGCATTATGATCTGGGGTATTCACAAAGATGGGGGCGGGGTCTGCTTCCTCAAGAGACTGCTTTTTATGGAGGCTGATGTTAAAAGTCCTTAACATACGAGGTTTTTTTTTTTTTTTTTGCCAGTCCTGGGGCTTGAACTCAGGGCCTGGGCACTGTCCTTGAGCTTCTTTTACTCAAGGCTAACACTCTCTACTTCTGGCCTTTTTTGTTTATGTGGTACTGAGGAATAGAACCCAGGGCTTCATGCATGCTAGGCAAGCACTCTATCACTGAGGCACCTTCCCAGCCCAATGAGATGTAATCTAAAAATAGGAATGAATTAATACAGCCAAACAGACACAGGCTATCAAAGGTCACCTACCCAAAGCCACCTCTGAAATGAGAAACTGAGGGTACAGGTGAAAAACAGGAGACAGTCACAGCAAGGGCACCTAAAGACCTCAAGTTTGTTTCAAAATGTAAATTTAAAAACTTTAATGTTCAAAAAGCTGAAACACAGAGCTGGGGTCTCGTAGTGCGCGGGGAGAACAGCACACACTCCTCACCCTCCCTCCTCAGTGGTCTGTGGTGCCTGCTCACGTGCTCACCCGCCCTGCCCCTGCCGGTCCTTTAGTGCCGCCTGGAAAACTCCACTGGGCTAGCCATGGTGGGTGCACTGGTAATAAATGGGGAAGATGAAGCAGCCAGATCGTGAGTTCAAGACTAGCCTGGACTACCCTTCAGAAGCCAGATGCCAGTGGCTCACACCTGTAAATCCTCACTACTCAGGAGGTTGAGATCTGAGGATTTCGGTTTGAAGCCAGCCCAGGCAGGAAAGTCTATGAGAATCTTATGTCCAACTAACCACCAAAAAGTTCAAAGGGAAGCTGTGGCTCAAATGGTGGAGCAACAGTCTTGAGGGAAAAAGTTAAGAGAGCACATCTAGGTCCTGAGTTCAAACCCTCCTACCTAGGCATATGCACACCCACGTGTACACACACACACACACACGCGCGCGTGCGCGCGCACACGTCCTCCACTGGACACTCCAGTCCCAGACACACAGGGTCTCTCCTGAAGTTAATGCCCAGTACCTTCCAGGGCTGCAGGTAGAACTCTGTGCCCTCGTCTGTACCAGATCCCTATGGCTTCAAGGTCACTGGCAGCCCTGAGGGCCTACCTGTTGGGTCCACTTGGCAGGAAGCCAAGAGAAACTGAAAAGACAATTCTAGTGTTCAGGAAGTAACTAGACCTGTCCTTCTAATAGTGAGCACTACACTAATGTGGAGAGGCCAAGCAGGAGATAGAAGGCCAGTGTCCAAGAGCCTTTACCACCTGCTCTGCCACTGCTTTGGGGCGCTCCTGCCTGCTCCGGCCCCGCCTGCTCTTGTCCCACATGCTCCTGTCCTGCCGGCTCCTCCCCTGCCTCCAGAGCCACATGCCCCTGTCCTGCCCGCTCCTCCCCTGCCTCCAGAGCCACATGCCCCTGTCCTGCCCGCTCCTCCCGCCTCCAGAGCCACAGCCATGGGGTGCCACTGTTCACAGAACACATGTGGCACACAGCTCACCTCGTACTTATTAGGCGCAATGAAGTTCAAGGTCTCATCAGGATCATACAGGATGGAGAAAGCCAGTTCTAACACCTCCTAAAAGAGAAAGGATTCGGTTATTAGAAGCAGTGATTCGGTTGTGATGTCACCAGGCCTCCGAGGCACACGTGTAGGGGAGGGGTAGACCTGGGGGGAGGTGGTGGTAATCAACCTTTACTCTCCACCCAAATCACAAAGATGTGGTAAGACTTTAGGATTGGAAGCTAGGCATGGTGGCACACACCTGTAACCCCAGCACTCAAGGGGCAGGGTTCCAGGCCTGGAACTCTGAGACAGGCTACACAGATTATCTCAAGAAAAACAAAACAAAACACCCAAACAAGCAGGAGTTGGTTGGAGAAAAGTCATTTCCAACACTCAGACCCCTTGAATGCGAATCCCTGAGTATAGGTTCCCCTAAAAGATGTATTTCTTATTACTCAAAGGGACTGGCTTTCTTCCTCAAGTATGCTGTAATTCCTACAGGGAAGTCTTTTTCTTTTTTTTTTGGGTCCGGTTGTGGGGCCTGAACTCTGGGCCTGGGCACTGTCCCTCAGCTCTTCAGCTCAAGGCTAGCGCTCTACCACTTGAACCACAGCACCACTTCCGACTTGTTTTTTTCTGCTATATGTGGTGCTAAGGAATCGAACCCAGGGCCTCATGCATGCAAGGCAAGCGCTCTACCACTGAGCCACCTTCCCAGCCCCCACAGGGAAGTCTTAAGAGTTTGGACATTAGCAAAATAGCCACAATGGATGGAATCCAATTCCATTATCTTGTAGTAATACTAAAAACCAACCCCAGGCACCAATCTGGTCCTTGCTAGGGGAGCCCAGAGAGCTCTCTGTCCCTGTCTTACAGCTATGAGTGTAAAAGAAGAACTGGGCATTTACCTGCCTTCCTTACGCCAACTCTGCCACTGGGGAATCAAAAAGACACAGGAGTGTGTCAGTCCTGGGCCTTGAACTCAGGGCCCGGGCGTTGTACCATAGCTTTTTCAAGACTGTCACTCTAGCGCTTGAGCCACAGCTCCACTTCCAGAATTTTGGCAGTTAATTAGAGATAAGTCTCTCAGGCTTTCCTGCCCAGGCTGGCTTCAAACCTTGAACCTCAGATCTAGCCTCTAGCAAGGATCACAGGTGTAAGCCACGGTGCCCAGCAGAAGTAGGCTTATCTGCAGATGCAGTTAGCTTGCGGACAGGAAGAACAGTTGTGTGAGAGTATCACAGCATCACCTGCTTGCAGACCTGAACTTGCTCACGGGAGGCCCTGAACAGCAGCAATCTGTTGACGTGACACAGAGAGACACCACACACTATGGGTCCCTTGGGAGAATTCTATACTATCTACAACGTGGCCTTGCATGAAAAAATGTCAAACCTGAACCAAACCAAACCTCCAGATCCCTCTTCCAATTTAAAGATCTAGGGCAGAGAAATGAGTCCGACTATACCGCAGGGAGAAAATCAGCAAAACCACACTGTGGGAAACTACTGAACAAGCAACCTGGTTTCTTCAACTAATAAACTACAAATGAAAAAAAAGAAAAAGATGGAAAAGACAGAGGGAGAACTTATAAAGGAAGAAACTTGCACCGGGTGCTGGTGGCTCATGCCTTTAATTCTAGCTACTCAGGAGGCAATATCTGAGGAGTCGGTTCAAAGCCAGCCGGGGCAGAAAAATCCATGTGAGACTGTCATCTCTGATTAACCACTCAAAAACTACAAGTAGAGCTGTGGCTCAAATTGCAGAGTTCTAGCCTTGAGCTGAAAGAGCTCAGGGACTACACCTATGCCAAGTTCAAACCCCACAACTGACAAAAAAAAAAAAAAAAGGAAGAAAAGAAGTCTCAGACTTGGGCTGGGAAGTTGGCTCAGTGGTAGAGCACTTGCCTTGCATGCTCAAGGCCCTGGGTTCGATTCCTTAGCACCACATAAGCAAAAAGAAAAAAGCCAGTAGTGGCGCTGTGGCTCAAGTGGTAGAGCTGAAGAGCTGAGGGACAGTGCCCAGGCCCAGAGTTCAGGCCCCATGAATGGACCCCCCCCCAAAAAAAAAAAGTATCAGGCTTATAATTTTAGACCTTATTTTTAATGTAAACAAAATGAATGCATGTGTGTGCACACTTGTGCAATCATACACACATAAACCTTTACATATTTTTTCCCAGTGCTGGTTCTAGAGCTTGAACTCAGGGTCTCTTGCTCTTGCTTGGCTTTTCCTTGTAAGGCTGGCACTCTTCCACTTGAGCCACACCTCCACTTCTGTGTTTTTGCTAGTTAACTGGAGATAAGAATCTCACAGACTGTCCTGCCTGGGCTGGCTTGGAACCAGGATCCTCAGATCTCAGCCCCCTGAGTAGCTAAAATTACAGGCGTGAGCCACTCTTTAATAGAGAGAAATGATCACATTCAAGAACAACCAGTGGTCATCAAAACAGAATAAAACATTCAGTATTAAGTAATACAATATGATAATGTGGCTATGTTAAAACAGCCCTTTTAATAGAAACATACTAAATTATTCACAGATGAAATACGACACTTTGGATTTCCTCCAAAGTCAAAGGGACAGGAGTGGATGGCAGAATGTGCCCTGGTTGCTGAGGTAGGGTGAGGTGTGTTTATATTTGTATGTGTTCGAAACAATGTTTTTTTTTTTTTTTTTAGTTTTATTGTCAAGGTGATGTCCACAGGGGTTACAGTTACATAGGTAAGGAAGTGATTATAGCTTGTCTAACTTGTTATCCCCTCCCCGCTTTTTCTCCTTCCCTCCCCCACATTTTTTTTTTTTTTTGGAGACAGTCTCCCTACGTAGCCTGGGCTGGGCTGGAAGTCATCACCCTCCTACTCCAACCTCCTGAGTGCAGGGATTACAGGCATACACTACTGTTCCCAGTCTCAAAATTCATCTTAACACAATGGCTGGGAAACCTTTAAAGAGAACAAGCAGGTACCTAACACAGCACCATGGACAGCACTGTGCAGGCTCTGTCAGCTGCTGGGGCGCGTTCCACTTACCTTGTTCTGTTTCAGAGCGCTTTTTTCTTTCATGTGGGGACAGTCCTTCCCAGTGACAATGGCTTTAATGTCTGCAACAGGAACTGATAAATGATGGAAATTAGTGTCTGGAAGCTTATGCTGCAAGCTGGCCGGTGTCCACCTAGGTGCTGGGAAGGAAGCCCTGGGCAGAGTGCCCAGAAGCGGCAGCGCCCAGGCTCTCCTGCCAGCTCAGGCCATTGTCAACAGCATGCCCAGGAACTGTTTTCTCCTTCTATACACCATGGTGAGGTGTGTTCAAGTTTGGGGGGGGGGTTTCCTGGCTTCACCTTCCCAAGATGGGGGTTCTGGACACTCCCCCAATGCCCTTTCCAGCAATGCCAGCAGAGCCCCCAGCACGGCCTCTGCTAACAGGCTTAACGCCTGCCACACAGTATTCTAGGCATTCCACAACCAGCCCCGGGGCCATCCTCTCCTAAGAGGAGGGAAGTGTGCCGGCCCATCTTCCAGCAGAAGAAAGCAAGGCTACACTAAGTAACTAATGAAAGACTTCTAATTAGGTGCTAAGTCAGGATTTGAATCAGGGCCTGGCTTGGACACTTCTGTTCCTATCCACTGCCTCCTCGGAGTCTTGTCTGGCCCTTTGCAGCCTGGGAATGCACTGGTTCTCCATACCATCTGACAAGCCAGGGGCAGCGGTGAAGCACTGGTGACCAGACACTGAGCGTGAAGCAGCCTGGACCAGAACTGGCTCTCTACCATGACCCCGCCAGAGAAATGCACCTACTTTTCTCCTGCAGGGATTCGAATGTCACCTCCCCTTGCGGGTTGTCGTCCAGGTCACCGTAGTGCAGGACCTTGTGGTTCAGGGCCAAACGGCAGTACCAGAACCGTTCTGGAACAGAAGGCGCACAAGCAGGTGAGCTCGGGCAGCACCAGACTAAGGGCGAAAGGACGGCACGCCAGGCTGCTCGACAGGGGCCCCTGGGGCTCATTTCCCGCACCTTGCCTCCGACGGTTGCCTATCTTCCGGAAGCTGCTGCCCTCACACAGCCGGTTCAGGCGCTGCTGCTTGATGAGCTCCAGGATCTCTGGCTGGATCTTCTCCCGCAGTTCCCTGATGCACACACAGCCATAAGAGAGGGTCCAGGATGGCAGGCCGGAGGAAGAGCTAGCAGCCAGCCCCACCACGGCCCCTCTGGGACAGCACTCCTCCCCTCCCTCGCCCTGCCCCTCTGGGCTGGTACTTACACAATGGGCGGGGACTGGAAGTCATCCTGGCTCATCCTTTCTGACTGGCGCAGCCGCAGGATCTCTGAGTAGCTCAGGCTACGAAGTTTGCTCTTGAACTGATCCAGAGAGTTGGGTTTGGAGGGCAAAGCTCGAGTGATCTGCTCGCGGACGACCTGCATCACCTGGCAGCAAGAGGTAGTTCCCGCCACTGCTCAGATGGGTGCGCAGGCAAGTCTCCATGACCAACTTCCCCGAAAGCCCCGAGCTGAGCAGGCTACCAAGAGTCCTGATTTTCTCAGGGACACTCAGGGCAAGTGACAGATGGTGGCAGAGGCTTCAACTAATCCCTGGTATCTAGAATCAGCATAGCGTTTTCAAGGCAGAGAGAAATGAATTCTGATCTTGGCTCTTAATTTGTTCCTTAAGCAAGTCACTGAACACTCCAGGCCTCTATGCCCTTGTCTCTATAACGTGGGAGAAAGGAAGACCTGTCTTCTGGTGGGTACGGTTGAGGTGTTACATCTCAAAGCATAGTGTTTAAAAAAAAAAAAAAAGCCAGGCACAGGTGGCTCACATCTGTCATCCTAGCTACTCAGGAGGCTGAGATCTGAGGATCACAGTTCAAAGCCAGCCCAGGCAGAAAAGTCCTTGAGACTCTGATCTCCAATAAAAACCACTAGAAAACCGGAAGTGGCGCTGTGGCTCAAGTAGTAGAGCACTCGCCTTGAGCTGAAGAGCTGAGGGACAGCACCCAGGCCCAGAGTTCAAGCCCCATGACCGGGAAAAAAAAGGGGGGGCAGCGGGGTGCTGGTGGCTCATACCTGTAATCCTAGCTACTCAGGAGGCTGATATATGAGGATCTCAGTTCAAAGCCAGCCTGTGAGACTCTTATCTCCAATTAACCACCTGAAAACTGGAAGTGGCACTGTGTTCAAGTGGTAGAAAGCTTACCATGATGGGCTGGGAAGGTGGCTCAGTGGTAGAATGCTTGCCTCGCATGCATGAGACCCTAGGTTTGATTCCCCAACACCACATAAGCAGAAAAAAGCCAGAAGTGGTGCTGTAGCGCAAGTGGTAGAGTGCTAGCCTTGAGCTGAAGAGCTGAGGGACAGTGCCCAGGCCCAGAGTTCAGACCCTACAACGGCCACCAACAACAACAACAAAAAAAAAAAGAAAAGAAGAAGAGCCTTGAGCTGAAGAGCTCAGGGACAGTGCCCAGGCCCAGGAAAAAAAAAAAAAAAAAAAAAGGACCAGTTCTGCTGGGATCATAGACTCACATTTGGGAGGCAGAGATTGGGAGGATTGTAATTTGAGGCCAGTTAAGACAAAAAGTTATTAAGACTCCCTCTCAACCAATTAAGCTGGGTGTGGTGGCACCTGCCTGTCATCCTAGCTGTGAGGAAGGCCATGGGAAGAGGATCGTAGTGTAAGGCCAATCTTGGGAAAAACACAAGGCCCTATCTGCAATTAGTGCCAGCACCAGTTCCCCTAACTCAACAACTACCAAAGACAAAGCAGGACAGCCTGCTGCGGGCTTGTTCTAGGGAGCAAAGTCCCTAGAACAAGGCTGGAGGGAAACAAACATGGCTGCCATTGGGTGGGGGCAGTGTCTGTAACTTTTTTCTCCTTTGTATTTTCCAGGTTGTTTTGTTTTTCTTGAGACAGGGTCTTGCTATGTATAGGGCAGGCCGGCCTGAACTCAGGATCCTCCTGCCTCAGCCTCAGAGTGCTGGGATGACAGCATGCACCTGATTACTTTCCAATGATTTCACAGTCCACTTCCCAGCCTGTCCGTGTGGCCCGAGCACAGTTCTCTGTATAAAGGGCTCTTTAAAATCCCCAAGCCTGTAATCCACTACTGCCACGACACACAGCACGCCATCCCCTACTGTCTCTAATGTCTGCGGCTCACAGAGCTCCAACAGGGCCCCCACAGCAAGGGCACCTTAACCGCAGCTGCTCTGCTGCGCTTGCGGTCCTGATCCCGGAGCAGCACAGGAGCACAGGTGCCGGCCTCGCTGTGCAGACGAAGGCCTGGGGGCTGCGGAGGAGCCCGGCTCTGCAGCGCCTCTGCCGTGTGCCCAAGCTGGCCTCACAGCTCAGGGATTCCCTGGACACTGGCAGCCGCGGCAAGGGCTCTGGGCCCGGCAGGGACCCTGACCTTGTTGAAGTCCTCCGCGGTGGCCCTCATCTCCTTCCAGGTCTTGTTCAGCAGCTGGATGCAGATCCCAAAGAGCTCCTCAAATGCCCGGTCATGGGTAAAGAACATGGGGTGGTAGTCGTTGCGCCCTTCATTGGCTGTGGAAGGGAAGTGACAGAGAAGGGCTGTGCTTCCATCCAGAATTGGGTCAGGAACAAGAGCGGCAGGGCGGGCAGCCTTCCCCGCTTCCCCATGCAGGGCCCTGCTTCCGCCTGCCACGCGCTCCCTAGGCCAACACATAGGCCTGGCGCAGGTTCTGGGACATGCCTCGAATTACAAGCTCCAACAAAGCAATAGCCATCCCTGGTTCCCGCAAAGATAGGATGGATGATCAGTTCATACCGAAATTAAAAAAGAAAATAAGAGCCAGGCGCTAGTGGCCTGCAATCCTAGCTACTCAGGAGGCTGAGATCCAAGGATGGCAGTTCAATGTTAGTCTGGGCAGGTAAGTCTATGAGATATTCATCTCCAATTAGCTATCAAAAGACTGGAAGAGGAGCTGTGGCTCATGGGGTAGAGCACCATCCTTGAGTGAAAAAGTCAAAAGCAAGAGTACAAGGCCCTGAGTTCAAGCCCCAGTATGAGCGCGCACGCGCACACACACACACACACACACACACACACACACACACACGAGAGAGAGAGAGAGAGAGAGAGAGAGAAAAGAACCAGTCAGTGCTGATGGAATCTAAGCCCTGACACAGCCAGTCTCACCAGGCTTGGGCTACAAGGCTGGCTGATGAAGGAGAGGGAGCCATGGACTTACGTAGTTCTCCGACCTGCAGGATCTCACAGAGCATTTTGGTGAGTTCGATGGCACTGCGGCCAAATGGGCATTCGTGTTTGTCTTCTCGGCTGCTGTTCTCCAGCACGATCTGGGGGAGGAGGAAAGGGTGACCAGGGAAGTGAGGGAGGAAGGCATGGCTGGACACCAGCAGTGACGGGCCAGGTCCTCCCCACCCCTCCACTGTCCTTACACGGATGTAGGTGTCCTGGTGGACTTTGGCCAAGTACAGCATGTTGTCCAAGGCCAGCATTCCCGGAGGCGTCTGGGTGAAATCCAAGGCAGGGTTCACATGGTTCTGGAGAAATCAAGATGCCCGATGTGAGAGTTGGGGAGTCCCTGTACAGAATGACCCGGGGAACCTGCTCTTCCTCCCTGTGCTATCTGCAGACCACTCACCTTGGACCTAGGGCCAACCACTGCCCATGTCCACTGCCAGACCACGAGGTTCTGCAGCACAGGACTGAGGCTGCCTGTACCTCTTGCACCCTAGCACCCAGCGTGCTGCTAGGCACTTAGCAGGCGCGCAGTATATACTTGATCAAATTAACCTCTCAAGCGTGCTACATTCTATCATGAAATGATCACTCCAGCTCTGCAAAGATCCTTGTGGCTCCCTCTAGCCACTCGGGCTGACCTCCCACGTCCTCCCACTGCTGGATTTCTTCTGCAAAACAAGCACCCAGCCCCTCCACCTGTGTGCTGTCCCCTGGTTAGGGCCCCGTTAGGAAGGGAGAGCTGTCCGGGCCTTGTCAGTTGGGCCTTTGGGCTTCTCACCAGGGAGGGAGCCTGCTGCTAGCCGCTCTCCAGGTACTTACAGTAAATCCCAGCATCTTGTAGTCCTTGGTGTACATGGCTTTGCGTTTCTCAGTCCCACTTCCAGGGACACTGCTCGGGTCAGACTCTGCATCGAATGCGATCCTCCTCAGTTCAAATATAATGTCTCTTTGAGCCTTGGAGAGGGAACAAAGAGGCGGCAGGTGAATCAGCAGCCAAGGAAGCAAGGAAGAGAAACGGTGGGGCAGATGGTGAATTCTTGTGGGGCATCACCTCCACCACAGGGCAGAAGTGGGTATGGCTCAGATTCCTCAGCCAGCACAGCCCACACTCGACTTCCCAGGACCAGCAGTACACACAGTGCACACACGTGTGTGCCCTGAACAGACTGAGTGTGGGATGCACCACAGCTGTGAGAAAACAGCACGCCATAGGCCAGAGAGGCCCCCTTAGCACCTGCCTGGTCATTGGGGTCCATCTTGGTCATCATCCTTTCTTCCAGAAGGTTAAAGGTCAACACTTGAAGCACGTACAGCTGATGGGCCATCTCTGTTTTGATGGGGCGGTTCCCTCGGATCACATGCTGGGAAAAGCACACGTAGAGGGCCTGGGCTGAATGGACTGTTTTTTGTTTTGGTCAGTCATGGGGCCTGAACTCTGGGCCTGGGCGCTGTCCCTCAGCTCTTCAGCTCAAGGCTCGCTCTACCACTTGAGCCTCAGCCCCACTTCCGGCTTTTTCTGCTTATGTGGTGCTGAGGAATCAAACCCAGGAATCGAACTCATGCATGCAAGGCAAACAGTCTACCACTGAGCCACCTTCCCAGCCCCCGGGCTGTTTTTGTGAAGAGCCACATCCATGCTGGAGATGAAGTGCGCAGGGCAGGGAGCGCTTCCTCCCCGGCACAGGGGCCCCTGTGACAGAGGCGCTGAGGATGAACGGGTCCCATTCAGGCGGGGATGACTCACTGCAGGCCAAGGGCGTGCTCCCTGCCTCAGGGCTGAGGCTGGGTGCAGGGCAGGCCTCTGCTTTCCTGCCTCTCACCACCCTCCTTCTCCTTTTTTGTGCCAGTACTAGAGCCTAAATTCAGGACCTGACCTTTTCAGCTCAAGACTGGCACTCTACCACTTGAGCCACAGCTCTACTTCCAGCTTTTTGGGAGTTAACTGGAGATAAGAGCTTCATGGACTTACCTGCTCAGACTGGCTTTGAACTGTGATCCTCAGATCTTGGCCTCCTGAGTAGCCAGGATGACAGGAGGGAGCCAGCAGTACCCGGCTCTTTATACCTAATCTTGTGCCTCTGTTATCCTTTCTTCCTCTACTCCTCCCTCTCCAGCACCTGACTTCTCCCAACCTGCTGGTCCCCAGGCCTCCCTTCTCCCTTCCCTTCCCTTACAGACAGCTCTGGAGATTGGTGCAAGTTAGCATCTGCTTGGTTTTCATTTCCTTTACCCCCTTTCTCAAGCTAAAGACACCACAGTGGGGCCAGACGCTGGTGGCTCATGCCTGTACTCAGGAGGCTGGGATCTGAGGATCATGGTTCAAAGCCAGCCCAGCAGGAAAGTCCATGAGACTCTTATCTCCAATTAACTACCAGAAAAATGGAAGTGGTGGTGTAGCTCAAATGTTAGAGTAGTTGCTTTGAGCTGAAGAGCTGAGGGACAGTGCCCAGGCCCAGAGTTCAAGCCTAAACCATAGCAGGGAGGCCTGAACCAGAGGGTGGGCCCCAGCCATTCTCTGACTGAGCTTTAAGTCCTGATTTAAGCTGAGTTGTCTTCTATAGAGATTCAAATGGTTTGTCCAGAAGTGAGCTGAACTTCTAACCCCATAAAGGCAAATAAGTCTCAAAAGTAATTAAACTGCTCCCTAGAAGGCACCCTCGTCCCCCACACAGAGGAGGCGCCTGACCACGGCTCCGGAGTGCTGACAGCAATGCCTGGGAGTACATGCGCCCCATCGCTGGGGGCCAGAGCCCCACTATTTGCCTGGAGCGCCTCCTGTCCGTCTGGCAGCCGGGAGGAGCCAGTGGCAGGGAGGCTGCAGGTGTAAAACAGCTGACCAGCGCACTGGTTTTATCAGCAAACCCTCGCTGTACAATGAGGGCTGTGACATTTCTACCCATGCGAACGAACAGTGTCCAGATGAGTCTCTCTCTAATCACTCCCTCCACCATCCCACTCCTGCCTTCTTATAACAGTTCCAACAGGTTTCACTGTTTACTTCAGTACAGACACGCTTCTCTTTTTTTAATTTTTTTAAATCATTATTGTAAAGGTGATGTTTACGTAAGTCTTGTAAAGGTGATGTTTACGTAAGTCAGGGAACGAGCACATTTCTTTTTGGACAAAGTCACTCGTTCCCTCCACTTATTCTTGAATGCTGTGGCCTTCCCTGCTGTGCCCACAGAGGCGTCCTGCTGACTGCTGCTGGGAGCTCGTTCACAGCAGGGGGACCCGATCAGAGCAGACAGGGAGACAGCGCACAGCTGCTCCACGGCCCCGCCCATGCCCAGCCTTTCACACCTGACCCTCCAGTAGAGTATTCGAGTGTTCGTTTACCTCCTTCCTCCACTGTGGTCTCTCATTTTCTCATTTCTGACAACTGCTAAAACTGCTTCCTTTGATCCACCCCACACCACCCCAGGGTAACCAGGAAGGCGCTGTCTTTCCAGGCCCCTCTCCAACCATTCAGCTCTGCCTCTCCTCTCCCCACCCCTCTCCCCTGCTCAGGACACACACCTAAAACTGTAGCTGAGTGAGGAGACTAAGGCTGAGCTTGGTCTGCAACCTCATGACAGACTGGCTCCCCACCCCACCCTGCCCAGGCACAGGTCCTTCCTGGCTTCCTGGCCCAGCTGGAGACATTCTTTGAAAGGCCTCTGACCCTCCTGCAAGCCGGGTCACTGCTCCTGTCCTCCCCTGACCACCAGGCTCCAGGAAGCACTGGCCACTGTGCTGCACCAGGTCTGGACAGCGCACTAGTCTTTCAGTGTCCCTGGGACTCACATTTATGACCAGTGTAAGCTGGGCCAACTGCTCTACTCTTCCATGCTGTTCTCACATTTCTCCCTGGACAGAACGCTTTGGAGTTGTGAGGAGCAGTTCAGATGGCCTCACTTCCTCCCTGGAGATGCTATGATTCCTGGTAGGATAAACTTCCTCCCAGATACCTCTGCCCAGAGACCTTTTCCATGATGAGCACCGGTGCTCAAGCCTGTAATCCTAAGTAACCAAGAGGCTGAGATGTGAGGATTGTGATTTCAAGCCAGCCCCGGGGGGGAGGGGGGAGTCCATGAGACTCTTACCTCCAGTCAACCACTAAAATGCTGAAGTGGAGCTGTGGCTCCAGGGGTAGCATGACAGCCTTGAGAGGAAAAGAGCTAAGGGACAGCGCTCAGTCCCTGAGTTCAAGCCCCATACCACATAAAAATAGACTGAAACCTCAGAAATCTGTAAGTGGTTCCCACCAGATACTTTACTCACAGTTTTGCTAAAATAATTATTTAACAATAAGCAAATAATTGCCCTGAAAATGCAAGCCTGAACAAATGTTCTTGTCTAGTTTGCACATTCTGATTATGCAATAAACATTAATTCCCTAAGTATTCAATAAGAAAAGCAGAAAAAGAAAAACCTTTCCAGTCTAAGAAAGCCCTCCCCTCTCAACAGTAACTAGCTACCGTAGTAGTGATAATATTAGTATTATATTAACATTAGCAGAGGACATGTGTTTCAGGAACTTACATTCAGGATTATGGAGCGGAGGTGCTTCTGCGCAAAGGCATTGGCCATGTCCTAGGAGAAAAACAGGGGAGTGTCAGGAGGGGCCATGGTTCCCCTGGGAATGGTGTCAGAGCTCTGGACCTTTCCTCTGCAATCTCTTCCTTCCAAATGACAAGGAGGTGAATGGAACAGAAAATCCACTAACCACCAAATGCATTTCACACTCTAAAACACACTCACATTGGCTTTTTCATGAGTGCCAATTAACTCAAATGGAGTTTTCCTTCCTGATGGTGTGTAATCAACTATATCACCTTCGGAGAGGGACGTGGACGGCTTGTTGACGAGACACTGTCATGAGAAAGCTGGGCAATGGACACTGCATGCGGAGCAGAGAGCAGCACGGGGCCCAGCTGCATGGCCCCACCTCCAACAAAGCACTGACTCAACCGGGGGCGCTTCGGCCTGCACCCCACAATGCCCACACCGAAGCCACCTGGCACTTGGCTGCCTTATAAATCCACACTACGCTGGGGGGGGGGGGTGGAGGGGTCTTTGGGGGCAGATTCTCATAAAAAGTTCCTATGATTCAGATTTGGCAGTAAAATATCCTAGATCAATGAATCTTCTAGAGACTTTAGTTTCAAGGGTTCTGTCAGCACTGTTATTTTCTCCATTCTTACCGACAAATCTCTCAGAAATGTATACATCCTTTACTTCCAAAGAGACTGCAATGGTTGTAACTGCAAAGGCCTCGGCTTCATCTAGAAGCACACCAGTGCTGAGGCTGGCTGCGCCCCGTGCTCCCCGAGGAGCTGCGGCTCCCAGGCCACCACGCTTTCACCTGTTCTGCCAGCTTTTCCCAGTTCCTCTGCCTTCCCCTCCAGGGTCAGTGTTAGCCACCACACACTCGCATTACTCAGGTTGGCTTCCCTTCATGCGCGCTATAGACCGGACTCAGGCAAAGGGAAAATCACAGGAAAGCCTGGGTCCCGTCCCCTGGGCAGACATCCCTCAGTCCTTCTGGGACTCTCCTCTCCGCCCAGTGCTCCCTTGCTCATCTGGACAGTGAGATGGACAATACATAACCTTTCCCTGAGCACTGGGTTCCCTGAACATCGAGGTCAGCCTGTGTACTGCTGCCCCGCTTTGACCTCCCCTCTGAGAAGAGCCGGGCCCTTTCCACAGTGGTGCTACTTACAGTGACAGGCAGATCTAGAGGATTAAGGTGCTTGTCCTGCCGGCAGAAAGCAAAAGCACAGAGAGAAGCAGACAGAATGAGCTTTTGGATTACATTCAAACAAGGACTGGATGGGAAGAGATTCACAGAGCTACACCATCCAAGACAGACAAGGACAGACAAAGCACAGACACTCCTGTACCTCCCTCTAGAGTCTCCCGAGAGCCTGACACTCAATTCCAACTCGAACTCATCTCGCCGAGCCCATGACAGTGACAGAATTAGAAAGTCTTACTGTCGTACATGACTTGGGCTTTTAGCAGAGAGATCTAGAATGGCAGTATTGGATGGGCCCTTAGAGATCATTTAATCTGATCCTTTCATTTTACGGAGACAAGCAGACCTGAGGAGGATAAAAACACTTGTCCAACCACAGGCAGGAAAAGCACTTGGTCCCAGAACCCTGGGCTCAAGGGATAAGTGCCTGTCTGCAGCCTGGAACTCCTGGCGCCCTCGTTTGTATAACGGGGTCATGCTGTTCCTCATGACAAGCTTGTGAGGTCAACAAGGCAGATGTCATTACTCCTACATTGCCAGTGAGGCTCAGTGATTTGTATGTCACACAGCTGATGAGTAGAGGAAAGGGCTTTGAACTCAGTTCAAAGGACTTCAAGAACAAAACTTGGTACTAAGTGCCATTTGTTCACAGCCCCCTGACCTCCACAATGACACCAGAGGGTTTTCCCTTCCCTGTTCTCTTACCTAGGACTCAGTAAGTCAGGCCTGATTGCACGCCATGCCTGTTCATTTACCTATTATCTGAGACTACGCGAGCCAGGTTGGAGAGTTGCCACAGAGTCTGTGAGGTTTAAGAAAATGTTTATAGTCTGGCCTCCAGAAGAAAAGCTTTCAGGCCCCATTCTGATCCAACACCCGGCTAGTCTCTCCCCCAACAGTTTCTCCTCAAGAGCTCCTTGCCAAAGCCACCCTGCTCAGCTCCGGCGATAGAACACCAGGAGGAGAAGCTCTTAGGCAAACAGCTGGATTTCTGCTCTCTGCCCAGCAAGGAGGTGGTACAGTAGGAATTCTTCTGGAAGAGCCCAAATGGCAGGTTTGAAGAGGCAGCCACAGACCTGTCGCTTGTCCTCAGGTGCCTTCAGGAACAGTGCATTAATCAGTGCGATGGCATAGGTCTGGATCTCCTGGTTGGAGCTGTGTCGATGGAGACAGATGAAGAGGGAGATCAGAGGACTGAACAGCAAGACCAAGCTCACAGACAGCTTGAAGCAATTACTTACAGACTAATCAAATAATAACCCAAGGCTGAAGTCTCAAAAGCATTTCAAGTGGGTCCGTTCTTGACCCAGCCATTCCACAATAGGAATCTATCCAAGACAGTAAACAGAATGCTATCCAAGATTTATCAGGAAGTGACTCTATTAGAATACTAATAAAAAAGACAAAGAACTGTTAAGCAGCCCAAATGTTCTCATTAGTAACTCTGTTTAACATGAGAGAATTTAAATTAGCAATTTAAACTGCATTTTAGGGTAAGGATTCTTAACATAGTACTCAGAGATGGTTTATATCCCTGTAATCTGTGAACCTCAAGAATGGTGTAGGCTCATTGCCTACAATCCTAGCTACCCAGGAGGTAGAAAGCTGAGCATCAAGGTTCAAAGCCAGACCATGCAGAAAAGTCTGTGAAACTCTTACCTCTGATTAATCAGCAAAAAGCAAGAGGTAGAACTGTGGCTCAAACAGTAGATCACTACCTTTGAGCAAAAGAGCTAAGGCCCTGAGTTTAAGCCCCCCCCCCCACTATACATTTAGCTGACTATGTTTTCCAAGGCCCTGAGTTTAAGCCCCAATACACACACACACACACACACACACACACACACCTCTATACATTTAGCTGACTATGTTTTCCAAGGCCCTGAGTTTAAGCCCCAATACACACACACACACACACACACACAACTCTATACATTTATTTAGTTGACTATGTTTTCCAAAGAAATGAGAATCCGCAGTGGGATTTCTGAAGGCATCTGGGATGCAAAAAAGATTTAGACATATCTTTTTATATTTATTTATTTTTTGCAAATCCTGGGGCTTAAACTCAGGGCCTGGGCACTGTCCCTGAGCCTCTCTGCGCTCAAGGCTAGCACGCTACCACTTGAGCCACAGCGCCACTTTCAGCCTTTTCTGTTTATATGGTACTGAGGATTTAACCCAGGGCTTCATGCATGTTAGGCAAGCACTCTACCACTTACCCACATTCCCAGCCCTAGACATATCTTTGACATGGGGAGGCAAGGGGCCTCCTGGTCAGGTGGAGGGGCTACATCTCCCATCTACACAGGAAAAACACACACATACCAGTAACTGCGAGACCAAAGCGCATCATAGCCTACCTCTAGGAAATGCTGTGTGCCCTGGCCCCAGGCCATCCCCAAGAGACCAAGGAACGGAGGGTAGGTGGAAGGTCATAAGAAAACCCTGTAATCAGGCTCCCTAACGCCCTTTTCTCCCTCATCAGCCACGTTGGCTCTTTTGGTATGAAAGCTAGGGTTGACTAATTCCTTAGGAGTTACAGGATGATATCAGAGCTGCAAAGAAGTCACTGTGTTCTTTTCCTTAGAGCTGGTGGGAAATCAGCCCCCAAATCTGGGGGTGCTTAAGTCCCCGGACCCTGCAGGGGACCTGGCCCTGTTCTGACCAGCTCCCACGTGGAAGTGGCGAGAAAGAATGGAGGGGAACGAAAGCGTACGCCAAGGCGCTATTGGGCTTCATTGTAGAAGTGTGTTGGGATGTAATAAGTGTTTTTAAAATAAACAAAAAGTGCTTGCTTGCCAATGGCACATTCTTCTGAGCAGAAGTAAATTTTGCCTTGCTGAGACAAAAATGAACTTTACAACTTTGGCCAGGATGGGGAGTGGGGGGTGGTGGGAGATGGGAAGGTGAAACAAAGGAGGAGGCAACAATGCTTGATAAGAAAAGTATTCATTACCTTGCCCATGTAATTGTAACCCCTCTGTATGGTATTTTCACAATAAAAAAAAATAGGGGGGGGGAGTAAGGAAAGAAGGAAGGGAGGGAAGGAGGGAGGGAGGGAGGGAGGCAGGCATTTAATGTATTTAATGAACAGCTAGGCTGGGGTGGCAACCATGCTAGTCCTTTTTCCTATCTCCTTTGGGCCTCAGAGCCTGGAAAGTGGGGGTAGGATTAGCCCCAATCTAGAGGAGAGGCAACTGAGGCCCGGCAAGATTAAGTAGCTTGCTGATGGCGGAGACCTTCCTTGAGGGCGGCAGAGCCTGGATTTGCAGGCCTACACCACACCGTTCACATTGCCACAGTACCTGAGAGTTCAGCAAGGGTCATCAAACAGATACAAAATGAGCTTCTACTTAAATCAGAGTACAAGAATGACTGTCCCTAAGGGGCCAAAGTTTCAGGTGGGCAACATAACAAAAATACAGCATTTTATCTAAGTATCATTATCAAAAGTACAAACAGAGCCCACTAGAGCATTAGGAGAAGCAGCCTTTAACACAGCCTGGCATGTGGGTGGTACAGAGACTGAGAAAACCTCTATGTGAGCCTAAAAGGCACACAGAGTGAGGATTTCAGGCAGGAGTCATGGTCCGACTGAACTACAGGAGGAATTCCAACAGTTGCATGGAAGAGGTCCTGAAGGCATGGGCACAGTGTGGACCATACACAAGGCAGAGAGAGGAAAGAGCGGATGCGGAGGGGAGGGGAGGGGAGGCGGGGTCCTTACTCACACCTGCAGGTGGGAGATGAGCTGTCCCACGGTGATCTCCTCTGCTATCTTCTGGTATAGGCTCTGGCTGTTTAAGACCATGCTCTCCAGGATGGCCAGGGACCGCTGAAGGATGGACACATCCACCATGGGCTGGCTCACATACCCTGCAATCTAGACCCAGACAGGGGCACGTTAAGGGGAAAACTCAGGGCCCAAGGAAGGTAGGCCCTCAGTCACCAGCTGAGCCTGGCACCGGCCCTAGGGCTTTGCCCTCAGGCACGCTGCCTGTAGTTGTGGCTGGGAAGGCTTGCTGTCTGGTGTATGGCTACCCTAGCCTTGTGCCAGGATGACCCAGGCATGGATCCCTTCAGCTCAGATTATGCTAGCCACTTGATTGTTTCTCCAAACCCAAGTTTAATCTTTGTTTTCAAAATAAGACTGCAGGCCTGAGAAAGCCAAGGGCTTGCCAATTCTGGGATTTCACTTTATCTCCATCTACTTTTCTCCTGACGTAGATTTTTCTCCTTCCACACTGCCAGACTTGGAGAGGCGGAAAAGACCTTGAAATGTTTTCACCTTCCCCTCTTCTCAATCCTCATTTTATTTCCTAGGCACATGGATGCCCCCAGTGCTGAAAGTCCCCAATACTCCAGACCAACCTGGGCCATCTTAGGTCGGGGGTCTAACTCTAGCCTCTGTTTTCAGCTCAGTTTTCTAATCCACGCTACCTCTTTTGGTAGAATAAAGAAAGGCAGAAGCAGAAGTGCCCTTCTACCCCCTCAGGTCCCGGGGACACCTTGTAGATCACGCGGGCTACCTTGTAGATTCGTGAATAGAAAGCAGATTTGGAAATGACAAGCACACATTTTTATCCATCAAGAAGGGAGAGTTAGGGAAGCAGGTCAGAGACTCAGGGAGGGTAGCAGTTGACTGGTTGCTTCTAAGTCTCACTGACAGTTCTACTCTGATCATCTGCTTGGAGCCCCTTCAACCTTCTCGCCCTGAGAGACGATGGCTGCTGACTTCCTATCTGGCTCTCCTTGCTCTACTTCCACTTTTCAGGGTCACACAAGTTATATGCATTTGGAGAAACTTTTGCTCTTGTCCGGGGCTCACTAGCCTCTCCCGATGCTGGGCCCCGAGTTGGGCCTGCCTCAGTGACAGGGAACCAGAGGCCTGACAGCAGGCTGGGCTGCTAAGCTAGGACGTTCAGTCAGTTAGGTTTTGTAAACACATTTTCAATCTGGTGATATTTTCAACTTACAATGGGTTTATCAAGTTAGAGCCCATCAGGTTGAGAATCCATCTGTAAAACACCATGTGAATCTTTCAGGAGCCACAGAACTCAGAGCCTGGGGACGAAAAGTCTGGTTCCCAGAGAATAGAAAGCTGACCCTTGGCAGAGTGTTCAGGCCAACTGTCCCTATCTGCCCTAGTGTCCAGAGACCTGGCGGCTGGGGGTAGAAGGAGAACAGCAGAGGCCTCACCTGCTTAATAAAGGTGATTGAAACCATGTCCCAGGAGACAATGCCATGGTCCATGAGCTCTAAGAAGGCAGTCAGGGTGAATGCCAGCATCTCACTGTAGCTGAGACATGTGTGACACACACATACACACACACAAAATAATACAAAGATTCAGATCTGTGAACATAGTGTGACAGCAACTACAACAGGGCAGAGACTTCAGTGTGACACCCCATGGAGAGTCGGCCGGAGCAGCAGGAAGTGCATGCCTGCGCGTAGCCTTGGCCAGATGTGGAGCAGATTCAGTCCAGGTACTGCTCACTGCAAATGAGAGGCTGCTGGCTCGTGAGGCTAACCTTCCCCATGCTGCTGCACAGGACAGACTCACGCATCCACGATACCCAAACAAAGAGACTTCCCAGCCTTGGACACTTGCTGGGGAAAGAGGGAGCTTACGTCCCATGTTACCTTCAGCAGCATGGGGGAGAAAAGAGTACAAGGCCCCCAACCTGGTTCAGTTCCTCTTCAGTCACTAACTAGTCATGCAAAGCTACCCCTCAATCTTCAGCTTCCGCCTCAGCAGAGTGGAGTTAGTCCCTCAGCATTAACCTCCCAGAGCCACGGCGAGGGCAGGCTGACCTGTGCGCAGAGCCCTCAGGGAAATGCTGGTAGGAAAGGAGCGTACTGCCTTTAGTTTCTCCTCCTTACACTTTTACTCTTCGTACATGTGTATAGGGCTCTGTAATTAACAACCCCTCTTCTACTTCTCAGCATGTTCAGACACATTCTCATTAGTAACAACCACTGAGAGGTAATCCCATTTTAAAGAGGAGGAAACTAAGGCCCGGTCAGTCTAACCCACATCTCCTGGGAGACTGCAGGACTCCTGATGGCAGCTGAAGGCGTCCAGACTTCAGTGCAGCTGGAACATCTAAGCCTCAGAACAAATACCTACGCTCTGTTGGTTGGTTTGGCTGAAGATTCGCCTGAGAGCAGATGTGTGACTCCCTGTGTGCCTGCTTTGGCTCTGCGGGTTCACACAGAACCGCTGGGTGAAAGGTGCGGCCTCGCCACACCTTTGTGCCTCTGGAGGGCACAAAAGGTGCTCATGGGGACATCAAGTTCTGGTCTCCTCCTCCTTGAGAAGGTGGGGGTCCAGACACCTAGTGGGGGAACCAGCAGCAAACAGACATGAAGGCCAGTGTATTTGTGATCATGTGGTTGGAGGGGGCTGGGGAGTGGGGGGGAGAGGGAGAGAGCGCACCTGGGAGACAACAGTCCATTCTGCTTCTAGACCCTCACCAGGCCAAGCTTGCCTGACTTTTTGTTTTTTCTGGTTGGTTATGGGCCTTGAGCTCAGGCACTGTCCCTAAGCTTTTTGCTCAAAGCTAGCATTCTACTATTTTTGAGGCACAGCACCACTTCTGGTTTTCTGGTGGTTAATTGGAGATAAGCATCTTATGAACTTTCCTGTTCTGGCTGGCTCTGAACTTAAGCCTCAGATCTCAGCCTCCTGAGTAGCTAGGATTATAGGCATGAGCCACCAGTTCTCAGCTCTGCCTGCCTGTCTGTCTGTCTTCCTGCCTGCCTTCCTTCACTCTCTTCTCTCTCGCTCTCTTTTTTGGTGCTAGTACTGAAGCTTAAACTCAGGGTATGGGTGTTGTCCCTGAGCTTTTTTGCTCAAGACTAGCGCTCTACCTTTTGAACTACAGCTCTACTTCTGGCCTTTCAGTGGTTTAACTGGAGATAAGAGCTTCACAGACTTTCCTGACCGGGCTGGCTTTGAAGTTCAATCCTCAGATCTCAGCCTCCTGAATAGCTAGGATGACAGGTATGACGACTGGCACCCAGCAGGCTAGGTGTTTCTATAAATGACTGGGGCCCCTATTTTACAGCTCAGGGGGCATGGCAGGGTACCATGACGTGTGCAAGCCCATGGCCTCAGATGTAGGACCACAGTGAGCCAGGCCTCTGCTGGACTCCAGTACACTGTCCCTGCTCGGTGAGTCCTTATCTGATTCATGCAGTAGGAAGTGAGCGCTTAGTAGGTCTCTGAAGTCCCCAGTAACACTCACTGGGACAAGAGCTTCGTCCCGCTCTCCACGAGCCTCGTCAGCACAGCGATACCGTCCATATTAATGAACTCGGTGGCGAACGTCACGTCGGCGGAGAGCTTGGCCAGCTCCTTCATGGCTTCCAGCCGGGCCTCCATGTTGGACGACTGGGTCCTTTCCATCAGCTGGCGCGCGGCCCGGGACTGTGAGATCAGGGACAAAACACATGCCATCTGCTCCTCGTGGCAGGCTACTGCCGTGGGGAGCCCCAGGGGCCTCTCTGCAGAATCACTTCTTCACACTGCTTAGGAGTTGCTAAATAAAAGTTTATGGGGTCAATCAGGGAGTTTCCAGGATGCCAAAACCGATCCTTATGTTGTCTGTGCCCCTCTGGGCTCTGGAGCAGGCGAAGGTAGGAGATTAGTAACTAGAGAGTCAGAGAAGCTGAACCCTGGCGAAACGGGCATCTCCTATCATTAACCCCATCAGCAGCAGCAGGATTCAGGGAGGAATGGAGCTCCTGTCACTGTCCTAGGAGAATGTGACAGCAACTACCACAGGGACAGAACCTAATCTGATGACCCTTCAGGTCCCTTCTAATCCTACAATGTGATAAGCCTGCCAGTAACAACAAACAAACGAAACTTTCTCTCCAAGTCCAAAGGAGCAGTCCCCAGAGAAGAGGAGCAGATATCCCGCTTTATAAAGATGGTGAGGGCCTCACTTCCCCCACCACAGGACACTGCCCCATGGCCCGCCTCTTCTCCGCAGCTCCCTCTCTCTCTGGTTCTCTCCCTCCCTTCTTCCCTATTGTTTAAGTGAACATTCTCAACTCTAAAGAACCTTAAGGGCAAAAATGCTTCTTCCTCACCTTTCTTCTCAGTGTCTGGCAAGTGACTAAAGCCCAGTTCTGTTGCCAGCCAAGGAGTCAGGCCAGCGGCTCTCCCTGCCCTCTCTCAGACAGAGGGCTGTCACTGCACCCTGCTCTTAGTGCTGCACAAAGCCACCAGGTCCTATGGTGGGGACAAGGTCACGCACGAGCCAGAACAATCTGAAGATCCCTGGCTGTAGCACATTTAGAAACTTCCAGTCTGAGTGTCAGTTTTCCTCTGGAGACAGCACTCTGGGCCGCCCGGTGGAGTGAGGACTCCCCGAGCAGCACACTAAGTTAGCACAGCTTCAGGGGAGGGGAGAAGGCCAGAGAAATGGGGGAGGCAAAGAACACGACAGTAAGAAAACTGTCCTAGCGTCACTTAGGCTGGGCGTCAAGAGCAGGCTCGGCCAGCTGTGTGACAAGCAGCAAGCTGTGTGTCCTCAGCTCCCCTGTGCCGGAAATCAGCAACTGAAAGATCAGAGGTGGCACTGGGTAGGTGAGGGCAGGACAGTGACTTTTCAGCAGCTCTTTGTCAAACCTCACAATTCTTGAAACACATTCGTGTTTTACCTAATGGGGAGGTAACTGAGATGTGTCTTGGGCCCGCTATGCAGGTTCTCTACCACCTGAGCCACACCTGCAGCCTTTTTTGCATACGTTATTTTTCAAATAGGATCTTGTGGGGCTGCTCCAGCAGTGATTCTTCTACCCATGTCTCCCACCATCCCTGGGATTATAATATGACCACTATGCCTATTGTTGAAATGGGAATCTAATTTTTGCCCGGGCTCATCTTGAACCATGATCTTCCCAGTCTCTACTTCCCAAAGTGCTGGCATTAAAGGCATACTTCACTGAACTCAGCCAGTATTTTACCTATTTTTATTGTAGCATGTTCTGCTGCATATCCCCTCTGAGTTGCTACCTTTTGAAATCAAGTGTCTTTATCTAGCAGTAGACTTTAGGCTCTCTATTTCCCAAGTAACCTTTCTGTTACTCAGTCCACTCCATCCGGCCGCCACTTGCCCCACCAGAGCTGGCCTTGTGCAGCCCAGCACTGGCTTCCCAGATCCTTCTCTGTGGTTGGCCTTGGCTCTGCTCATTACACCTTCCTCCACTGTGACAATCTCCCTGTTCTCAACTATGACTGCCCACTCCACGTACCTCTCCTTCCCTCTCTCTCTTTTTTTATTATTTATTTATTTATTAACTGTATTTTTTTTGTCTTTTTCTTTTTTGGTACTGGGGATCGAACCCAAGACGTTGCACTTGCTAGGCAAGCACTTTGCCACTGAGCTACATCCCAGCCCTCTCTCTTTTTTTAGATAGGTCTTGAGATACAGCAAAGGCCTGCTTGCTCAGATGGCACTCTACCACTTGGGCCATACCTCCACTCTAACCCTGCTTTTTTCCTACTTATTTTAGAGATCGAATCATTGGGACTTTTCTGCTGAGGCACAGCCTTAAACAATGATCCTCTGGACCTCAGCCTTCTGAGTAGCTCGATTTTCCAGCATGCACCACCAGATCCCAGCATGCACTTTAAAAAATATTTTTATTGTTATTATAAAGGTGATGTTCAGAGGGGTTACAGTCAGGTAAAGAGCATTTTTTTCCCTTGCTTTCCCAGTTTTTTCTCCCATCCCACCCTCAAGTTGTACAGTTCATTTTCAACAAAGCGTCCAGTGAGTACCATTGTTGCATTGTTCACCCTTTGTCCCTCCAGTTCTGTGCCTCCCCTTACACTCCCAACCAGCATGCACTTTTAAGTTAATGAATTACCTAGGCAGATAGAGGACCTACCGGGGAGACGGCCAGTTGTAAGATTGTCCCATTCTTAATATCATTTCGTGTCTGGAAAACAGAAAGAAAAAAAATAAAATATGACAAAGAAAATAGGAAAACAGCATTTTTTTTAGCTTTGTTTTTGGTGGGTGTGAAGGTCCTGCGACTTGAACTCAGGGCCTGGGCGCTGTCCCTCAGCTTCCTTTGTTCAAGGCTGGCACTCTACCGCTTAAGCTATAGCAACACTTCTGGCTTTTTGGTGGTTAATTGGAGATGAGACTCATGGCCCTTCCTGACTAGGCTGGCTTCAAAGCGTAATCCTACATCTCAGCCTCCCAAGTAGCTAGGATTACAGGCATGAACCGCCGACACTCAGCTTGTGGTCATTTTAAATTATAGTGTGCTTTTCTTGTTTTCAGGTTTCCATCCATGGACAATCAGTTAAATGATGAATTGAAAATATGTGTGAAGGAAAAAAAGTTGAACTTTGTTTATTACTACTCTTGAGGCCTGAGAGCTAGCCTTAAGCTAGTGCTCAAGGCTAATGCTCTACCACTTGGAGCCCCAGCTCCACTTCTGGCCTTTTTCCTGGTTATTGGAGATAAGAGTTTCATGGCTTTCCTGACTAGGCTGACTTCAAACTGCAATCCTCAATTCTTGGCCTCCAAGTAGCTAAGATTACAGCCACCAGTGCCGGGCAAAAAAGTTGCTTTTGAACATCAGATTTTCTCCCTGTCATGATTTCCTAAACAATACAGCATAACAACCACTTATACAGCACTCCCATTTTAGTAGGTACCAGCAGTCATTTTAAGACAATGCAAATGACAGCAAACATGACTAGGCTCTATGCAAAGACTGCCCCACTGAACAGCTGCAGACTCTGGAATCCCTGGAGGGGGTGGGGGGACGGAAGAGGTGTCCCTCGATTCTGAGACCCTCTGTCCAGAAAAAGCAGCTCCTCACTCAAGAACTGGAGCTACCTGAATTAAGTATATTGAATAGCGCCGTCTCCCTGGATGGGTCCCTGGCAGGCCTATGCCACCCGTGGCCCAGCCAGTACTCACCTGTTCGGTGATGTAGAGCTGGGGGCCGTCAGCATATCGGAGCGTGTAGTACTCTGGGTTTGGTAGTGACCACCTGTGCGAGAGAAAGAGTATATATCACTGGGCTACTCCTCCAGCCGGTCCAGAATCAGCAAATAAAGCCAGGCACCGTAGGACAAGCCTATAATCCTTGGTATGCAAAGACATACATACATAGGAGGACCACAGTCCAAGGCTGGACCTAGGCCAGGATGCAAGTCCCTATTTGAAATATCATGTAGCAAAAAGAGCTGGGGGTATGGCTCATGTGGCAGAGCACCTGCCTGCCACAGTACACTGAGCTCAAACCCCAGAACTGCAAAACTAACTACATAAAACGAAAATTAATACAGTTGCTCAACAGATTGAGTGACCTGTCTGGGGTTCAGTGGAATGTACATGGAGCTCTGGGTGGAATTGTGACAACCAGCCTCCTCTGGTTTTGGGGAGGGTTAACACCCCAAAAGGCGGTACACACATTGAGGGTGGCTCTCGGATTCTACCAGGACACCCGTGGGCATTCCTAAACTGAAGAGAACCAACAAAGGATCACAGGTGTCAGGGCCTTCCCTGAGGGCAGGGCCCCATGAGGGCCCCACACAGGCCAGGCTCCTGGAGAGCCCTGCACAGGCCCTTCTAGCCTGGTGGCTTCCTTCTGTGCCAGGTGCTGCCACTGAAAATGAGGTCACTCAACCTACCCATCGCAGACTTCCTTGATGATGGATGCCAGGGGCCGTTTCTGAAAGACACACACATACACACAAAGTGAGAGAAAGGGACAGCATCTTCACCTGCAGCCACAGCTCCTCAGGCCACACTTGACGGGAGCCACAGCGGGCCACATGGCGGCCCAGGGCCCCCTCCCTGCAGGCAGCACGTGCCAGGGCCCCCACACCCCTCCCCTTTCAGCCCGCTTCTCCACGCAGGAGCATACCTGGTCGATTTCAAGGAGCTGGGCGTTAGCACCTGGCCACTCAATGGCCACTTTGACAATGTCCGATGGTGGTGGCATGGTCCCCACGAGGCCCTACGTCGCCTTGTCACAGTTACAGCTGCCTGGGAAGGAAGTAACACAGGGAACACAACTCAGTACGGAGTCCTCTAGCGCACACCACAACCTCTCCTTAGGTGGCTGTCCCTTTAGATGAGAATGGCAAGAGGAAATAGAATTAGGGCGGACCTCCTCTCACCCGTAGCTCAGCCAGGGGCCAGCTCTGCCCATGAGACACCAGCTCAGGGGTCAGAATGACTCCGTGTAGAAGAGCAGATTTTCTGCAAAGTCTCATCTTGGAGCGGAAGTGTGTGCTCTGATGAGAGTCGACAGTCCTCTCCTGGCTCAGCAGTCAGCCGAAGAGGCCAGAGGACTCAGGCAAGCCAGTAGACAGGCCCAGGCTCCCCCCAGTGTCTGTCTGTCCCTCCCTCCCTCCCTCCCTCCTTATACTACAACTTCCCCCCCCTGCCCCCCTCCCTGCGGCCCAGGGCCAATGTGGAGCCCCCTCTCTGTGGGACAAGGTCAGAAAGTGGGGACAAAAATTGGGACAGGATGGGCTGGGAAGGTGGCTCAGTGGTAGAGCGCTTGCCTTGCATGCATGAGGCCCTGGGTTCGATTCCTCAGCACCACATAAGCAAGAAGAAAAAAGCCGGAAGTGGTGCTGTGGCTCAAGTGGTAGAGTGCTAGCCTTGAGCTGAAGAGCTGAGGGACAGCACCCAGGCCCAGAGTTCAGGCCCCACGACCGGACCCCCCCAAAAAAAATCAGGACAGGAGATGCTATTTCTGTCCCTACTGCTAAGGCCAAGGGCCTAGGGCTCAAGGGCTGCAGAGGGCATTGGGGACACTCTCCACAAGACCCTCTGCGGAGGACAAGGCCCTCTGACCCCTCCTCCCACCGCTCTCCAAAATCAAGGGAAATAAATCATTTTGAGCAAGTCTGGGAGAAGGGACACGTGACTGGTAACCTAGACAACGCGGTGGCTCAGTGGTACTGCGCGTGTGCGCTCTCCAGGGTCTGAGGAAGGAAGCGGCTGGCTGATGGATCATTCCAATGTGTATTTATACTTCCTGCCTACGGGTCCAGGAGCAGCCATCCTCTTAATAAAAAAGACCGTTCTGCACCTTGAGGTGTTCTCACACACTCAGTGCCTCACTAGCGGGGACTGCCACCTCTCCTAGCACACGCTCTATCATGTGGCTAAGCTGTTGCTCCTGTAACACGTCAATTTTTCAGCCCAAACAGATGTCAGTTCTCACAGCCTGATGGGTGCAAACCTCTCAGTATAACAGGGAGAAAGTCTGTCCCCTACACACCCACAAGCCTCACAAACAGGGTGGCCAATCGAGGTAGGCTGCTTCATAAATCAGCTGTCAAAAACAGCCAACAGCAGGACACTGGTAGCTCAGGCCTGTAATCCTAGCTACTCAGGAGGCTGAGACCTGAGAATCTCGAGTTCAAAGCCAACCTAGGCAGGTAAGTCCATAAGACTCTTATCTCCAATTAAACTACTCAGAAAACCAGAAGTGGCACTATGGCTCAAATGGTAGAGATCTCGCCTTGCGCTGGCTCAGGGACAGTGCCCAGGCCCAGAGTTCAAGGGTTTGCAAAGTGCTTTTACCCTTTTTTCCTCCATGCTCCCAGTAGCACTGCAAAGGAGGCAGCACAGGACTGTCACCTCATTTCCATAGTGGAACTCAAGCCAGTGCCAGTGGCTCATGTCTGTAATCCTAGCTAGTCAGGAGGCTGAGATCTAAGTATCTTGGTTTAAAGCCAGCCCAGTGCCAGCAGGGAAATCTGTGAGACTCTTATCTCCAATTCCCCAGCAAAATACCAGAAGCAAAACTGTAACTCAAGTAAGTGGTAGAAGGCCAACCTTGAGCAAAAAAGCTAAGGGAGAATGTCCTGGCCCTGAGTTCAAGCCCAGTACCAGTGCACACATGCTACATGTGAGCACGTACGTACACGTACACACACACACACACACACACACACACAGTGTGAGGCTCAGAGCTTGGTGAAGGGTTATGATCACCAGCAGGTCAATGATAACGTGGGACAGAACTTGATGCCACTTTGACCAGTGTCACCACCCCCATACCCATGAGCAGATTGAAATTGTTGTTCATTCCAACCACATCAAGCCATCAAGCCTACAGGGGTTGAAGTGAGCTGGCCCGATGCTCCTAAAGCCTCCACAACCTGTGCAGCTCCAGGTAGAATCTTCTAGGTACCCAGGTACACAACAGGCCAGAAAAGAAGCGAACCCACAGCACAGCTTCTGGAGAAGCGCTCTGCTGCAGTGACGGAGCACAGGGCTCGTACCAGGGGTCGGCTGCCACAGCAGGATCCTGCGTCCTCAGTGCCCATCTGCTGCAGGTAGGAGGCAGGGCTGCACACAGGGGAAGGCGGAACTTACATAGAGTAAGACGCACCAAGCTCTGGCGAATACGTGCATGTACACACACATATATAATACAAATACACAGCGAGCCACTGAGCAAGTCTTGATTGTTCCAAAAATTCACGCCCCTATTAAAGCATGAACATGTACAGCTAAGCAGATGGTCTGAAAGACACTAACGAGCCCCCATGCTCAGCCACTCTTGGTACCCACAAAGCACGGGTAGTATATCCCAGCCCCAGCCGACAGGATGGACCTCCACCTTTAGCTAGACTCATCTAATTCTTTCTCTGGAACCGAAAGGACAGGGGTTAAAGAAGAGGAGTGATAATGGACACTGGAGCACCACTCTGCTAGAAGACTCCAGAAATACACAGCCAAGCAGAATCCAGGAAGCAGAAAGCACAAGACCCCAGTACAATTAAGAAGAAGGTACTGCAGACTTCCATGGCCATACTTCCCATGCCCAGGCCACCTGAACTCCCCACTGCACCCTGCCAAGGAAATCCATTCAGCTACAGGGTCTGCATGTCTGTTCACTGCACCTAAAAAGCTCAAGACCAAGTGGGACATAAGCTCTGAAGGCTTTCCATCTACAAGGGAGGTCAGCAGAGCCCCCAGCGTCACTGGCCTTCAATGACCATACTGAGTGGGCACTTCCTTGACTCTGGCTGGATTGAGAGCAAACCCATGTAGAGCGGTGCTGCAATGATTCTGTAGTACTTACTTCTATCAGCTAGCCCAGCGAGCACACAACCTCGTTCCTCATATAGGAGGGGAGGCTCAAGTTGCAATGGGTGGACACACTCAGCCGCCCTCATCTTCTAAGCCCATTGCCAGGGAAGGGATCTATCAGCTACACAAGTACTGGGTTCTCAAGGTTTTGTGCTGCCAGTTAGTTCCCTGCCCTCTCTGTGGCCCTTCCTTGGGGTAGGAAGAAGAGGAGGATGCTAGCTAACCATGCTCTCATGCTCAGGGCTTTATGTATATTAACTCACTCAATTCACACAGCAACCCTGTAGCAACAAGATAATGGAGGCACAGGAAAGTCAGGGGGCATCTGCAGAGTCCAGTGCTGGCCAGTGTTACCCCACAGATCAATCCCAGGTGGTCTGCTGGTGTTGGGACTCCAGTAAAAGCAGGCAGCTCTGCACGGAGCCACAGCAGTGCTCTGCAGAGGTTTGTTTGTGTGTCTAATGCCAAAGCAGACTGATACAGAGAACCAAGCAAGACATCATTGCTGTTAAAAAAGAAACAAAAAGCCTCAACGTCCAAAGAAGGCTTCCTCTGGCACTACACCTGCTACTGAGCCATAATCTATGTGCTTTGATTCCCTCCCTTCTTTCTGGGGTTTTATTTTATATTTGAAGACTAGGTATCCTAATGTAGCCGAGTGGCCTCCAACTTGCAACTGTAGCCCAGGCTGGCTTCTAACTCACCGTTCTCCTGCCTCAACCTCCCAAGTGCTGGAATTACAGGCATGTCCTATCATGCCTAGCTGTGTTCTTTCATTCTTCTATATCTTTGTACATTCTCTGCCTCCATTGACTGTCAAAGAGCTTCAAAGGCCAGCTCAGATGCCAGCTCCCCTCTAGCATTCTTAGCTTTCTTCACCTTCCCCCAGCAAGGGCCAATAGAAAAGGGACACCCCCCATGCCCCCACCCCCTTCTCAAGGCATTCCATCCACACTGCTATGACAGACCTTGTTATCCTCCATTATCCATTACCCAGCTCTCTTCCTCCCTGGCCCCTCCCCCGGAAAGGCCCAGCCCTGTGGTGTCAGGATCAAGCTTGGCATCTGGTGTGGTTAGGCACAGGAAGTAGATGTCTGCCACAGACCAGGACTAGCTCCCAGCAGTAGGCTGCTGGGCTGCCTGCCGTTCCCTCCACATCCCATCACCTCCCAGCCACACGGCTCCTCCGTTTGTAATTGCGTTTGTCAGCCTCACACAGCACAGTCTTCCTGCAGGACCCCACCAGCACTCTGGAGTCTAGTTAAAAGAGAGAACATCTCTTCCACTTTATCCCTATGGAAACATGTCCAGATAATCAGTATTCCCAGCATAGAGGCCTCCTTGAAGCAAATCCTCCCTTCCAGCATGAGCTTGCTTAACTCTTCATTTTCACTTTAGAAAGGAAGTGGAAATTAGGTCGAAACAACTGAATAACATTGCAAAATTCTCAGGGTTATAAATAGCCATGTGCTCTAGCACTCGGCAGTACTGGAGTGCTCTAGCAGAGGGCCAGGAAGGAGCCCTGCCCCTTCCCAAGCCAGCACCTCTCCCCCAGGCCGGGGCTCTCCCCTTTCCTCCCATCTTCTCTCTCTTATCTGTCTCTTTCCTCAGTCATGCAAGGCAACTCTCCCAAGAGCTACTACACCCCCAGCCCCCTCCCACTCTCTGTACAGCCCAACAAACACAACAATAATCTGGAACATTCTAAAGGCCATGGAACAGGAGAGGCCCACATAGATCTGAAGGCACGCGGCTAAAGCCCAGCTCAGGAGCCACACCACGGAGGAACAAGAGAACAGAAGAGCTAGGCTTCCTGGAGCATCTCTAAGAGGCTTCGAAGAGGTGTGATCATTAAAAACAAACAAACAACCAGCCAGTGCCATGAGGAAAGCCCTCTGGAGGCCCCATCTCAGGGAGGAGGTGAAGGAGCACTGCCTGGCAGAGAGAATTCATGATGGAGAATGCCAGAAGGTTCCAGCTCCTGCCTCCCCCGTTCCCTCAAGGCCATGGCTAGTGCCTTCTGTTCTATTCCTTCTCTGGGACTCAGGGGGGGAGGCCTAGGCAAGTCTGGTTTAGCGTGTACTGCAAACCAGGGTGAGCAGCCTTCCCAGGAAGATGACTAGAGGCCACCCCCTCCTTCTAATCACACCACCATCTCAGCGGCTCCCCTGGCCATGTTCTCTGCAGAGGTGATCCACTCCCAGGGCAGCCCCCAGTGTGTGTGTGGAGGGGGGAGTGGAGGCGCAGCTCAGGTTCCATCCTCTACTGCTGCGCTGCTTCAAAGGAGCCTTCATGCTGACCACCAGCTCTCCCAAATACAGCTAAAGGCCACTAGCTCACACACACACGCCCTGCACACCCCTCTCCTCAGAGGACAAGAGGGCACTGTGGGTGGCACATCTGCCTTGTGGTGGCGTTGGGGAGGAACTGGCTTTCCCACTCATCTGACCACCTGTGTCTCAAACCCTGCTCTTACCAGTCCACACTTTTGCCTGTGCTATTGACTCCATGCTTGTCCAATGGGCAAACACCAAACCCCACCTCCACCTCCCAGGCCCAGCCCCAGAGAACCTCACTCCTCTTGATGGCTCCCCGAGCCTCTGACCTCAGGTAAAACCAACTGCACCTTTGCTGGTTGCTCTGATCTTTTACCAATCCCTCCCGATTCCTCCAATGCGCAGTCTTCCCAGACTGCTGAAGCAGGGCCAGCACACCAGCACACGGGGATCCTGGCACTGACACAGGAGCGTGCCCTCCGCCAGCCCTCTGGATGGGAGCCTGCCTTTGGACAGGCCCCGGGGTGAGGGAAGGCCTAAGCAACGGGCCCCAGGCCAGCAGATCAATGGCTGTCATTAGACCTCCCCTACATGACGCTAAACTGGGGAGGGGGGGGGCGTCAGGTCAGGCCTCCCACTCCAGGAGCGCGATCAACCAGGCCTCCCACTCCAGGAGCGCGATCAACCTGTGGCCGCTCTCCTTCTCCTGCTGTCCACTGTCTGTAGTGCATAGCCAACATAGAGCCCACAAAAATGACACCCCAAATGTACCCTCCAGGGTGACCCTGACAGAACTTTCCAAATCCCTAACTTCAATAACCCAGGTGACAGACTCAGAGGGGTGAAGTATTGACAGACCTTTCCTTGTTTGGGAAAAGCAAGCAAACACAGGCTGAGAAAAAAAATAAACAGATGAGCTATGTATGGGTTGGTCTGTGCGCTAGTACTGGGGTTTGAACTCAGAGCCTGGGTGCTGTCCTTTAACTTTTTCACTCAAGGCTAGTGCTCTACCATGTGAGCCACAGCTCCATTTCTGGTTTTTTGCTGGTTAGTTAGAGATAAAAGCTTCACTGATTTTTCTGCTTGGGCTCTCTTTGAACCTCAGTCCCCAGATCTCAACCTCCTGAGTTGCCAGGTGCCTTGCTTCAAGGTTTAAGGAACTGTTCAACGGCTAGGCACTAGTGGCTCACACTTGTAATCGTAGCTACTCAGGAGGCTGAGATCTAAGGATCACAGTTCAAAGCCAGCTCGGGCAAGAAACTCTGTGAAACTCTTATCTCCAATAATAACAAACAAACAAAAAGCCAGAAGTGGAGCTGTGGTTCAAGTGGTACAGAGCTAGCCTTGTGCAAAAAGATCAGGAACAGTGCCCAGGCCCTGAGTTCAAACCCAAGGACCAGCACTAAAAACAAAACAAAACAAAATACCTGCTCAGAGGATCACAGAGAACACCAGCACTGCACAGGGAGAGAGCCTGGGTAAGGCAGGGTATGGCCGACTAAGAAAATACATGTGTTACAGCTGAAACCCAAAGGCTGTGGGCCAGAATCCTTCAAGAGTGGCCACAACAACCCAGCATTGTCCTCATAAATTAGGCCAAGTCCTCCCTCTCACTTTATAGAAAAAGGAACAGAGGTCCAAGAGCTGGCAATGCCACACCAGGCCACCACTTAAAGACAAAAGAAAGCCAGACCCTCCCCCCACTCTCAGCTCTCTCTCCCTCCCTCCCCTCTCTCTCCCCTTCCCCCCTCTCTTCCTCTCCCCCCCGCCTTCCAGGGGTGTGCCTTTCCCAACTCCACCTCCCAGGAAGCATTGTTGTTTAGCCATGGGGACTTGTGTTCTGAGTGGGACAGGCCTGGATTTGGATCCCTGCTCTAAAAACGTCCTGATCTGTAAAAGGAAGATGAGAACCAAGCAACTCTACTTGGCAAAGTCCTGGGAACATTAAAGCAATTAATGTATGTAAAGCTCCATCCACACATCACACCAGTCACAGAGTAAGCAAAAATCTAGCTGCATGGACTTGGAGTGGAACCACATCTCCTCTGGGATAAAAACACCAGTCCGGCTCCGGTGGCTCACTCCTGTCATCCTAGCTATTCAAAAGGCTGAGATTGGAGGATCACAGTGCAAAGCAGCTCAGGCATGACAGGCTGTGAGATATTATCTCTAATTAACCACCAAAAAGCTGGAAGTGGAGCTGTGGCTCAAGGGGTAGAGTGCCACCTTTCAGCAAAAAAGCTAAGGGACAATACCCAGGCTCTTTGTGCAAGCCTCAGTACCACACACGCACATGCGCGTGCACGTGCGCACGCACACACACGCGCGCACACACACACACACAGAACCCTCCCTGCCAGGCTGTGGTATGTTGTGGACAAAAATGAAAGGGACCTATGAAAGCAATTAGGGAGAGAAATTTCTACAAAGTCCAGGCATTTGATGGTGGCATTCTACTGTTATTACTACACCTTTGGAAGAACCAGCCAACATAGTAGCTAGTGATCTTTTCTAGTGACTCAAAATCAACAAATGCCTTAAGCACCCAGGCAGGCAGGTAAATAAACCACATAGCCTCCAAGAAGTAGGGGCTGGGAAAACTGGAAACTTCTACTGAGCCTGTAAAAGTTCAAATTCAGTTTGTTTTTTAAATGCAACTTCAGCCTGGTGCCAGTGGCTCACACCTGTAATTCTAGGTACACAGGATGGATGCTAAGATTCTGGAGGATCACAGTTTGAAGGTAGCCCAGGCAAAAAAAAACCCATGAGATTCCATCTCCAAATTAACCAGCAAATGTGAGGCATCAGTGGCTCACATCTATAATCCTAGCTACTCAGGAGGCTGAGATTTGAAGACTGAGGTTCAAAAAGAGCCCAGGCAGAAAAATCTGAGACCTTTTTTTTTTTCCCCCTTCTTTTTGTTGGTCATGACATTTGAACTCTGGGCCTGGACACTGTCCCTGAGCTTTTCAGCTCAAGGCTAATGCTCTACCACTTGAGCCACAACACCACATCCGGTTTTCTGGTGGCTAATTGGACATAAGAGTCTCATAGACTTTGCTGCCTGGGCTGGCTTTGAACCACAATCTGCAGGTCTCTGCCTCCTGAGTAGCTAGGATTACAGGTGTGAGCCACCAGTGCTTCGCTCTTTATCTCTAATAATTATAATTAATAAAAAGCCAGAAGTGGAGCTGTGGCTCAAGTGACAGGGTGCCAGCTTTGAGCAAAAAAGCCAAGTAAGAAAGAGAGGCCCGGAGCTCAAACACCAGTTATCAATAAAAATGCAACCTGGCCACAAGGCTACTTTGTAGCCCCTGGCCCACCGGTCCTTCTGTTTTTTTGTTTGTTTGTTTGTTTTTTTAACCACACATAAGGGTCATTTTGTGTGACCTGGTTTTGTCTTTCCAGTGCTTAGGTTAAGCACTGTGAAGACGAACGGTGACTTACACGCTCAAGTCACTTCTGGTGGCCTAGAACAGTGCGGGCCTCAGGGCAGGGACTCAACAATAACTCAAAGTGGTCAAACTGGAAATAAGTTTCAAGTTCCCAGCCCCTCCGAGATGCTGCCATGTGGAAGGTTTTACTTTCCATCCAGATCCTGGGACCAGGCTCACTTAGTGCAGCTGGACTGCACTAAGGGAAGTGACTGAGTCGGAGACCGATGTGCCCCACAGGGGGTTTTCCTCAGCCAGCATCTTGCTAGGTTGCCTAGTGTGGTCTTGAATTCCTACACTCCCAGCATCTTCCTGTCTCAGCCTCTGAGTGCCAGGACCACCAGCACCCAGCCTGGGGCAGGTTTTTTTCTTCAACTACATCAGATAGGCTACTTGTAGCCATTCACACAGATGGTACTGATAACACTAGATGCTATCCAAGCACGGAACAAGCTAGAACTTGTAGACAGCAGTGCCATTAGAAGAAGGCTGAACCCCTGCTTCCTGTAGAAGCAGCACAGGGAATAAAAAGAATCACCAGCCTCAGTATTAACAGCCCAGCTCCAGCAAAACAGTTCATGAGATTCCATCTCAACCATCAGCTGGGCAAGGTGGTGTGTGCCCATGATACCAGGGCTGCTGATGCATAAACAGGAGGATCACAGATCAAGCTGGGCTGAAACATAAGGCCTCATGAACACACCTCAAAAATAATGAACACAAAAAGAGCTGGTAAAGTGGCTCAAGTGGGAGAGAATCTGCTGAGCAAGCAGAAAACATGAGTTCAAACCCCACTGCAGCCTAAATAATCAGTAATTCACCAAAGGAGGTCTCAGTCCACCTTCTCCACTCACACAGTCCAGGATGACCTCGGGCAGGTGCTAACACCGTTATTTTCATCAATGGAATGTGGGTAACCACGGTTCCTTCAAGAGGGGCTTGGACACCATCAGATTTGCAGGGTCCCAGCACCGCACAGCCAGTGTGTCAGCCTTCACCATGTGGCTACAGAGCACTAGACCCATGGCCACTGTGCGGGTCAAAGTGAGAGGTGGGCTGTCCTGACTACAAAATGGGCACATCCCAAAAAGGTACTGCAAACCAATGGAGCTACCCCACCAAGCGCTGTTTCCTGTCCTTTGCTTGGTATGATAATACTTGGAATAGACAAAGTTGAAAAGCACATGACTACCATTCATTGCACCTGCTTTTATGCTTTCAAAAACAGCGACTAGGGTCTGTATCATCATCATAGTCATCGTCCTGACAGTTCTGCGATTTGAACTCAAGGCCTCACACCCAGCGCTCTACCTGGAATGACAGGTGTGTACCACTACACCCGGCCCCTGCCTGCCTCATTTTTTTCTACTGGACAGCATCCCCTTAGCAGAGTTTGGCCCCAACGTGGGGTCCCTTGCCCCACCGGTGACTAGATCCACACCTCCTTCCTCTTGACAAATCTAAGCCTTCTGTTTATTTAGTAAATATTACGGCGCCTAACCTGTGTGGGGTGCCCGGGAGGCAAGGGCGACACCGGACACTGCCTGCCTTCTTCCTGTGGGCCTCATCTTCTGGTTATCTTCGGACGGAACCGCGGGCCCCGCGCGCGCGCGGTGCGGCCTGGATCGCCGCAGTCTCCGAACCGTAAACAGACGCGCGACGGCGGCGGCGGAGCCGGGGCGGGGAGGGAGAGACCCGGGTGTTCACCGTGGGACACGGCTCAGTCGGGGACCGGGGACGCCTCCCCGGGAAGGCGCCCAGGGGTGAGGGGGGGCCGGGGGACCCCCGGAGGTCGAGGGACGCTCGGTGGAAGGCCCCAGGAAGGCCCGGAGCCCCGAGCGGAGGGGGCGGGCCCGGCGCTGACCGGAGGGTGGCTGGGGAGCCGGGCAGAGCTGCACCCCGCGTCCCAGCGGCGATCTGA
>NW_012267229.1:24310838-24357184 GCF_000151885.1 Dipodomys ordii
CCGCCAGGGCGGCCCAGGCCGTAGCCTCGGGGCCTGCCCGCCGCTCAGATCTACTCCTACCCCCCCACACCCCGGGCGGATCCCCGTCTACCCCCTGCCCCCCGTCCCCCACTCACCAGGGCGCCGACCTAGGCCCGGCTCCCGCGCCCGGGTCTCAGCGACCGCGGCCCCACCAGCCTCCGCCCGCCCCGCCTCCCTGGGGTCCCGCCCCCCCTCAGCCCTTCCTGGCAGTCTATTAGTCTGTTTTGCCGTCGCGCTAAAAGTTCTTCCTTCAATTGGGTGAATGGTCCGTCACTCCAAAAGAGGCGGGCTCAGCTACCAGCGCGGGCTGGGGGTCGCCGGCTGTCCCCGCCTCCCCAGCCTCCTTGTCTCTTAAAGAGACAGGATGGTTTTTCTCCGGCGGGCTGTCTGACCGCGAGCACCGCGGTGTCCAGCCAATGCTCAGGGCAGCTTTCCATCCCTTCTTCTTCCTCTCAGTACGACTTCTCGTTCTTGTTTAATTGCACACAGCGCGAGAGCGTAGGGAAAGGTTCTGAACCCCTGCGACACACCCGAGGGGGAGAGGACCCCGCGGCCCCCCGGTGCCATCAACGCTGCCCAGTGGGCGGGTCACGCGCACCCTCCGCCGCGGGCTCGGCTGGCTTGGGGATCCGAGTGGGAGGTGACAGTCGGAGATGGAGCTAATTATACCGGCGCCCGGGGCTGACCGTGGGCGCGGAGCAGCGGCGGGCGCAGCGCCGCCGTGCCGGGGGAGGGACGCGTCCGTGGGCGGCGGCGTTCAGCACCGCACCTGCGGGGCCCGGGGGGCCGGGCGCCGCGCCGGGGACGCCCCGGCCGGCACTGCGCATGCCCGGCTGCGGGCGCGGAGACGGGCCGCCCAGACTCTGTCCGTCATCTCTAAAGGTGGTGGACAGCGAGGACCCATCCCCACCCGCAAGTTGTATCCTTCATTTTCCACGTAGAGTCCAGTGCGCACCACGGCTGCATGCCTTCACTCTTGGCTCTCGGTTTCTGGGGCTCCCCGCTCCCCCAAAGACAGATAAGGGAACAAACAAGACAAAGGGGGGGTAAAAACCCTCTTGTTTCCATTTTTCTAGTTCTATTAACTCATTTTCCTAGGCAGATCCTTACAACAGTCTCCAGAAATAGAATGGACAAAACAAAAAGGGGCACTCGGCAAAGAGACAATACTGACCCCTTCGCTTGGACCGCATACTCTCCAGGGCAGTTTTACCTCCCTGCTTCAATGGAGCCCCCAACACTTTTTGAATTGAGGGTGGGGTGTGTGTGTGTGTGTGTGTGTGTGTGTGTGATTTGAACTCAGGCTTAGGCACTCTCTTAGCTTTGTCACTCAAGGCTAGCATTCTACCTCTTGCGCCACAGCTCCAGTGCCAGCTTTTTGCTTGTTTATTGGTGACAAGAGCTAACAGAGTTTTTCTGTCTGGACTAGCTTTAAACCATAATTCTCAGATCTCAGCCTCCCAAGGAACTTGGCTTCACTTCATTGTTTTAAAAACAGGGAACCCAAAGGCTCTGAAAGAAATAAGGCGCACCTGGGCCAACCCGGAACCTGTAAGCCTGTAACTCGGATTCCACTCTGCTCCCTCTGATTCCACCCTCTCGCCCACTGGCCTGGCTTGTGAGCACTGAGTTGTGAGCTCTGTGAGCGTCCCTGCCTTGCTTCCCAGCCATGTTTCCCTTGTAAGGAATACCACCAGTTGGTGACTTCTTGCCCCGGAAGGAATGAGTGACACATCAGGGCTGTAAAGGCTAGGGGCCTTCCTTTTCCTCTTTCTGCCTCTCTTTCTCCTCTCCCTCCTCCTTCTTCTCTTCTTTCTCCTTGATTATGACGGTGACAGGATTACAGAGCCACCCAAATGAAAAGGTGGCAGGATCCCCAAATGATCATAGGGAGCAGAAAGCTCCTGCTGACCCAGATGGTTCACTTTCTGCTCAGTACTGTGTGCAACTAAATAATAATACTAAGGAGAAGAGAAAGGTTTGTGGCATGGATGGAAAGCTGTCCCCTAGCATTGGCTGAGAAATAATCCTCAAGTTTTCTTTTTTGTTGTTTTTAGGGGGGGCTGTTTTTGTTTTTGTTTTCCATTTTGATTTTAGAGCTGATCCTGCTCTCACATTAGCTGGAGAGAAACCTCCTCAAATTGTGTGTCTTGGGTGCCTCGCCCACCCCAGTCCTAGCCCTGCTCACTATGCACTTTTCCCAGAAGTGAATCATCTACCACAGCTTCACAATTCTTAGTCTTGTTTTTCTTCGAGTGCAAGTCATAGTAGCTACTTTTGCCGAGCTTGAGCAGAACTGGAGTTGCTGGCGGGCTGGAGGCTGACTCACAGAGGTGACAGAAACCTGGAGACCCAGGAGTAGAAAAGAGACTGCTGATGCCCTGGGGTGTTTGAGTGGCCAAATAGGTTTTAGCTTTTTCTTCTCTTCTTTGTATGTATGTATTTTATTATCTTTAAGTAGTTGTACAAAAGAGTTGCATTGTAACAAAGCAGTTTCTTTTCTTTCCTTTTTTTGGTCGTGGGCCTGAACTCTGGGCCTGGGCGCTGTCCCTCAGCTCTTCAGCTTAAGGCTAGCACTCTACCACTTGAACCACAGTGCAACTTCCGGCTTTTTCTGCTTATGTGGTACTGAGGAATCATACCCAAGGCCTCATGCAATCAAGGCAAGCACTCTACCACTAAGCCACCTTCCCAGCTCCACAAAGCAGTATATGAATACAGTGCATCTTGACTTTTCTCTTCTTCTTGATTGGAACTTTGTTATGTCAGTTAGAGGTTGGCCAATTTAAGGTAATGTGTTTATCCTTTAGCTCACAAGAGCAAACAGATCCACAGCTTCGTTCACACAAGGAAGCATTCCAGATTTTCCACCTTCATCCCGGCTTCTCTGCTGGGCAGCTGAGGTCAGGTGTCCTGTGTTCAGGCTGAGATCAAGTAGGAGCAGCTGGCTGTCACAACTGCAGGGGCCCCACTTGGCGTGGGGCACTTGGCGGTACATAGGAGTTCAGATCTCAGATTTGGTCATACACAGACCAGCACCGAGTGCTGGGTAACTGCATCTCCCTGGGACACATTCCATACTATGGGGAAGAAGAACGATCCAGCCTTAATGGATGTTCATGAAGGCTACATGAGGGCTAGGAAATATACAACACTGAGCACCGTGCTTGGCAGGTAGTAGATGCTCAGTTAATTTTAAGTTGTTTTTTAAACTCCTGTATTTATGATGTGGGTTTATATTAAGTTCCCCTAAAATGGAATCTGAAAGTGGAACATACTGAAATTGAAATCCTCCTCCCAGTTCCCCAATCCCTTTGACCTTCCCCCAAACCCAGCTTAGCACCCCAGCACTCAACATTCTGCTCTCCAATCACTCAGAGGGGAGAATTGCCATCCCTGCACTTTCTGTACTGGTGAATGAACTCGGGGCTTTTGCACTTGCCATGCAGATGCTCTATCACTTGAGCCACACCTCTAACCCTGAATCCCAAATCTTAACCAAGCTCACCAATTAGTCCATTCCTGGGTCAGCAATGAATGAGGCAGGACCTTCTTACAGGGCTACACCCCTGTACGTGTGTCCTGGCCAACCTATTCCCCTCCCCCCCGATAGACACTCCTGCATCTCCTGTCCTCTGCCTTCAACTCCTCATTCCGGGTTGATGACCTTGTTTCCACAGTGTGTGCAGAGGGCAAAAAAAAGAAGGAAAATGTCCATCAGTGCAGCATCTCTGTGCTCTGGCTCCTGTCCCCTCTCTGTATGGCCCAGCTCCTCTGCTCCTGAGCCAGGGGACCTGCATGTCTCCTTCTCCTCTCCTCCTCCCCACAGTCTTTGCTTCTGCAGAGCTGTCCTCTGAATTGTGTGTTAAAGGCCTAGTCTCAGCATGGTGCCTAGCGGGAGGACTTTAGGTCACTGGGGATGCACCCTCAAAGGGGATTGTGGGGTGCCAGTCTCTTTCACTCTCTTCCAAGTCTGGACATGAGGTGAGTAGGCCTCCTCTGACAGGTACTCTCCCCATGTTCCAGCTCAGGCTTCGAACCATGGGACCTATTACTGTGACCTGATACTTCCAACATGGGAGACAAAACCACCCTTTGGCTCCGGTGTAGGTTATCATTGCAGGTATGACTGACACGCATGCACTGCCCTCTTGTGGCTTCTGTCAGCCCCTCAGCACACATGGACACTGGACAGCAGACCATCTTTAGAGAGGTGGGGACCAAGGAAGGTATCACCTTCACCATGGCCTGCAACACCCTGGTGACCTGGCACTAGACTATCACCACGACTTCATCCATTTGCACTCCCCAGCCCCCGTTCTGCCTGAGTCTCTTGACCCCGATCTCCCACGCCGCACACACAGCGTCTTCCCACCTCTGCTCTGGGCCCTGGCTGCCCCACTCCAGGGAGGCCCACGCCAGTCATCACCGGTGATCTTCCTCACCCCATTCCCGCCATGCTCCAGGCTTCCCTGGGCACTCTGCCCACAAACCCAGCCTCCCCACCCCACTCCTTGCCCTTAGCCCACCCTACTTCTCTCCCCAGCTCTCATAGGTCATACTGCTTGTCTAGTTTCTGACATCAGTTTTAAACTCCATGACAAAAGAGATGTGAGCTGTCTAGTTCACAGCGGGACCCTGAGAACCTAGAATGTACCTAGTATGTCACACGTGTCCATATCTTACTTGTTGCCTTTTCTTTTTATTGGTGCCTGTTCTGGAGCTTGAACTCAAGACCTGAGTGCTTGACCTCAGGACTTGAGCACTGTCCCTAAGCTTCTTTTACTCAAGGCTAGTGCTCTACCATGTAAGCCACAGCTCCACTTCTGGCTTTTGGGTGTTTAGAGGTAAGAGTCTCATGGACTTTCCTGCCCAGCCTGAATCACAATTCTCGGATCTCAGCCTCCTGAGTAGTTTGGATTGCAGAATGAGCCACTGGTGCTTAGCTTCATTGCGATTTTTAAATGATTGTGGACAGACAGTCCCTGCCACCATACTGGCAAGATGGCACTATCTACATACACCTGCCAACAGCAATAGAACCAGCATTCATTGTGGGTCTACTGTGAGCCAATACTCTTCCTGGCTGTCACACAGATTCTCATTCTTAAAACAGTCGACTTTGGGTGGATATTAGTGTACCCATTTCACACATGAGGAAGACTGCTGTTTGGTGGTACAAAGAGACCTGCGCAGGCCACACCATCTATCTGGCTTATATGCAAGCCAGCATGCCTTCCGGACCCTCACCTTGCCTTCCCATGTTCGCTACCCAATAGGGACAACCTTCGTGGGGAGTCTCGTGCTTTAAACTCAGCTGGCTGACCTCACGCTCCTCTAAGTTCTGTTCACGCTCTTCTTTGACAAGTGAGGACGCAGAGGCACCTGCTGTGGTGACATTTGCTCCGATTATTCGTTAGACTAGTGGAGCCAGGATCCAAAGCCAGTTCTAACCTCAAGGCCTGTGTCCTCTCCTCCATGTTTCATTGTCTCTGCCCCAGAAAGCAAGGGAAGAAAAATGTCTGGACCAAGCGAATAAAGCATCATTAAGAAAATTCATGGTGACTTGGTTCTCTAAGCGGGAAGCAAAGGGCAGAAGGCAGACAGCCAGTCTAGCCTTGGCTCCTGCAGACGGGGGCTCACATAACTCACAATAACTTAATTGGCGAAGATCGCTCTTCCAGGAATGAGGGGTTTGGGTGGAAACTCAGGAGTCCCTGGGGCTCCGGTGCAGGCCGCCTGTGAGAAACTAGTGCCCCCTGCTGGCAGAATACCACCTATTACAATCCTCAACTGTGTGTGTGTGTGTAATGGGGTAGAAGGATATTGGAGCATATTCATTGAGACTTTAAAAAAATTCTAGCTCACAGAATAAATAAAAATAATAGCTACCACTTACCAATGTTACACTGGGGTGGAGGGCAGGCACTGTTTGAAGGGTTTTACATTAATTTATTTACTCCTAGGGACTTTATACACCACATCTTATTGAACTTTCACCCCAACCCTCTGAGCTAGGAATTATTATATTACTTCCATTTTTCACAAGGAGAAGTGGAACACAGAGAGATTAAGTAATTTGCTGTGCAGCTATTAAGTAGCTTAAGCATGTGAACTTTGACCTTGGGGGCCAGTGTTCTGGAAACCACTATAAGGCTTTTCTTCCAGTCTGGAGTTACCCCCAGCATGTATCCTAATGACGAGGTTCACTTCAAGACAACACATAGCAAAGGATTCAGTAATTTTCTTCTTCTTTTGGTGACATTGGGGATTGAATTCAGAGACTCATGATTGCTAAATAAGTACTTTACCACTTGAGCCATGCCCCCAACTCTTTTTGCTTTAATTTATTTTTAGAAAGTGTCTTGTATTTTTGCATGAGTTGGCCTGGGATCTCCAGCTTCCTAACTCTGCTTGCTGAGTTGCTGGGATTACAGAGATGCACAACCACACCCTAGCTCAGTGATACTTAAAAGAACAGTATGGTGAGTATGTGGCTTCCCATGTGCATCTCAGGGAGGCTGTGTGTGTCTGAACAGGAGAAGCTGCCAGACAGAGCTGGCTTAGCCCCAGAAGGAAGCAGTCTTAATTAGTAGTGTACAATATTAACAATCAGTGAGGAACAAGTCCTAGCAGTTCAGAACAGGCAGCCCCTGGAGAAAGTCCTCAAATACACCCCCCCTGCCCCTCCCTGTGTGACCAAAGTCCCGCTCCTTCCTTTCCCAACATAGGGGGAGGTGGAGGAGGATAGATGTCAGGGCTGCTGGGGAAGTGAGGTCAGAGGGCTGACTCAGATACTGATATGGAAGCAGTGTGTGTGTGTGTGTGTGTGTGCTGGTATTGGAGCTCGAACTCAGGGCCTAGACACACTTCCTGAGCTTTTATACTCTACCACTTGAGCCAGAGCTCTGCTTCTGGGGTATGTGTGTGGTTAAGTGGAGACGAGTCTCCTTAACTTTCCTGCCCAGGCTGACTTCAAACACTGATCCTCAGATCTTAGCCTCCAGAGTAGCTAGGATTACAGAAGTAAGCCACCAATGCCTGGCTAAGATTCTTGCTTTATAAATTACCCAGTCTATGGTATGTTGTCATAGCAGCCGAAAAACAAAATTATCCCACAATGCAATGTGGGGAAAAAATAGATGGGAGAAGTAAATTCATCCGTGCTGGAAGCCATGGAGGACAGATGCTTAGTTCCAATGTCTGATTACTGTGACTCATCGGAGGAGAGAATAAACAGGAGGCAGAGTCCCGGAGGCCATTGCCTCCCGGCCATTCCTCTGCTCCTGAAGCACCCACCTTGCTTTAGGATTTTCTCCCCTTGGGATCATGAGTACGGCGGGTGCGAACATCCACCTCCATTCTGCATTTTTGTCTCCACGAGACGGATTCCTGTGCTGTGCGTGTGTGGGACTGCAGGGTGAGAGACCGCGCAGGCACAGAGCTGTGATTTTGACAAACATTCCCAGTTGGCTTTGCAGCAAGGTGATGGTGCTGGGGCTGTGGCAAAGCATGTCCCTTCCCCATCAGAGAAGGTGTTAGCTCACACTCACTCAGTTCACCGGCCTATGCCATTAACGTGAGGCGCTACGAGGGTTTGGAGTTGCATTTCCCTCACTCCTGTGGGGATTCTGAATCTTTTTATGCTTAGTCACCACTTGGATTTGTTCCCCTATGAGTCCTCTCATGATAGCGTCTGATCATTTTTTATTCAGATACTGATTCTGCAGCAGCTCTGTGCTTAGACAGATATTAAATCTTGATCTGATTCTTGGTCTGCGTGTGGAGAGCTCTCATCAGATGCAGGGTTCATGCAGCACCATATGTCTTCTTCTAAATTATCATGGGTTTATTTAGAGATTTAGGTCTTTTTAAAATTTATTTGGTGCTAGTACTGGGGCTTGAACTCATGGCCTGAGCACTGTCTCTTAGCTTTTTCACAGTGGAAGGCTGCTGCTCTTCCACTTGAGCCACAGCTCCACTTTCAGCTTTGTGGTAGTTAAATGGAGATAAAAGTCTCCCTGACTTTCCTGCCTAGGCTGACTTCGAACTTCAATCCTCAGATCTCAGCCTCCTGAGTAGCTAGGATTACAGGTGTGGGTCACAGATACCTGGCCTTTAAGTTTTTAACCTTAACTCAAGTCTGGAATTCATTTTATAATGATCTCAAATAAAGTCCTGATTTCATTTTCTCTATCTTAGAAATGTCCCAAACACCAGCCACAAGCTATTGAACACTTAACAATGCCCTGCTCTGAACTGAAGTGGACTAAATTCTAAAACACACACTGAATTTTTAAGACTTAGCAAGACTTATAACTTCCATATTGGTTATATGTTGAAGCCTTTTGGGTGTGTTGGATAAAATAAGATATCATTAAAGTTAATTTCAGATATTTCATTTTTCTGCTTTGAATGTGATCACTAGAAAAAAATGTAATTATGTAGGTGGCTGACATCGTACTTCCTCTGGACAGCTTATATTCTATTTCCCAAAGTCAGACGTGACAGAATTATTGATGAACCCTTCTTTATTCTTTTTTACTATCTTTAATCCTCCTCTGAGGGTTGCTCTGCTTTGTCTTACAGGAGACCCCTGTCTTGTTCACTTCCATGAGCTCTGCAATGGCCCTTTTCCACGAATCAGCTCACGGGACAGTTCATGGGGGCAGTTCATGGGGACAAGCCCCGCCTCTCCAGAGAGGGAGTTAGACTGGAATTGCCAGCCTCCCTCCTAGCTCAGATGTGCATATCTGACCTTTGTGGGATGGATTGGATGTGAGCCATGAAATAAATCAAATTCTGCTTGGAGATTCCATTTCCATAGCCCCTGGGTGACAGAGGCAATAATCTAAGATGACTGCAAGAAGAGGATGCTATGTCAAGCTCTGTCCACTAGAGGGTGGCAATAGCAATGGCAGGTTCTTCAACACTGGGTACTGCTTGGGGCACAACTTACCCTAGTGTCTGGCTTTTAGCCTTTACAACACCATCGTAACATACTATCTTTTTCAAAATTCATTTTGTTTTTAAGACAATTTGCCTACGTAGCCTAGCCTGGTCTAGAACTCCTCATCTCCTGCTTCAGTTTCCCCAAGTGTTAGAGTGACAGCCATGAGCCACCACACCTGAAACTCAGTATTTTTTTTTTTTTTGGGTCCGGTTGTCGGGCTGGGCACTGTCCCTCAGCTTTTCAGCTCAAGGCTAGCGCTCTACCACTTGAGCCACAGCACCACTCCTGGCTTTTTTCTTTTTGCTTATGTGGTGCTGAGGAATCGAACCCAGGGCCTCAGGCATGCAAGGCAAGTGCTCTACCACTGAGCCACCTTCCTAGCCCAAAACTCAGTATTTTTTAATAATAATAAATATTCTCTTTTCTTAACCAGCCATATTCTTTTGCTTACCTATGGAACCATGATATATTAGTTTTGTCTCTCAAGGAAGTGTAGCTTAGATTTCTTGTTATTTCCCCTATTTCTAAAAACCCACTTCTATTTTAATGAGTTTTCTTTTCCTACTTTTTTTCAACTTATTTTCTTATTCTTTTTTCTATTTCTCCAGAAGAGTCTCATCTTAGCCTGGGAGGGACCAGAGCAAAAATATCCATGCTAATAGCTTGTGGAGAGGTACAGCCTCGGAGCGAGCAGGGAAGAGAGAAGCAGGGCAGCAAGGCCCAGGCTGATGCTGTGCCCAGGGCCCCCTCAGGGTGCTGGTGTGAACCACTCTGTCCTGGAGCATCCTGAGAAAAGGAGAGCGGGGGAGGATTTGTCACTGCCCCTTCCCATCTCCTACCTCATCTCCTATGGTTCAAAGGGCAGGGCACGGGTCCTTTGGTGTGGCTAGCCTGCACCTGCACCGGCCTCTTCTGGGAGGTGCAGAGCCTCTGCACCGTCCTGCAGGAGCAGTGGTGGCAGGATGGGGTTCCTCCAGCCTGCCATGTATTGGGTGACCTGGAGCCTGCCCGGGGGTTAGCTCGCTGTCCCCACTAGAGACCCTCCACCTCAGAGGAAGTCCAGTGGTTCTGGCACAAGGCTGACAAGCACTGAGGTCTGGTGAGGATGTTAGCCAGAACCCCAGGGCAGTGCATGCGCGGTGTGGCACACTCCCCCTACACCCAAGACGCGCATTCACCTCATGTCCTCTACCTGCAGCAAAACGACAATGAGAGGTTCATTTCTTCTGCAAGAAATGGGTTGGAGGTCAATCCTCCTAGGAGGAAGCCTATGACAGTTTGGGGGGGGATTATTTTCTGTCCATACTAGGGTTTGAATTCAGGGCCTGGGCACTGTCCCTTAGTTTTTTTTTCACTCAAAGCTGGCACTCTACCATTTGAGCCACAACTCTGCTTCTAGCTTTTTGGTAGTTCATTGGAAATAAGACTCTCACAGACTTTCCTGCCCAAACTGACTTCGAACCATGATCCTCAGATCTCAGCCTCCTAAGTAGCTAGGATTACAGGTGTGAGCCACTTTAAACATTTTAAAGAGTGTAACCAAACCAAATTCAGTTCCTGCTGCTGTAACTGGTTCCATGTTAATGATTCATCTTTTCCCCTCTGCCTGAAATATAACTGCTTCTTTTGTTGTTGTTGTTGTTGGTTGTGGGGCTTGAACTCTGGGCCTGGGCTCTGAACTGTGGGCCTGTCCCTGAACTCTTCAGCTCAAGGCGAACACTCTACCATTTGAACCACAGCACCATTTCCGGTTTTCTGGTGGTTAATTGGAGATAAGAGTCTCACAGACTTTGCTGCCTGGTCTGGCTTTGAACTGTGATCCTCAGATCTCAGCCTCCTGATAGCTAGGAGTGTAGGCACCCAGCTTGAAATATAACTTCTGAACAGTATTTCCACAGATAATCTTCACCCATGTTCTTTATTACTTGTTGAAAGTATTCACATGACCAAGACACTCACAGGACTGCACGTCTACCTTAATTTCCCAGCTCCTCGTCGTGAAGCCTATGTATGAAGCTTTTGCTGCAAGGGCTGGCCTATCAAGGTTTCTGCGCTCTGGTTTTGCTAGTGGTCAGTGCATTTGGCTGGTGGCAGGATTCTTTCTGCACAGGGAAGGTACTGGTGGATGTTTTCTTCTTGTGTGTTTTTCTCTGATGTTTTGTGAGGGCTGACCTCTGGCTGAAGTTTTTTCCGCATTCGTTACATTCATAGGGCTTTTCCCCAGTATGAATTCGCTGGTGTTTTGTGAGGGCTGACTTTTCATGGAACGTTTTCCCACACGTGGGGCATTTGTAGGGGTTTTCTCCTGTGTGAGTTCTCTGATGCACGATGAGGTTGCATTTCACGCCGAAAGACCTGGAGCATTCGCTGCATTGATAAGGTTTCTCTCCTGTGTGGGTCCTCCGATGCTGAGTGAGGTTTGATTTCACACAGAAGCGTTTCCCACACTCGCTGCATTTGTATGGCTTCTCTCCGGTGTGAGTTCTCTGATGAACCGTGAGTGCCGATTTTTGGCAGAACGACTTCCCACACTGCTGGCAGCTGTGCGGCTTTTCTCCCGTGTGAGTTCTCTGATGCTCTGTGAGGTTGGACTTCACTGAGAAGGATTTCTCACACTCGCTGCACTCAAAGGCTTTCTTCCCTGTGTGTGTGCTCTGGTGTTGGGTAAGGCCTGCTTTGCTTCCGAAGCTTTCCCCACAGCGACTGCAGTCATGGGTCTTCCGTCCTGGGGTGGTGCCTTGCTTTCCAGCCTTGCGTGTGCCCCCACTCCCCTCACCCTCCTCAGGGGCTCTCTCCAAGCGTGACCTCCCACGTGGAGTGCGCTCAGACTTTGGGAGAAAGGTCTTCTCATCTTTACTACCTTTAGGCTTTTTATCTCCTGGGCTCTTTCTCTTGTTGGAAGTCGGGTATGGCTCCTGGGAGGCACTGTCCTCGCCGGTGCCCATGTTGGGCGTTCCTGTGGTGTGAGGTTTCCAGTGTGGACATGATTTTTCACGAGGGGATTTCCCACCTTCCCAGTAGTCAGAGGCCTTGGCCCCTGCGTGGGCTCGCTCACGGCCAACTTGTCCACCTATGAACCTCCTTTTATGTTGGGGAAGCTGGGACTTCCCCTCCACAGCCTCCCTCTGTGTGTTACACTCACGGTGAGTTGTGGGATGCCTTGACTTGATGCACGAGGATTTTGCACTCTGGCTGGACTCACTTGGTTTCCTCTTTTTAAGGGTTTCTGGACCAGAATCAAGCTTTGACTTTTTCCTTGGGGCTGATCTGCAGTCATGATTTGCTGGTGGTTTCTCTATGGTGCCAGCTCTCTCACATGAGCCAGAGGCTGTCTTTCTGTACAAGGTCTTCCCACAATGGTTATCCTCAAGAAGTTGCTCCAAAGACACATTTTTCTGATGAGGAACGAGGTCCTCATCAGAACTGAGGGATTTCTGGTTTGGACGCACTTTACAGGGCTGCCTTCCGGTGTGCACTTCCTCAGGCTGGGGGTCGGAGGACCCGCCTCCTCTGGCATCAGTGGACTTCTTCCTGACATGGTTCCTGTGACTAATAAGTAATTCTGAAATGCCTTTCAAGCTTGTTCCAAACGAGTCACACTTATGGGCTATTTTTCTTGAGGATCCTGGATTTGTGGTTATATTAACTCTTTCTCGTAAGGCCTTCTTTCTTTCTTTCATCAATGTTTTGTTGTGGATGACTAAAACTGGCCTCAAATATTTCTCTTCATTTTCTTGAATTTCTACTTTCATGTTATTGTCATTCTGGGGTTCTAGAAATATGAAAAGTAAAGTATATGTTATAAATCTTTACATAGCTTTTTTGTACTGGTCCTGGGACTTGAGCTCAGGGCCTGGGCACTGTCCCTGAGATTTGTTTGCTCAAGGCTAGCGCTCTATCACTTGAGCCACAAGCTCTGTGTTTAATTGGAGATAAGAATCTCACAGAGCTGGGTACCAGTGGCTCACACCTGTAATCCTAGCTACTCAGGAGACTGAGATCTGAAAATCTCGGTTAAAAGCCAGTCAAGGCTTTGAGACTGTTTTTTTTTTTTTTTTGCTGGTCGTGGGACCTGAAACTCTGGGCCTGGGAGCTGTCCCTCAGCTCTTCAGCTCAAGGCCAGTGCCCTACCACTTGAGCCACAGCACCACTTCCAGCTTTTTCTGCTTATGCGGTGCTAAGGAATTAAACCCAGGGCCTCATGCATGCGAGGCAAACACTACCACTGAGCCACCTTCCCAGCCCCGGCTTTGAGACTCTTATCTCCAATAAACTACCAGAAAATCGGAAGTGGTGCTGTGGCTCAAGTGGCAGAGCACTAGCCTTGAGCTGAAGAGCTGAGGCTGAGGGACAGCATCCAGGCCCAGAGTTCAAGCCCCATGACCAGAAAAAAAAAAAAGATTCTCACAGGTTTTCCTGCCCAGGCTGGCTTCAGAATCTTGATTTTCAGATTTCAGCCTCCTGAGTAGCTAGAGTTACAGGCCTGAGCCACCAGCACCTTGCATTAACATAGTTTCTAAGGATGGTTTTTGTTTTTTCCTGTATGCTGAGTCAATTCTGGAGTTTTAGGAACACTCTCTTGGGAAGAATATAGTCCTAAGCAAACCTTTTCTTCAAGCCTTTTAGTTGGGTAATAGGAATACAAAGTCATACATTGTAGTAGAAAAAGGGAAAGAGCTGAATATAAATGGTAGTAGCTTTGGCTTGGTACAAATATGGCCTCAAAATGGGCAGAGAACTCAAAATAAAACACAAGGAAACTGGGAGATAGTGCGGGAAAGGGTGACATTGTCTAAGGGGAAATGACTAATGTAACTGTAACCCCTCTGTGTATCACCTTTAAAATAACAATAAACTTTACATTTTAAAATTTTAAAAAACACAAGGAATGGTGAACTGAGAACAGAGAATGGAAGATATTTTAAATGGGGCAAACACGGGCAACACTGAGCAGCCAGACAAAGAGGACCAGGGTTTTGTGTGGGTTAGAACAGGTGTTAGATGTGGACCCTCATCAGGGACTAGATCCTTACTCCTCTCTCCAGATCAAATTACAGCAGCATCCTTATTCAGTCTATATGATTCGGATCACTCTCCTTTCTTCCATTCTGTACTCCAATCCCCAAGTGAAAGTTAAGACGGCCCTCATTTCCTCAGGTGTAAAGACCAGTCCTGTCTTTCCATGTGGCTGGGAAACCACGTCAGATGAGTGTGTAAGACACACAGGAGCTCCACACCCTGATGCTAGCACCACAATGGATTCCATCAGAGTTCCTCAACAAAAATCCCTCCTGAGGACAATCTCGCATTCCCTCTCGACGGCTGGTTTGCATTACCCACTGCTTGTGCCCCTGTCACAAAACCGATTCTTTAAAGACTAGATGCTTTTCAAAGAGCAGATTTAGGTTGATGGTAAAATGGAGTGGAAGGTCAGAGAGGTCCTGTACATCCTGGCTAACCACAACAGGGTACACCATTGCCACCCAGAGCCCTAGCGTCCCCTGGGGCCCAAGCCAAGAACTGCATGCTCTGTGGTCAGGACAAGTGTGTCCATCCAGCAGATCTCACCAGCAGCTCCTGCTGGCCAGAGAGTCCCGTGTGCCCTACTCCCATCCTCCACCCAGCCCTGGACACCACCCTTCCTTCTGACCACCTCAAAAGTTTGGCTTTTCGTGAGGTTGTGCGGCATTTTTAGACAGGTTGCTTTCACTCTTCTAAGCTTGACAGCTTTCTTCTCTGTGGCAGGATGTGTTGTGTCTGTTTACCCACCCACCTCCCCAAGGGCACTTTCCCTGTACCTCCATTTTGGAAATGATGAATCAGGCTGCTCTGTGCATCTCTGTGATGGTTTTAGTATGAACACAACTCTTCAGTGCTTAGCTTTTACTGCTGGTTTTATGCCATGTTTTTCTTCTTCTCTTCCCTGTAATAACTCAAGCACTTGGCTACTCACATGGGCTCCAAGGGCTTTTATTAACCTTGGGATTTTATTTTATTCTTTGTCCTACTGGGGATGGACTTCACACTTGCTTGGCAGGTACTCTACCACTGGTTCCTCTCTGTCTTCCCTTTCTGAAATAGTTTTTTTTTTGAGATAGTGTTTTGCTTTTGAGTGTAACCTGGGCTGCGATCCCCTATTTGTGCTTTTTGTTTTGTTTTGGTTTTTTTTGGGTCTGGTCGTGGGGCCTGAACTCTGGGCCTGGGCCCTGTCCCTCAGCTCTTCAGCTCATGGCTAGCGCTCTACCACTTGAGCCACAGTGCTTCCGGCTTTTTTCTTTTTGCTTATGTGGTGCTGAGGAATCGAACCCACGGCCTCAGGCATGCAAGGCAAGCGCTCTACCACTGAGCCACCTTCCCAGTCCTTGTGCTTCTTTGCATAGCGAGGATGATATATACATGACACCCAACTATTGTCAAGCCTCAATCCTCCAGATCTCTGCCTCCTAAGTAGCTAGGATTGAGCCACTGGGCTTGGCTTACTTTTTGTCTTTGTTGTAAACAATTTTGTCTATGAGTGATTATTGTTATCCTCTTTATTCACATTTTATGCAGCAATATCAACTGTACACTTAAAAGAGTATGTATAACTTCCCTTGGGCCTGCATCTACCTGCTATTCCAGACACTCAGGGTGCTGAGATAGAGAGGATCATTGAGGTTAAGCGGAGCAAAAAGGTAGCAAGAGCTCATCTCAACCAACAAACTGGGCATGATGATGCATGCCTGTGATCCCAGCTACTGGGAGGCACAGGTAGTGGGATCACAGTCTGAGGCCAGCTCTAAGCAAAAAGCATGAGATCCTATCTGAAAAATAATGACTGTGGGGCTGGGAAGGTGGCTCAGTGGTAGAGTGCTTGCCTTGCATGCATAACGCCCTGGGTTTGATTCCTCAGCACCATGTAAACAGAAAAAGCCGGAAGTGGTGCTGTGGCTCGAGTGGTAGAGTGCTAGCCTTGAGCTGAAGAACTGAGGGACAGCACTCAGGCCCAGAGTTCAGGCCCCATAACCACTACCACCACCACCAACAAAATAATAATGAACGCAAAAAGGGCTGGTGATGTGGCTGAAGTGGTAGAGTGGCAGCGAGTGTGAGGTCCTGAATTCAAGTCCCAGTATTGACCTCTTCTACACGATGACTTTCCTACAGTATATAAAACAGAAGCCAAGGCGCTGGGAAGGTGGCTCAGTGGTAGAGTGCTTGCCTGGCATGCATGAAGCCCTGGGTTCAATTCCTTAATACCACATACACAGAAAGAGCCAGAAGTGGTGCTGTGGCTCAAGTGGTAGAGTGCTAGCCTTGAGCAAAAGAAGCTCAGGGAGAGCACCCAGGCCCTGAGTTCAAGCCTGGCAACAACAACAACAACAACAAAAACCACACACAAAAAAAACAGAAGCTGGTGGGCTCACAAAGCAAATATGCTTGGATTTTATACTGGATTCTTACACTAGCATTCACTATGCAAGTTCAAGAGACCATCCACAAGTCTGCAAGTCCCTCTGTTCCTATAAGAAGCAGAAGAGCTTCTTAAAGAAGCAGCTTCTCTAAGAAGAAGAGCTATTTACTTCAAGACACAAAGTTCCCTTGGAATTTTCACTTATTGTGTCCTGAGCTCCACTCAGGACACAGACCTCCTCAGGACCATGCAGTGCGTCCTCACCACTTTCAATTCTACTGCGGTGAACTTTACTTATTCTGATCATAGTTTTAAATTGGTTGCAGCATTGGAGATTGAATCCAGGGCCTCCAGCATGTGATGCAAGCTCTCTCCCTCTTGAGCTGTGGTCCTTAACCCTTAGTCAAGTGCAATTTAGGAGTCAGGTAAGTACTGTCTAGACAATATATGCTAATGTATTTTCCTACATGATTTGTTTCTCTAGCTACATGAGTAAGCCTGATTTTCACTGCTTTTGGCAGGTTTTCTAGCTTTAAATTTTAACTTATTTATTTTTCACATTGAGATTTCAGCTTCTTGCAGCCTCTAGTGAAAATGGAATTGACATTTGTTTTCATTTTCTTTGGGATAATTTTCAGTAAAGAAGGGGTCAAGCTGACTGTCTACATGCATCTCCATATTGGAATCTACCTCTTCCTTACCTCCTTGCTCCTGGGGCTCTGGGACCACACTCTCTGGTCCCCTCTGCATCTTAGATGGATGGTTCTCTGTCTTTTTTGCTTGGATCCTGTGCTCTGCATTTACCTACAACACTTCAAGCTACTCTTTTTGACCTGTTATCTTACCTACCATTTTTCTAAGTTACTCTTCAGGTCTGTATGTGACCTCCACTGCCCTGAATTTTCTCTCATGACACCAAACACAGTCTTGTCTCAGAGGCTTGGCATCCCCTGTTCTAGTCTGGAAACTGCTTAGAAAACCCATAGCTCTCTCCTTCCCTTCATTCAAAATTCCCTTCCAGATGGTGCCAGTGGCTTACACCTGTAATCCTAGCCACTCAGAAGGCTGAGATCTAAGGATTGTGGTTCAAAGCCAGTCCATGCAAAAAATGTCCAGGAGATTCTTATTCATTAACCACCAAGAAGCCAGAAATGGAACTGTGGATCAAGTGGTAGAACATCAGCCTTGAGTGAAAAAGTTAAGGGACAATGCTCAAGCCCTGAATTCAAGTCCCTGTACCAACCAACCAACACACACACACACACACACACACACACACACACACACCTTCATTCCACTGTTCCTGTTCAAAGGCTGACCTCCTGAAAGAGGCCTCCCTGATCTCCCCTCTCAAACACCCATTTGCCCTGTGTTGCTCACCTGACTTTCCTTCTTCACAGTACTGACTTGTATCCGTCCTGTCTGTATTGACTAGCCACTTGGCCCTCTTGAGAGGAGCAGGGTCTGTGCCCACACTTGAAAAGAAACTGGTGTAGAGCAAATGCTACATGAGTATTTGTTGCATGAAGGAATGTATGGATAAATGAGTGCATGACCCTGGAGAGAAGATAAACAATGACTATACAGACTGAAAATAGAAACAGGTGTCTGGAATGAGGAAGGCAGCAGGTAGCTTGTGTAGAAGCCAAGTAAACCTCATCAAGTCAAGACTGGGCACCAGAAGCTCATACCTGCAATTCTAGCTACCTCGAGTTCCTGAGATCTGAAGATTGAGGTTCAAAGCCACCCAGGCAGAAAAGTCCATGAGACTCTTATCTCCAATTAATTACCAAAAGCCAAAAGTATAACTGTGACCCAAGTGGTAGCCTTGAGCAAGAAATCTCATGACCAGTGCCTGTACATTGAGTTCAAGCACAAAGACTGGCACACACACACACACACACACACACACACACACACACACACACACTCAAGTAGAACAAATAATGTGTATGTGGAGCTGGGAGCCAGTGGCTCACATCTTAATCCTAGCTATGCAGGAGGCTGAGATCTGAGGATCACAGTTCAAAGCCAGCCCAAGCAGGAAAGTCCATGAGACTCTTAGCTCTAATTAACCACCAGAAAACCAGAAGTGGTGCTGTGGCTCAAGTGGTAGAGGGCTTGCCTTGAGCTGAAGAGCTCAGGGACAGCACCCAGGCCTAGAGTTCAAGCCCCACAACCAAAAAAAAAAAAAAAGTCTATGCGGAAGAGTGACCTTTAGAGGTCTGAGATCTGAGGTGTGTCATCATCTTTATTTACTCCTTTTCAAAGCCCAAAGATTTCTGACCACACTGCAAAGAACCCACACCCTGGACCACCAGGATGTAGATTCTCCCTGTTCTTCCACAACTCACCTGAGTGGCTGTGACTCGGGGGTTCTCTCTCCATTATCCACGGCTCCTCCTCTCGTTCTAGCTTGCATATCAACTGAGGTTTGGTCACACAGAGCCCTGGGATGAGAAGTGACAGAGGACTTCAAGATTGCTTCGGGTTAGGCCCCTTGAAACACACACGGCAGGGTCCTTCCAGGTATCATCAAAGCCAGCAACCCGGGTCCCATGGGAGGTGGGGACAGCTGGTTATCCTGCCCTGAGAGGTGGGCATCTGGGGAAGGACCCTGCCGCTGGGGAAGGGAGAACATAGTACTCTCTCCAGTGCCCTCAAAGTGTCTTAGGGCCCCAAATCCCAGGCCTAAAATGCACTACTCTGTAAGGATTTGGCTCCCAAAACAGGAAACACAGGTTCTGGGAGTCACAAGGGGCTCACTCAGTGTGTGGGAGTGCTGGATGTCGAGCAGGGGGCTGGGCTCACCTAGTGCTGTGGGTACTGGATATTAAAGGGTGGGGGATGCCAGGCTTACGCGTGTTGGGGGGGCTGGGCGTGGGGAGGGGGGCAGGGCTCACCCAGTGCATGCAGGTGCCGGTAGTTGTCCAGCATCACATCCTTGTACAGGAGCCTCTGGGTGACATCCAGCAGCTGCCATTCCTTCCAGGTGAAGTCTACACACACGTCTCTGAACAGCACTGGCCCCTGTGTAACCATCAGAAATGCTCAGGACTGGGCTGGGAAGGTGGCTCAGTGGTAGAGTGCTTGCCTTGCATGCCTGAGGCCCTGGGTTCGATTCCCCAGCACCACATAAGCAAAAAGAAAAAAAGCTGGAAGTGGTGGTGTGGCTCAAGTGGTATAGCACTAGCCTTGAGCTGAAGAGCTGAGGGACAGCGCCCAGGCCCAGAGTTCAGGCCCCACGACCGGACCCAAAAAAAAAAAAAAAGAAATGCTCAGGACTGGATGTAGCAAAGTGTCGGCATGCCCTGACTCCTCGCTCTCCATAAGAGCTCACCAGAAGGCGGTAGGGAGCTGATTAACACTACCTTCCTTCTGGTTATACTTTGCAAGAGAGACAGAAGTCATCCCTGAACCACTAGGCCCTGCTGTGTATCTATAAATTCACGGAGTAATTCATCAAGTCATTGGAGTTTTCCCCTGCAGGCCTGGACCCTTTCTGGCTGAGGAAGACACTAAGGCCTTAATTCACTGAGCAGGAGAGACAGAGCGTGGCCATGTTAGCATAAAGGATTCTGCGGAATATACAGATGGAGAGGTGGGGGTGGCAGGTGGCAGGGGGACTTGGCACTCAGGAGAGAGATCTAGGATGTGGATACAGGTGTCTCTGCAGGAGCCTGAGCCATCAGTAGAGGGAATGTGTTCACCAGGAACTCAGCCTGGAGCCCACGGGGAGGAGCGTGATTGGCATCCATGAGGAAAACAGAGCCTGGAGCCCACTCCCCCTCTGCAGCTTCCAGCAGAGCCATAGCCTGCAGTGGAGCCATATGCAGCTGTGAACACACAAGGGGGCCTCAGAAGAGACAAGTTCAAGAGCAAGTGACGCCACAGGATTGAGCTCTTCTGCTTCTAAAACTGCAGCAGAGAGAAACGCAAACACGCTGTGTCCACCAGAGAAACAGTGAGAATGTGAGCAACACCTGTCTGTCTCTGGGAGACACACAGTGGGAGGTGGACCTGGGGCACCTTGCTCACTCACCTCTTGACACGATGGAAGGGGCAGAAGCCTCGGGTCCGCCTACAGAGCCCAGTAGAGCTGCCAGCTCAGGAGCAGGGGAGCTGGAGCTGAACAGGGCACATGGTTAGCAAGTAGAAGGCTGCTCAGAATCCTTGGAGGAACCTTACTTACCCTGGATGGTTGGTGTTCAGGAGGATATTCCTGTAAAAGCAGGGATCTGCCCCAAGAGTCTGCGAGAACTTGAAACCCAAGAGAGAAGCCAAGCCTTGTGCCCCATACCCATGGCACTGGTAAAGAACTGCTTCCTGCCTCCCTGTCCCTGTCCGTATGTCTAATGGCAATGAATGTCTGAAGACTAATAGTTCCCACAATGCACATGTAAAGTGCCGAGTGAGTCCTTTCTCCCAGAAGAAACGTCATGGAAACAGAGCACTGTGCTGAATGAGCTTACACCAGTATCTAGACAGACCCAGTAAGCTCTCTGCTTCCAGATTCACCTGGAAAACACTGGAGGGAATGCTAGTCCTAAAAAGTAAACCTCAGGAAGAGACTTTAGCCAGGTACTGGTAGCTCACTCCTATAATCCTAGCTACTCAGGAGACTGAGATTTGAAGATCATGGGCTCTTATCTCCAACCAACCAGAAAAAAAATCTAGAAGTGAAGCTGTGGCTTAAGTAGTAAAGCACTAGCCTTGAGCAAAAAAGCCAAGGGACAGAGCCCAAATCCTGAATTCAAGCCTCAGTACTGGCACAAGAAAGAAAGAGAAAGGAGAGAAGGAAAGAAAGGAAGGAAAGAAGGAAGGAAGGAGAAAGAGAGGGAAAGAGAGAGAGAAAGAAAGGAAGAAAAAAAGAAAAAAGAGAGAAAGAAAGAGAAGGAAGGAATGAAGGAAGGAGAGAAGAAAAGGAAAAGAAAAGAAGAAAAAGATCCGGGTGCTGGTGGCCCACACCTGTAATCCTAGCTATTCAGGAGGCTGAGATCTGAGGATCGAAAGCCAGCCCAGGGGAGGAAAGTCTGTGAGACTCTTATTTCCAATAAGCCACTAGAAAAACTGGAAGTGGCGCTGTGGCTCAAGCAGTAGAGCTCTTGCCTTGAGCTAAAGAGTACAGGGACAGCACTCAAGCCCAGAGTTCAAGTCCCACAACCAACAAAAAAAATATACTGAAAAAGAGAAGAGGCTTGGAGACTGCTAAACAAATTTAATGTAAAGAAAATGAATAGCCTAAGAGATAAGCACCGAAATGAATAGATTAGTAACTGTGAAAACAAATTTAGATAAGGTATTGAAGAGAATAACGTTTAAACACTCAAATTCATAATCCCAAGTTGATGTATGGGAGAATCTTCCTTCCATGAAATGAGAAAAGTTTGCTCTAAGAAAAGGATCACCGAGATTAAATATTTTGTTGCTGATCTGGGAAAGAACCAAACCAAAAATCTGCCGCAAGGCTTTGGGTTTGCAAGAATGAATCTCTCCATGTACAGACCAAAGATTCAGAAAAAAAAAATGGGCATAATGAGGTAAAGCCAAAGAACAAAGAGAACAGATTGAGGAGAGAGTCCAGTGAGACTTTCAGTATTAAGGACAAAGAGGAAGGCAGAAGGAAGTGAACACAGAGATCAAAACACCTCAGAGCATATGAGTCTTCATCTCATTAGCACAGTCAATTTACCAAGCAGACTAAAAAAAGGAACAAATAAACAGATGCTGCATGGTAAAAAATATCTCAAATCTAAGCCCAATGTGGGGGTGGGGGAGGAGGAGGGGAAGGAGATGATGATGATGGAGGAGGAAAGAGAGAAACAGGTTACCCACAAAGGAATGAGAACCAAGGTACCACATCCCTTCTCCTAGGTCTCTCCAAGTGCTAGGAGACATGGCAGGTGGTCTTGCCTCCGAATATTCTGAAGGAAATGGACTTTGAGGCAGAACCTCTCATCAAGTCTCCCATTCCCAGAACTGTGCAGAGCAATGGTGTGTTGGACCTCCAGGCTGAGAGGGCGGGCGCAGCACTCACTGTGTGCCATAGTCCACAGCCCTCCGTCCAAACTTAGCCGACTTCCAGGAAGACGACGACGCGGGACAATGGTGGGCAGTAGACAGGCCAGCGAGAGCTGCTGTTTTATAAGGGGTATCAGGCAAAGCGCTTATAGTTTCACACAGAATCACACACAGTGGGTGCCAGCCCTGAGAGCCCCTGCCACTGGATGGCAGAGCTCGGGGCAGCGGCGCCACCTCACCTGTGGCCATCTGGATGAGGTCATAAAACCAGCCTCTGAAGCCCAGGGGCACCTGCTGCTCTGGGACAGTTGGGACTGCCACCAGGGGTCAGCAGAGGGCACACCAACCTCCTTTCCAGCTAAGAAGGTGGTCAGAGTTAGTAATGAAAATATGAACAAAATGAGTATCAGGAATCTGGAAAGTGATGGTAAGCGGAGGAGGCAGCAGGGGAAAATGAATGGAAAAGGGAACGGGGCAGGCACAGCAAGAATACTCCCTGTACATACGTGTTAAAGGAAGTGGGGACTGTGAAATGAGCCTAGGGGAGGGAGCTCATGGGATTGGGGAATGGGGGTGAGTGATGGGTGGGGGGGGGTGATCAAGAAGCACTGACCACTTAGATGGATATGTTGAAAAGTAACCCCCCTGCAAAACCTTTTACGTCTAGAAAATAAAAATAAATAGAGACCTCAAGGCACCCTGTTATATTTCACCTTCAGATAAAAGACAAATCACTTCAGAGTGTGGGAGGTGCCATGACTGAGGGGTCTTATCTGGCAACTATTCCTAAGACAGCTCCATTCCAAGTTCACGTGCGGGCCAGAACACACAAAGATAACCATGGGCTCTCAGAAATGGGTGGAAAACTCAGAGTATTCTTGGAAAGTCCCCATCTGACAAACGTCCAGTGAAGCCCTCTTTGAACTTTCAGCCACAAGCTTTGGGAAATGACTTCTATCTTTCTAGCTGCCGGTAAAAAGGGTGTAATTAAAGTACCTACCCAACTCTACCCTGCCAGAATTATGTGAGAAAATCTACAGTGGCAAGCTGTGAATTGTAGAGAAAATTATGGCAGACCAATTATTATAGTTTTGTTGCCCTATCTCCAACTTAGGGCTGGAATAAATGGTCAGAAAATACTATTCAAATTGAAATTATTGTTGTTCAAGTAGCTAGAGTGATGCAATTGTTAGCAAGGATCCCAGAGTAAAATTGATTGCATAAATGAAAAAAGGAGAGAAGAACAGCAGCAGCTAGAGGATTTGCAGAAAACCCAAAGTGTGGACAGCTGTCCCTGCTTAGGCGATAACAGGCAAAAACTCAGGATGCTGGGAGCAGTGTGTTATCTGTGTGTAAACACAGCATGGGTGGCCAATCATGGAACAAAAATAAAATGTAGACCTTCAAAGCTTCTGGAAGAGAAAGAACACCAGCAAAAATAATCATGCAGGGGAAAAAAATGAACAAATGAAGAAAAGCAATTAACAAGAAAACATGGCTAACCAAAATCCAAACTCCTATATGTCACAGCAAACATGGCGTAACAAGAAACAGTGGACTAGCTACTCAGGAGGCTGAGATCTGAGGATCCCAGTTCAAAGCCATCCTGGGCAGGAAAGTCAGAGAGACTTTTATTTCCAACTAACCACCAGAAAAATTTGGAAGTGGAGCTGTGGTTCAAGTGGTAGAGTGCTCATCTTGAGCTGAAGAGCTCAGGGAGAGTGCCCAGGCCTAGTTCAAGAAAGAAAAGAAAATAGAAAAGAAAGGAAGGAAGGCAGAAGGAAATGAGTGAAAGAGGAAGACTCTGGTGGAAATAGAACAAGGAAATCTCTGGAAATTGTACTAGGAAGCAGAGAGTAAAGGGTAGAGTGACGGGGGATGGGGGGTCCACTGGAATGCCTTATATATGTGTGTGGGAATGTCACAATGAAATCCCCTCTTGTATAACAAATATGTTTAACAAAAATAAAGAAGAAAGGTAAGTGAACTGTTCACCTGAGATGTGTCCATTCTCTTCAGCTCCTGGGAGAGGTTAGAACTGCGAAGGCAGGCTGGGCCACAGGGAAGGTGCACAGAAGTCAGGACTGATTTGGTGAGTGGTCAACCTTCAAGATCACCTGTGCCTCCTGGAACTCCACATATACTGCTGACAAATGGCTGCCTGGTGGGACACTGAGAGACACTGCTTGGTGTCACTTACAGACCACGGCAGGGGCAGCAGACTCGTGCCCTGAAAGCAATGGCAGGCAACCTTGGTGTCACCACATGGAGCTCAGAGAACAGGCTTTTCATGGCAGAAGATCAACACTGGTCCCTTATAATTTCCATGCTGTCCCCCCCACCCCCACTAAGATCTGGCTAAACAAGCTGTACTACCGTGAAGGGTAAGATACCAGGACTTTAGTCCATTTGTAAACATGTTGCATACTGCACGTTACATACTAGGATTTACTTTAAAATTGTCATATGAAGAAAAGTAGAAAGGGAGAAAGTATACAGATATGTGTGTGGGGGCTCATGCGCATGTGTGACAATATAATTGTCATGCAGACAATATAATTGTCTGTTGAAGCTATCGTAAGTGCTTTAGTTACTATAGTATTTTCCTTACTTTTGTATGTTTTGACTATTCCCATAATAAAAGATATAGAAGTGATACAACAAAGACCTTACAAAGATCTGCTCCTTTACTTTTCTACAGATATTTTTTTTCTACAGATATTTTTAACTCTTGGAGGTTAAAAAAATTAAAGGAACTATTGACAGCAGAGACAGATATGCTTCAAAGGAGTCTATTATTTTATGTTTGCCCTCCTTTAGATTTTTAAATGGTGTTTTTTTTTTTTACTATCTTTAAGTAGTTGTACAAAGGAGCTGCCAGTCAATAAATCAGTTTATAAGTATAGTGCCTCTTGATTGATGTCACCTCTGTCATCACTCTCCCCATTTAGTTTTAATGTCCTCCAAGGGTTTTTTTTTATTGAAAGACTTGACTCTATTGAGACATGGTGGGCAATGGCCTTGTAGTCTGGGGCCTCAGTTCTCCTTATGGTCCGGCCGTCCCTCATTCTACCAGTATTAGAGCTAACAGGGCATGGGTCTAGCTACTTCCCTTAAAATCATGCTTGAGGTATATACCCTATTTCCATTCCATAAGTGGGGACAGGGAGGAATGTGGGACTGGCTTTGAACCTGGCAGTCTGGCTTCAGAGACAACGCTTTATAAAAATGAATTATTTACTGTTATTACAAAGGTGATAGACAAAGGGGTTGCAGGTATGTAAGTGATATAAAGACCACATTTCTTTTTAGATACTGTCAACCCTTCCCTTGTTCTCTTCCAGTTCAGAAACCAGGTGTTTAAGCACTGTGCTAATTACTCTTTCAGGCATACTTTTTGCTCTTCCAGTAAGGCAGGTTTATATAACCCCTGAAAACAGAAGTAGGTGAACAGCCAAAGTTCTGCTGTAGGTACTGGTGTGGGGACTCAGCAAATCTGAGAAGAGTGACTGGACCCCTCCTCTCCCTCCCATGGGGCTTCCTCTTCCCATGCGGCCTGCCTCTGGACCACCACCCTCAACCCAGCTCACCTTCTTGCTTTGGACTCAGGCTCACACTTGATGGGTGGTGCCTGAGAGCCACAGGGATTGCACGTTACTCAGGCAGAAGGATCCAGAGTCCCTGTCCTGTAGCCATGGTGTCCAGTTCCTTAGAAGGTTGGCTTATCCCAGCTGGGATTCCTGCTTCTGTCTTCCTCTTCTGCTTTTCTCACAAGAACTATGGGATCCCAGAATGTCTGAACCTGACCGGAGGGAATAAATTCAAAATTAAGTCTGAATTTGGAATTTAAATTCAAATCTGGAATCCCTGCCTGGGTCCAACTGTGCTGGGATTCACCAGGCCCCACAGTGCTTCCCTCACACCAGTGGCACCAGCACCAGAGGGGACTAGAGGAAAAGGGAAACTTTGCTCCCCACCTTTTACTGACTTAGGAATGCCAATTGGGCCCTAACATCTGCTGGGTTGGTTGAGCAAGCCCCTGGTGGGTTCTGATGCTGGCTGCTTTGAGAGCTGTCAGGAATGTGGCTCGGGAGTCTAGCTTGCTGAGGTGGAACAGATGCCCCAGGTGGAGATCAGAGGCCTCTGTTACAAAGTAAGGGCCCAGTGGAGATCTTCAGGTTCCTGCAGGGAAGGCTTGGTCCTCACCAGCTCCAGGTATGGCGTGCTGAGTGCTGAGGAGAAAGAACGGGATAAAACAGGCTGAAGTATGGATATAAAATGATTGGGGTTTGCCTCCCAACTCTGAGGTGTGCTCCACACACCTAGACTCTTGGTGTTCTTTCTGTTAAAATGGGGTTGGTGACAAGGGCCTGGGGGTGTGTTTGAGAGTCAGATGGTACAAGTACTAATGAAGACCGAGATCAGGTAACCTGTCCAGGGAAAAGCCAGGCCCTCCACCTCGGGCTCTGCTGCTGTGCTCTCACACCCTGCTTACAACAACCCTGAGGCAGCTTTCAGGAATAATCTGGACTACAGATGGGGAAACTGAGTCTTAGAGGCTCATCTCCCCCCCCCCCAATGGCGTTCTGTGGGCAGAGCTTGACACTGAACTGGAGATCTGAAATCAGCTGCTAGTCCGACCTTCAGACCTGTCTGGGAATTCATTCCCACTCTGCTGGTTGGTTGGTCTTGGGGTTGACTTGTGGGAACTTAGGCCAGGGCAGGGAAAATCCTAGAAGCTTCAACAAACACCTCATTAACATCTGAATGCCTTTCCTCCTCATTTGGGCATTATACCCAACCAGAAACCCTGCCTGGATCGTGCTCTCGTCCCCAACTTGAGAAACCCGCAGACCCCGGAATCTCCTCACTCACTAGACCCCCACATACAGAGTCCACTCCAGATCAAGTGCTGCAGGATTTCTTTCAGAGTCCACTGCAGATCAAGTGTTGCAGATTTCTTTCAGTCCCCGTGGGACTCGCGCAAGTTTTGTTGCTGTAGACTAAACTTACCCCAAGTCTGGCAAAGCAACCCTCTGAACTAGCTCTCTCCTGCAGTACACACACTCCTGCCGGGCCCTGTCACTGAGCGACGACTTGTTCACTTCAAAGCTCCAGGATGATCTGCTGGGTGAAGCGGGAGACACGGGGAGCAGGGAACAATGAGGAAGAACTGCACATGCGCAGTAGGAGCTATGAGAGGCGAGTTCCCGGTCCTCCTGGGCAATCCATCACAATCAAGACTTTTGTCCTGGCTCCCTCCCCTAGGAGGAAGGCATTCTGTTGTATCGGGTGACTTAGTGATTTATGCTCCGGAGTCATTTCTGCTTCTGTTTGGAGCCCTAGTCCCTCACTCCCCAGCACAACATTGCAATAGAGATTTGAACTTAGCTCCACCCACAACCAATCCCTTTAGATGCAAAGCTACTTAGAGAAGCAGAAGGTATGGCCACTGCACACATGAAAACAAAAACACTGCTCCATGTAACCAAAGCTGAGAGACACAGCAACATATTTACTGAAAATAAAAGCAAGCCGTATAGCAAAGTATTTATAGGAAAAGAGAAACAAGCAATATGGTAAAAGTTAAATAAAGTAAAAAGATTAATACAGCCAGCAAGTTTTCTGCCCAAATGCAAATGCTACCTCCACACAAAACTGGATTTTGAAGTCACAGACAACATGGCAAATATACATAAATCAAAGGGGAAAAAATGATGGAATGTAATGCACTCCTTATCTCTTCTCCCAGAGACGACTGTATTTTTTAAATAGGGCCCTGAAAACTTGATGTGCCATTTTGTTCTTTTCATCAAACACGTTAGTTTCCTGAGCCTTTTAAACCTTTTATTTTGACATATTTCAACCTATAGGAAAGTTGGAGCAACAATTCCCTCTGACTGAACACCTAGAAACTGTTCACTTAGATGCCCCAATTGTGAATACTTTACCCACATGTATTTTCTCCCTTCCTGTTTCCCTCCCTCCCTCCCCATTTTTCTCACCCCTCATCATGTTCACCAGGTGCAGACATGAACTGTCACTCAAACTTCAGTGTACTATATATCTCTTATGAACAAGGGCATATACATACATATATACATCATACAATGGTCAAATTAAACCAGGATATGACACTATTAAGTCTTTGGACTGTATTCAAATTTCACCTTGCCTCAAGAATATCCTTGATTGGGCTGGGAATGTGGCTTGGTGGTAGAGCGCTTGCCTAGCATGTGTGAAGCTGTGGGTTGGATTCCTTAGTACCACATAAACAGAAAAGCCTAGATGTGGTGCTATGGTTCAAGTGGTAGAGCACTAGCCTTGAGCACAGAGAGGCTCAAGGACAGTGCCCAGGCCTTGAGTTCAAGCTCCAGGACCAGCAAAAAAAAAAAAAAAAAGAATATCCTTTATCACATTTTTACTGATCCAGGATCTAATTCGCAATCATTTGTGATATCCAGTCCTCATATCTAAATTCCTTTAATTTCTTAGTCTTTCTCTGTATCTGGTGATATTAGTGATTTTGAAGAAGCCTCTGCCTTGTTGTTTTTTCATTCTTTTTAAAAAATGTTAGTATATAGTTGATATACAGAGGGGTTACAGTTACACAAGTCAAGTAATGAGTGCATTTCTTTTTGGACAGTGTCACCCCTTCCCTTTGTTTTTTCATGCTTAAAATTTTAAGTTTTAAGTTTTACACTTGTGACAGGACTCCCATATAAGAGGTACTTTTACACATTTCAGAAAACCCCACATGATGTCAGTTTAATCTCATCTTTGGTAGTATTAACTTTGGTGATATGTAGGTCAATATACACGTACGTGTGTGTGTGTGTGTGTGTGTGTGTGTGTGTGTGTGTGTGTGTTGGTATTGAGGCTTGAGCTCAAGGTACTGTTCCTTACCTATTTCAATCAATGCTGGTGTATTACTACTTGAATCACAGCTCCACTTCTGGCTTTTTGGTGGTTAATTGGAGATAAGAGGCTCATGGACTTTGCTACCTGGAATGGCTTCCAGCCATGATACTCAGATCCCAGCCTCTTGAGTAGCTAGGTTTATAGGCCTGAGCCACTGGTGCCTGGCTTCAATATTCTTTTATGTCAAATGCTTCTCTTCTGTGGGTGATAATAAGACAATAATTTATTAGAATAAGCTCTAGTCACAGTACATTGAATATCTAGGACTAAGTCAGCAAGAGCTGAAATGGCACAGGCCACACAGGAGAAGCAGGAACTGCAGAGTTTGACAAAACCCAACTGGGGATGAGTAGGAAGTGGAGAAAATGAAGTCCTCACAAGTCATATTTTAAAAATTAGCTACTCAGCCTAAGATCTGAGGATCATGGTTCAAAGCCAGCCCAGGCAGGAAAGTCAGTGAGATTTTGTTGTTGTTGTTGGTCATGGGGCTAGAACTCTGGGCCTGGGAGCTGTCCCTGAGCTCTTCAGCTCAAGACTAGTGCTCTACCACTTGAGCCATAGTGCCACTTCCAAGTCAGTGAGAGTCTTATTTCCAATAACCACCTGAAAACTGGAAGTAGAGCTGTGACTCAAAGTGGTAGAGTGCTAGTCTTGAGCACAAAGCTAAAGGACAGTGCCCAGGCCAAGTTCAAGCTCCCAAACCAACACCTCCAACAATAACAACAACAACAAAAACAAGAGGTAGAAGAGGAAGGTCATTGTACATGCTGTAACACATACATTTCACCGAATCTTAGAGATTTACCACTTTAACAACAAATCACTAAGTACCTAGAGAAAGTATCAGAGAATCTCCTTGGTTCATCTATGGATAGAGATCAAAGGCAACAGCCACTAAAGAAATGTCTGGTGACTTGTAGCCTAGAAAAATTTAAAACCTTGTTTTCAGAGAAAAAAAATCAAGTAAAAACACATTTGGAAAATAGATTTGCTAAGTACATGAAAGAAATGCTTTACTGACTTCATTTAATTATCTCATACACATTTATAAGAAGATCACACTACCATAAAAATGATCTATAGATATAAAGGGCAAGTAATAAGAGGGAAAATGCAAATGAGGAATAAATGTATGCAGTCCATAAACTACAAAGAAAAAAATGAGAGTTCTTAAATACATTTTTTGGCTTTTACTGCAGGCAAAGATTATAAAGAAAGTTGACACCATGTAGGCCTAAGGTCTGGAGAAATGCTCATCCTCATAAATTTCTTTTTCGAATATAACTTATGAAACAATCTCAAGGCCATTCTGTCCCAAGATTTAAATAGAACATGTACTTTATTTACTGTAGCAACTCCTGTTCCAGAATATGACCTAAAGAAGTAATTGTCTGAAGGTACAAGTAAAGGTGCAGTCTCAGTTTATGTTCACATTATCACACAGTAAAACACCTAAATGTAAAAACAAAATTGCCATCGATTAGAGGCATCCACAAAGTGGGATACTGGGTAGCCACTAAAATTATAATATAAATGACATAGAATTGTAATATCTTGACATAGGTGAAGTTTACAATGTGTTTTAATATATACTTTGTAGAATATAAACATTGGCTTATATTTTGTAAGAATCACATACATCTCCTGAGAGTTTAAAAATAAATATAAGGGGCTCGGAAGGTGGCTCAGTGGTAGAGCGCTTGCCTTGCATGGTTGAGGCCCTGGGTTCGATTCCTCAGCACCACATAAGCAATAAGCCGGAAGTGGTGCTGTGGCTCAAGTGGTAGAGCGCTAGCCCTGAGCTGAAGAGCTGAGGGACAGCGCCCAGGCCCAGAGTTCAGGCCCCACAACCTATACCAAGTATAGGAACGAAACCAAATGTTAAATCTGTAAACTTCACTCTGGTATGTAATAGTATAGCAAGTTATTTAGGGATTCTGTTGATAAGGGTGGGCCTTGAAGAATTCAAAAGCTGCATTATTCAATACTAATCTGCTGGGGAAGGAGACTGAAGTGGAAGGGGGCATTTTCAGGAAGCATACATTTACATTCATCGTGAAAACCATGTATGCTGATCTCCTTATTTTTCGCAGCACTGGCTCTGTGTTGTATTGAATGTTCATCACTAAATTAACTGAGAATGCATTCTGGTGTTTGCTTAAGTGTCTTTGTTATGTATCACAGCATCTAATTTCCACTTCAAAGTAATTGGTCTTGATGATTTTTTTTTAGTCTCCTAAAAGCACCATCCTATAATGAATATTTGGATGAGACTGGTGTGGTAATTAAATGAGTTAAGATTTTAGGAGAAGTGATTGTTAAAACAAGTTACAAATCACTCAGATCATTCTCAAGCATCAGTAACGCTGTATTCGTTACTGATGCTTGAGAATGAAGGCCTTATGAATGAATACATCTACAGAGTCCCCGCTAGGCTGAAGGAGCCACTTTTACAATGACACCCTTACATGGCTATTAGCAGGAAACTTCAGTTCCTCATTTGACCCCTCTATAGTTTCCTGGGTGCCCTCATGACATCCCCCAGGTGAGTGACCCATGAGAACAAGACAGAATCCACATCTCCTTTGTAGCCTGGTTTGGAAGTCATAACTCAATATACTGACTTGGTTTCACAGACCAACCTTGAGATGTAGCAGTTTCTGGCACAGCTCGTTGACAGCACCCATTATAGCATCACGTCCACAAACAAACAGTACATTGGAAAGGAATAAAGGAAAAAACAATGAAGACTATAAAGAAGTATAGGAAACTAAGGTAGTCTCCCATCTCTAGTCTGTAAGGTGACCCTCTCCATTGGCTCTGTATGTATTCCCAGATGTGTTTCAGTGACAATGGACTATAAGGAGCATTTCTGTGTGGACTGTGGAGGATAAGGTAGAAAAGCAGCCATTTTGTGTCTTTGTGCTTGGGTGTCTCTAGCAACAGCATTTATTCTTACCTGAACTACCATTGTCATTCTGTGCCATTGTTCCCAATTCATAAGTTGGGATTCCTGTCATGCAGGTGGACAGCACTAGCTACTTCCTCCACCTAATTTATCCCATTTCCTATGAATGGGTAGAAAGTTAGAAAGGCAGAAAAATGCATGCTGGCCTGATAACAATATTCATTTCCCTACAGAAGACTGAGGGGCAGTGGGGAAAGGGACTAATTACCACTACTTACTGTTTTATTGACAAAAATGAATTCATGTATTTGATGTGTAAACTTTTTTTTTCCGTCGTAAGGGCTTGAACTCTGGGCCTGGGCGCTGTCCCTCAGCTCTTCAGCTCTTGTGTAACTTTTTTTTTTTTTTTCCAGGGCTGAGGACCGAACCCCGGGCCTTGTGTGTGCCCGGCAGGCACCCTTCTGCTGGGCTAAACCCCCAGCCCCTCAGCTCTTCAGCTCAAGGCTAGCACTCTACCACTTGAGCCGCAGCGCCACTTCCCGTTTTCTGGTGGTTTATTGGAGATAAAAGTTTCACGGACTTTGTTGTCCAAGCTGGCGTTGAACCACAATCCTCAGATCTCCTGAGTAGCTAGGATTACAGGTGTGAGCCACTAGCACCCAGCTCTTGATGTGTAAACTTATGTGCCACATCCTAGTGTTCTGGAGAGGGGAGGGCACAGACATACACCACAGTGGCTCAACAGATCTGAATGGAGCTGACACATCTTATTTCCAAGTTCTTCCAGTGTGCCTTTTCCATGTTTGGATGCACACACACGCACACACACACACATACACACACACACCACTACAGAGCAATGGCCTCCTGTACTTAGTGCAGGAACCTGCTGTCTGACTGTGCGCCCTCAGTGACAGCCTAGGTAGGTAGCATGTTATACCACACCAACCAGGTTTGTATACGCATGTCCTACAAAGGTAAAATCCCTTAGGGAACCCATAGAAGGGGTTCTTCTCATTGGGAAACTTATCTCTATGTACTCTGGGACTGAGGAAAACACCACAAAAAGGGCCTGAGGTCCACAGGCAATGCTTACCCTCTGTGGGGAGTTCAAGCCAAGCTCTGTCTCCTGACCTTTTCTCCACTCTGATGTGGCCCATGGTGCTATTTGAGAACTGTCAGCAGGAGCCTTTTCTCTGAGTCAATACTGAATTATCCATGTGGGTCTCATGGAGAGCAGTCACACTGGCAAATGGTCACAGGTAGCCCTGAGAGGGCTCAGGTAGATAGTGGTGCTGAGCCAGTATAAGGCCTTCCTAATTCCACTCTGGATTCAGGAAATCATACCTGGAATCTGAGTAGGGTTCTGCAAATTCCCACTGTAATCCCTTCAGCCACGGTCCTGTGCAAGTGACCCCGGAATGTTTCATTCATAAGACTGCAGCTCAGAAAGTTGCCCATCTAATTTTATTCTAGGCTTTCATGATCAACTCATCATCCCTGGCAGGCCAGACCTGATGATCACTCTGCCCTAAGGCCCGCTATGCTGCGTTCAGCTGGACTCCAAAGGGTAAGGGCTGGAACCCTAGTGATACCATATTTTCCAGGATCCTACTATTTCTATTTCAGGATCTATTTCCAAAGACACTTCTAGAGGCTGAGAAAAGGCAGGGTCTGTTCTATGTTGCATAGAACAGCAGAGTAAGGCTGTGCCAATCTTGACTACTCCATTTTATAAAGCAATTTTGACCTGACTACCCCATTTTGAGTAGAAGTTTCAAATAAAAATGACTCCACATCTTGTCTATGCTCTTGAACAACCATCATCTGCCAGCACATCACACATCTGACAAATGTGCCAATAAGCAATCACATCCGCAAATACAGCAAATCTTATCAGAAGCAATGGACACATTAACATCACATATGAAAGCCCCTCATTTGGGCCTATAAAAGGAACAACACCCAAAGATTGAGATGTGGCAGGCAGACACACTAATCTGTTGCCGGATCATTCATTAGCTAACCCAGGAAAATGCCAAAGTGAAGGACTTCTGGCCGTCTGCAGGGACACATGTCCACCTGTTTCTGGCACTGCTCGCTGACAGCACCCATTATAGCATCACGTCCACGAACAAACAGTACACTGGAAAGGAATAAAGGAAAAAACAATAAAGACTATAAAGAAGTATAGGAAACTAAGGTAGTCTCCCATCTCTAGTCTGTAAGGTGACCCTCTCCATTGGCTCTGTATGTATTCCCAGATGTGTTTCAGTGACAATGGACCATAAGGAGCATTTCTGTGTGGACTGTGGAGGATAAGGTAGAAAAGCAGCCATTTTGTGTCTTTGTGCTTGGGTGTCTGTAGCAACAGCATTTATTCTTACCTGAAGGCTTTCCTGTTGGTGGAGGCCAGAAGCCAGGCCTCTAGTGGCCCTCTGTTCAAAGGCAAGTCCAGTAGCTCCTCCTGCTCTGGGCATAGGCATGGTTAGGCTACCCACATTGCCTGGGTTGATGACACTGAAGAGTAACACAGGCCTACCTGCTTCTGTGGCTTCAGCTTGCTTTGTTTTCCCCCACTGGCTCTTCTCTCCTGCTTGGCCTATGGATTCCAAGCCCCCAAACCAACCACAGAGTCAATCATGTAACCAATTCCCCACAATCGCGTAAGATCCTATCTCTTTAACAAGCCCATCCATCCAGAGATCACGTGCTGCTCTGCTTTGATTGATCCGGGAATGACAACAGAAATGATTTTAGAGGCCTAAGGAAAGCCCTAGCTATAATGAGTACTGGCTAGGGCCCCTACCCTAAGGGTCACAGATCTTAGCAGATGTAGCTCCTAGTCTACTTTGTGGAGGGGGTGGAGCATGGTTCTAGAGGAACAAATGTTAGATATCTAGACACAGCACAAGGTGTGATCTTCTGCTACATCTCAAGGTTTGTCTGTGAAACCAAGTCAGTATAGTGAGTTATGACTTCCAAGCCAGGCTACAAAGGAGATGTGGATTCTGTCTTGTTCTCATGGGTCACTCACCTGGGGGATGTCATGAGGGCACCCAGGAAACTATGGAGGGGTCAAATGAGGAACTGAAGTTTCCTGCTAACAGCCATGTAAGGGTGTCATTGTAAAAGTGGCTCCTTCAGCCTAGCTAAATTCTCCCAAGTTTTAAACATTTACAATGAAATAGTAACATTGTTTTAAGCTGCTAACTTTGGGGAGTAATTTTCTGTATAGCAAGAGACAATGATTACATTTCCTTGTGTTACAGGTTGAATCACCAAGTTCCTAAACAACCTCCAGTATGTCAGAATGTTTTGTCATTTGGAGACAAGGTAAACAGTCAAGATTAAGCCATCCTTGGATCCAGCTGTTCCTTAATCCAGTAAGTCCTTACAAAGTGGGGAAAGACAAAAACATGTATAACCAAAATGTCATGTAAATATTAGAGGGCTAGGTGGATGGCACATCTCCCATAATCCTAGCCTCTCAGGTAGAATAGAGGCAGGGTCATGGTTTGAACCCAGCTATAATCTCAACAAACAAGGTAGTCTGGTAGTTCATACCAGAAATTCCAATTACTATGGAGCTGTCTGAGGCTGGCCCAGGCAAAAGGATGGGCCCCAGCTAAAAACAAACAGAGCCCAAAGGGCTGGAAGTATTACTCCACTGTAGAGTGCTTTCTAGCAGGGCAAGGCACTAATTTCGAATCCTAGGGCCACCAAGAAAAAAAAAGTTGACACAAACCAAGGCATAGCCAGAGCAGCTAGAAGAAGCCTGGGGAAGGCCATCTTCTAATACCTTCAGAAAGAACACAGCCTTGACCTCAGACTTCTAACCTCAGATTTCTGTGGTTGTACATCACACGGCTTAGGTTCATTTGTTATGTCAGCCCCGGGAAAATATTTCCTAGTGTCATGTCCTTTTGGCTATTTTAGAGATTTTTCTCTTTATTAAATTGGATTTTGATTTCTATGTGCCTTAAAGTTTTATTTTGCTGAGCTTTTTTTTTTTAATCCTGTCTGAAGCTTACTGAACTTCTTGGATGTAGACATTTATATTTTTCATCATATTTGAAAAAATGTCTCACCATATAGTTTTTCCACCTATATAATATCAATCAAACCCATAGGAAAGAAAATACAGCATTAGGCAGAACTCTGGTTTTCTAACTCAAGGCAAGTGAACAAGCAGACAGTACAGCTACAGACAGCGAGTATACAGATCTCAGCAAAGCCAAGTTCTGAAGGTACAAAGTAGTCCACCAGCTTCATTTACAATAGATAGTAAGTTTGGCAAGACCAAGCTAAATATTTATATATCAGCAAAAAACTTGGCCAAAGTTGTGACAAAAAATTGTCTTTGAAACTCTATCTACTGACAATTTTAAAGCAAGAGACAAGTTACATAAGAATGGTATACAAATACACACAACACATATTCACATCTAAGTATATGTTCATATATATATTTAACATATATACCTGTGCACACTTATTATATACACTTATCTCACTGAAGGACTCAAGTAAGGACTGAATAAATGGGCAGATAAATTAAGCTTCAGGTGGAGGCACCTTTTTCCACCCCTACAATCCAAATAGAGAAGGTTCAGGCTCAAATACAGCAAACAGACCTCTGCTACTGATTGAGACTGGGCTGATAGGTGGTTAAAGTGACCACCAAGCAGGCCATTAGCTGAGGAAGCGAATGAGGCCAGTCTACCAGCATAGCCATAAGCAATGCAAGGAAAGCTCACCACAAAGAGGAAAAGACTTGAGCTAAGAAAACTGTTATTATTCTGTTTTACCAATGAGATGAACCCATTTCATCCTACCTCTGCCATTCCATAACGTGGCAGAGAGGCCAGAAATGGGTTATCATTTCCCATTCACAGCAGTCAGGACTTAAGAATATTTAGGCCATAAAAGGCATCCAGTCCTAAATGCCTATATCCATACAATACTTTCTTTTTTTGGGGGGGGGCTTGAATTTGGGGCCTGGACGCTGTCCCCAAACTCTTTTCGCTCAAGGCTAGCGCTCTACCGTACTTTGAGCCACAGCACTACTTCTGGATTTCTGGTGGTTAACTGGAGATAAAGAGTCTCACAGACTTTTTCTGCCTAGGCTGACTTTAAGCCTCAATCCTCAGATCTCAGCCTCCTGAGTAGCTGGAATTATAGCAAGTGACTCATCTAATACATTTCTAATTAGCATTATAGAGGCTCTTCCTTTTTCTGAGTCTGAATTTCAAAGAATATATCTACAAACATGCTTATTAGATAATCCCAGAGGTTTTTGAAAACATACTGATATAATCAAACCACTGACACAACAGGGATGTGTGGATATTATGAGGTAAGATCAGAGAGATAAACACTCGGGTTCAAACTTTTGCTGTTTAAATCTGTTTTTTCCCTACTGCTGGAAGTGTGGGGATCACACTCCCGCTGTGCTGCACCCTCTTTCCTTAGAAGCATCCTAGAAAGGGCTTTCATTTGCTCAGCTGTATCAAAGGCTCCAGTGTTAAACTCATCACAAGTAGAACTGAGCTGCCCCAGCCAGTCCTCTGGTTACCTTTGCAGATACAGGGACTGGGGGCTGTCATTAGACAACAGAGACATGGTTAGAAAGCAAAAACCAAGCTGAGATTTCAAGACACTGTAAATTTATAAGCTGTAAATTATTCAGCCTGCATTGTTGATTAAGTGACACTGGTTTGGAATGAAGTAAAATTAGGGCCTCACACTAGCATATACCAAGAATGGAGAACAATCAACAATTAAACCTAAATAACATGCTTCATATTCAAAGAGGAGGCACACTTGGCATGGTGTTTGAAATGGTGTCGAGCATTCTCATGGTTTACAATGACTGTTCCACTTCATTTATTAAACAGACTGTATCTCTCATCTATTGTGAGCTCTCTGACTTGACCGGAAAAATTCCCAACTCCTTACTGATACCATTTAGTTTTGGCATTAGGTGAATTATTTGTTGCTTTCTTGGAACTTACTCCTTGTGAGTTTTCTGATGTAACAGGAAGTTTGATTTGTGGCGGAATGTTTTCTCACATATGTCACATTCATATGGTTTCTCTCCTGTGTGTATTTTCTGATGTTCATTGAGTGTCCACAGCCGGCGGTACGTTTTCCCACATTCATTACATTCATAGGGTTTTTCTCCTGTGTGAATTCTCTGATGTACTCTGAAGGCTGACTTGTGGCAGAAAGTTTTCCCACACTCCTTACAATCATATGGCTTCTCCCCAGTGTGAGTTCGCAGATGTTCACTAAAGGAAAACTTCTGGGAGAAGGTTTTCCCACACTCGTTACACTCATAGGGTCTCTCGCCTGAGTGTGTTCTCTGATGATGTGTGAGAGCTGACTTCCTGCAGTAGGCCCTCCCACAATCACTGCATTCATAGGGCTTGTCCCAGATAGTTCTCCGACCTAGTAAGGGGGGTGGGCTCTTGCTGACTTCATGCTCAGGCTCAGGACACTCAGGGTTCTCCTCTGTGCTAACACTCTCACGCTCACTGCAGTCTGACTGCACAGAAGACATTCCATCACACTGATTGAGCGCCTCCTGCTTCTCTCCAGTGTGAGTGCTCTGATGTATAGCCAGCGTTGACTTATGGTAGAAGAGCTTCCCACACTCACTACATTCGTAAGACTTCTTTCCTCTGTGAATGGCCTGGTGTGCGGTTAGGGCAGACTTGGTACATAAGAACTTGCCACACTGACTGCATTCATAGGGCTTCTCTCCCGTGTGGCTCCTCTGATGCACATTGAGGGCTGACTGGCAAAAGAAGGTTTTCTCACACTCACTGCACTCATAGGGTTTCTCCCCAGTGTGGATTCTCTGATGTGCTGTCAGAGCCGACTGGCAGAAGAAGGTTCTCCCACATTCTTTACACTCATTTGGCTTCTCTCCCCTGTGAGTTCTCTGATGCACAATGAGGTAAGATTTCTTGCTGAAGGCTTCCCCACACTCCTCACATTCGTAAGGCTTCTCCCCTGTGTGAGACCTAAAATGCTCTGCGAGGGCTGACTTCCGAAAGAAAGTCTTTCCACATTCATCGCACTCATAGGACTTCTCCCCTCCGTGAATTTTCTGATGCACGAGGAGGGCAGACTTGTCGATGAAGGTTTTCCCGCACGCACTGCACTCGTAGGGTCTCTCTCCAGTATGAATTCTCTGGTGTCGTGTGAGGCTTGTCTTCACACGGAAGGTTTTCCTACAGTCACTGCAAGCATAGGGTTTCTCCCCCGTATGGATTCTCTGATGGGCAACGAGGGTGGACCTTTTAGAAAATCTTCTCCCACAGTCCTCACATTCATTTGACTTCTGTTCAGCATGTTTCTCCTTCTGTGCAGAAAGAACTGGCAGCTGGAAGGACTTCCCATGTTTCTTATGGGCGAGAGGTAGTTTCAAAGCCTCATTGTTCAGATGCAGCAGAACATCTTCATCTTGACTCCCGACTTCCCTCATCTGGTTACTTTTGGACTTTTTCTTTCCTGAATGACCTTTCTCATGATTAGCATGGAGTAGTGACTTCTCGCATTCACTGTGTTCATTAGGAACTTTTGCATTTTCTTTGCTTTCTTTTACAATTATTTCTGAATTCATTTTCAAGCAGTTTCTATCTGAATCAGATTTATAAAGTACTTCTCTTGAGGGAAGATTATTCATGCCCAGGGTAAATGTGTTCCCAAATACATAATTTTTTTCTGTAATCATTGTTTCATTGTTGAATACAATTTGATTCAAATGTTTGTCTTGGATTTCTGGGTCCTTCTCTAAGGCACCATCATCTTCTAGAAAGGAGCATAATGGACAATAATTTGTGAGGCTTTACACACATGCAATGCTATGAAACGAGAATGTATATCAATACCCTGGTGTGTACACTTCAAACCCAGCCTCCCAGGATTAAAGGAAGAACACTCAAGAGCCCTTGACACTTGGCAAAGCATAGACTGGAAAAAAAACAGCCACAGGGAACAATACTTGCATATACTGGAAGTGTGGCTGACTGAAGTATTGACTGCAATAGAAAAATGTATGAACTGAAGAGAAAAATAAGATAGAGTAAGACCTCAGAAAGATGGCCAGTGCTGACACAAACACAAGGAAAGGGTAAGACATACTGCAGGGAGGAGGGAACGCTGACGTTTGAGCATGGCTACGAGTAGAGAAAGGAAAGCGGACAGCCTGGGAAGTTACAGCCCTAAAATGAGAGGAGGATCTTCTTAAGCTCTGTGCTAGGACACTTATTTGCTCCACCCTAGGCCCAACCCTTCTGAGGCTGGGAATAAAAACTATTTCTATTTCTTAAACCGTAGGGAGGAAAAACAAAACAAACAAGCAAACAAAAAACCCCAACAAATTAGAAAGATCATATAAATCAAGATGTATTTTTAAAGCCAGGCACATGCCCACAATATTCCAGTTACTTTGACAGTAGGGATAGGAAGAGCTAAAGTTTGAGGCTAGCCTGGGCAAAAACTGGGGACCCTATCACAAAAACAAAATAAAAACAGAAAGAAATGCTGGGGCATAGCTCAAGTGGGAGAGCACTCACTGAGCATGTGCAAGGCTTGGGGCTCAATCTTCATTAACCAATAAACTTAAAAAAATTAACATTTATTATTATTTTTGGTGGTACTAGAGTTTGGCAGTCTTATGTTTGCTTATCTGGCACTCTGCCACTTGAGTCACTACCCCATCCCTACTTTTGGCTGGTTATTTTGGAGATAAAGTTTGATGGAGTTTTTTGTCTAAATTATGCTTCAAACCTCAATTCACTCAAGCCACTTCCACTCAGTAAAAACTTACTTTCTAATCCAGGTACTGGTGGCTTCTGCCTGCTCAGGAGGCTGAGATCTGAGAATCACAGTTCAAAGCCAGCCTGGGCAGTAAGTTTATGAGTCTTAGCTCCAACTAACAACCAGAAAACTGGACAAAGCACTGTTGCTCCAAGTGGGAGAGTACTAGCCTTGAGCAAAATAGCTCAGGAATGGATAGTGCCCAAGCCCCGAGTTCAAGCCCTACAACCAATCAAAAATAAAACAAAAACCTTACATTCTAAAGACAAATACGTATATATACACATACATATGTATATATACTGATATTTATACACATATGTACTTATATATTTATATATTACTTATTTCCACTTATTTTGAATATAAAGCATGCCTAGCTGTGAATCAGTGGCTCACACCTATAATCCTAGGTACTGGAGGCTGAGATCTGAGAATCTCAGTTTGAAGCCAGCAGCAAGTCTGTTAAATTTTTCTCTCCAATTAGCCAGCAAAGACCCTTAAGTAGTAGTGCAGCAGCCATGAGAGAAAAAAACCTAAGCAATACACAAGTCTCAGAGTTCAAGTCCCAGTACTGGCACAATTTAAAAAAAGCAGAAACCACAGTTCCATGACAGTAGTGGGGCAAGGAAGGCAAGGAGAGAATGCCATAGAAATGGTTGTGGAAAAAGAGGACTTAGCTTCTAGGGATAGGTCACTCAGTGGCAAAAAATCTTTATAAGCTTCAATAGAAGATGTACATTTGGGGAGAGTGCTTAGGAATCTGTGGCATGAAAGCTCATTGACCTCACACCACCTCCAGAGCTCTGTCATCACCAGCCACACAGGAACTCAAGTCCGTGGTTTCTGCCAGCTCAGTTATCATTTACGCACCTGTGTGGTTCTGCCTTGTGATTTCATCCCCTATCCATGGTTCTTCCCCTTGCTCCAACTTGAAGATCACATCTGGTTTGCTAGTATGTATCCCTGTTAATGAGAAAAGACAAAAGACATAGACAGAACTGGAACAAGCTCTTTGGATTTCAGGGACTCTAACGGGTGAAGTCAGAACATTTAGTGAAGGGTGGGAGAAGGCAGAGTATGTGTGTGCGTGCATGTGCCTGTGTATGCTCACACGAATGTTTTTGAATCATCTTTCTCCCCTGATGCTCAAGACCAGGTAATTTGATTCTAAAGCCTTGGCACAGAAGGGAAGGATACTCTGGGGAGCTGCGCAGGACAGCACACTCACCCACTGAGATGAGGTTGCTGTAGTTTTCCAGCATCACTTCCCTGTACAGGAGCCGTTGCACAGGGCCCAGCCGCAGCCACTCCTCATGGGTGAAGTCCACTGTCAAGTCCGTGAAGGAAATGGATTTCTGAAAGAGCACATTTAAGCTGATTAGAACCCAGTGACATCAAATCTATGGGAACATCAAATGTAAGACCACTGCTGTGGTTAACCATATACCCTAAGGTGTTATTGTTGGTGAAGGCTAGAAAATTAGAAATATCCTGTCACTTTTTTTGCGGGGGGGGGGGGCAGTGCTGGGTTTAAATTCAGGGCCTTATGCTTGCCAGGCGGTGCTCTACCACTTGAGCTGTGTCCCAGCCCATCCTATTCATTGTTTTAACATGAATTTTTAAAATGTATGGAGTTTGCACTATGTCCTAAATACTGACTCTCCTAAAAATACTGGTCCTGCTCTCAAGGGGCATCCATTCTGATGAAGCAACACAGAAACACATACCTTCAGAAAAGAGCAATGATAGTCAGACACACAGAAATGGAGAAAAAGTAGAAAAATGGAGAAAAAGGAGAAAAGTAGGTCTGGGAAGGTGGCTCAGTGGTAGAGCGCTTGCCTTGCATGCCAGAGGCCCTGGGTTCGATTCCTCAGCACCACATAAGCAAAAAAGAAAAAAAGCCGGAAGTGGCACTGTGGCTCAAGTGGTAGAGCGCTAGCCTTGAGCTGAAGAGCTGAGGGACAGCACTCAGGCCCAGAGTTCAGGCCCCACGACCGGACCCAAAAATAAATAAATAAATAAAGGAGAAAAGTAGTTTTTCCATTTTGTCGTTAGACTTCTTTGGAAGGAGTACTTTTGGATGTGAAATACAGTGTGCTTTGTCAAAATGTGATGAACAAAAAAATACACTAGACAAGACAGATGTAAAGATTAAAACTCACAGCTATTTTTGTATAAAAGAACCTGGGAGCCTGGACAGAAGGCAGAGAACAGAGGCCATTTTTCCCTAGAATTCAATCTCAAGACTTTTTATTCAGTGCAATACATCTGTAAAACATTCTTGCACAACACAATACTCCCTGGAGTATTTCTTGTTCTTGACTTTGTCATTGTTGAGAATAGTGGAAATATATATGTATGTATATATATATATGTATAATGGCATATATATGACATACTGGAGTACTGTGGCCAAATGTGTATTTTAGAATGCTTCAGAATATAGGGGTTGGCAAACAACAGCCATGGATAGAAGCCATCTGCTGAGCTCTAGATCTGGCCATATCATGTTTACACATTGCTGGTGACTGTTTGCTACAACCTTATGATGAATATATCTGACAGACACCATGTGGCTAGGAAAGCTGAAAATATTTATCATCTGGTCCTCTAAAGAAAATGTTTCTATCTCCTACGCTGAAAAATGGAGAGCAGATGAAAAGTCAAATGAAGATGTCCTGTGAGACAGGACCTCAGGCAGTTCCAGTGGGAGTGGGAAGGAGGGAACGGATCTTGCAATGACAAGGAGCAGGATGAGCTGGCCTCTGGTTGGCTGGTGCTGCAGATGTTTTGTGCAATTACTTAGCATCATCAGCTCAGTAGATATGAATATTGTATGCTGAGGCTGGTAGAACAAACCACCAACAAAAGATCTGAGAAGAAGCTAATGGAGTGGAACATTTTAGACGCTATGTTTGAAATTCTTGAAGTGTGGGCATAAATATCCATTGGACAGGTGGATATTTGGTTTTGGAAGTCAGAAGAGACAAAGAATGGTAGTCAGAAGGCAAAATGAGGTGACTGGGAGAATGAGAAAGGTCTCTATGAATGGACATGTAGTGATCTCCAGGGTATACTGCTAAGAAAAGTGAAGAATATCTACGGTGCTATCTTTATGTACAAAAGGAAGAGCTATAAGGAAGTACACACAAAAACACCATGTGTATAATACAGAAATTCAGAGGGGGTAACCAGAAATGAATGAACTTAGCCACCTCTTGAGGAGTGTGGGGAGACAGAAATGGGAAAAGGGAAGAAGAGATGAGAAACAAGTGGCCCTTCTCTAAATGTCTTTATATGCAGTTTTGACTCAGAATGACAGCAATGTCGCCTACCCCCAAAACAAATAACTAAAATCAAACACGACATGGAAAGGGAATTGCAAACAAAATACAAATAGTGCCATATAAATTAACTTTCTTAAAAACAAGTAACAGCCAAGCATCAATGGCTTACATTTGTAATCCTAGCTACTAAGGAGGCTAGAGATCTAAGGACTGTGGTTCAAAGGCAGCCTGGGCAGGAAAGTCTGTGAGACGCTTATCCCCAATTAACTACCAAAAAGCTGTAAATGGCACTGTGGCTCAAAGTGGTAGAGTACTAGCCTTGAGCACTAAAGCTCAGGAACAGCACCAGGCCCTGAGTTCAAGCCCCAGGACTAGCAAAAAAAAAAAGGAGGGGGGGAAGCAACAGGCATAGTGGATGAGATAAAGAAAAGAACTGCCCAAAGGAACTGTGGAGAAGAGCATTCTGATTCAATTCAGTGATAACTATAGGTGAAAAACAGCTGTATACAATTATCTACTTAAAAAGTTTTGTTGTTTTTATTTTGGGGAGTGGTACTGGTGTTTGAACTCAAGTCATAGGCTTGCTAGGCAGACACTCTATCACTTAATCCATGCCCTCAGCTCTTCTCCATAGGAAAATTGTTTTCCACATGTGTAGACATAGCTGAGAAGACAGATAACTTGAGTGTAGATTATGAGAGTCAGCTTTCCCCAACTGAGACAAAGGCATTGTAAGCGGGCTGGAATGAACTGTATAGGGTAATTGGCCAGTAAAGTCTTCAGGTCATGAGAGACAAAGGACTGTAAGTTCTTTCTGTATGATTTTTTCAAAGTCCAAATTTATTTAAAAATAAAACAGTAAAAAAAAATGGAACAGCCTTTCCATTCTGCCAACACATGTGCATTCCCTGTGCTCTGGGACGCTGCAGACAGAGCACCACACATCTTCTAGGTTACCTTAGCCTGCCTTCCTAGCCTCCACATCCTCACTGTGACGCAACACACTCCAGCAGTGATTTAATAACATCCCTCCTGTCATCAAGCAATGGCCCTCCACACATAAATCAGAAGTAGTCACATTATCCAAATTATGTCCCCCATTAGTATTCCCTCCAAAAAGTTACAAGCTTCCTAACAATGAATAGTAACTTGTAGTTACAGGAACACAGTGTACATATAAGATCTTGATAATTAGAATATTACAAAATTACTGGAAGCAAAAGGCCAATGAGTTGGAGAAGCAGTGAGATATCACAGATCATCAGTCCTCTGCCCACAGACAGAACAGTGCCCTTCACAGCAGGACCAGTGGCTGTATTCACTTTCTCAGAAATGGATCTGTGCTCATCATAAAGGGAAAAGAAACTCAAGTGGCCTGATTTCAGAGCAGGGGTCACAAAATGAAATGAGGAACATGAATGTGAGCTGCACTGCTTAATGGGGGCACCAAGAGAAATGCATCAGGGGCCTTTCTCATGGGGAGACCCACAGGTAGTACACAGACTCTCCACTGAAGCACAAGTGCAGCTAGGTGCTCTGCACACACGCAGCCCAGAGGCAGAGGGAAAAGGAATGAGGACATGGTTCCTGGCTCAGGTCACAAACCACGTGGGGATAAGAGCTAAGGAGGACTGAAACATGGAGACTCGGTCAAAATCAGGTGGCAGAATGTGGGGGCGGGGCTTATTTTGGGAACTAAATGCCCTCTGCCATCATCACTCTGCAGTGGTTCTCAGCGTCGGTGACACCTGCCCCTTGAATCTGTGCAAGAATTTGGGGGCTGCCAAAGTTCTGTGGGATGCTGCTAGTATGTGACAGAGAGATGGAACAAGGGACAGTAGATGAATTACACCATACAGGTCAGTCTCAGAAATGTCCTAAGCCTGACATAACTTTCTTGTTTTGGGGGGGGGGGTCCGGTCGTGGGGCCTGAACTCTGGGCCTGGGCGCTGTCCCTCAGCTCTTCAGCTCAAGGCCAGTGCTCTGCCACTTGAGCCATAGCGCCAC
>NW_012267229.1:24357234-24361668 GCF_000151885.1 Dipodomys ordii
CTCAAGGCCAGTGCTCTGCCACTTGAGCCATAGCGCCACTTCCGGCTTTTTTCTTTTTGCTCATGTGGTGCTGAGGAATCAAACCCAGGGTCTCAGGCATGCAAGGTAAACACTCTACCACTGAGCCACCTTCCCAGGCCGTGACATAACTTTCTAATGTCCTAAATACTCATCTATACAATTACAAATTTGTTCACAATGATCTTTTTCTTTCTGTTTATCTGCTTCATAAATTTTCCTGAAATTCAATACTGGGTACATTAAAAAAGTTGGATTTGGATTGGTATCTCAGAAGTTTTCACTCTCTTGAAAAGTATCAGTAATGGCTGCGTGCCAGTGACCTACGCCTGTAATCCAAGCTATTCAGGAGTCTGGGATCTGAGAATCACTGTTCAAAGCCAGCCAGGGCAGGAAAGTCTGTGAGATTCTTTTTTTTTTGTTTTGGGTCCGGTCGTGGGGCCTGAACTCTGGGCCTGGGCGCTGTCCCTCAGCAATTCAGCTCAAGGCTAGCACTCTACCACTTGAGTCACAGTGCCACTTCTGGCTTTTTTCTTTTTTGCTTATGTGGTGCTGAGAAATCGAACCCAGGGCCTCAGGCATGCAAGGCAAACGCTCTACCACTGAGCCACCTTCCCAGCATCATCCTGTGAGATTTTTATCTCCAATTAACCACCAAAAGACCGGAAGTGGTGCTGTGGCTCAAGTGGTACAACACTCACCTTGAGCTGAAGAGCTAAGGGACAGTGCCCACGCCAAGAGTTCAAGCCCCATAACTGACAAAAAAAAAAAGTATCACTGATGGCAACAACAGCATGGTATGTGAATCCTGAAAACATCACACCTACACCAGTGTGTGAATTTGTAATTGTCACATTCAGTGATTCAAATTTTGATATATAAATACCAGACTAGGGGCTGGGAAGGTGGCTCAGTGGTAGAGCACTCGCCTTGCATGCATGAGGCCCTGGGTTCAATTCCCCAGCACCACATAAGCAAAAAATAAATAAATAAAAATTAAAAAAAATAAAATAAATACCAGACTAAACTTTCACTTTTAGCATATTTGTAACCAAGAGATTCCATATACATACAATTAGGTTTGGGTGTGGTGGTACATACCTGTAATTACAGTTATTTGGGAGGTAGAGATAGGAGGATTGTGCCTGGAGTTAGTGTGAAATCCTCTCAAAAAAAAAAAAAAAAGGAAAAACCTCAAAAGAATTGGAGATGAGACTCAAGGAGTAAAGGCCCTAAGTATCAGCCCCATAAATAAAAATATTTTAAGTGTCATTGCTTCTATTTTTCCCACAGATTAAAAAAATACATACAAGTAGATTATTTATGTCTACCAAGATAGAGTTGGGTTTTAGTTGGGATTACTTGAATAGAGCCCACAAAGCAAAAACTAAGTGCTATGATTTCAGTGGGAGCTTTGGGCCAGGACAGCAGGAGAGGGAGGCGGGGAAGAGAGGAAAGAACGGAAGCAATGCAGAGTGAGAGGCGTTGTCACTACACTGCCTACTACAAAGCCTACGACGACCGCAGGCCTCACAGAGGCGGCAGGAGCCTCAGTGGGGTCTGCCATCAGCACGTGGGACTTCTCCAGGAGCATATGGCCAGACCATATGGTGGTACATGGAAGAGGGCAAGGAAGGGCACTTTTTCTGCCCACATTCTTCTCATTTCCCCTTTTCCCGAATTCACAGTTCACACCCAAGGTGAGTTGATGTGCACGCGCTTCCAGGCTGCAACATTTGGTTCCACCATCTGGTCTCTCAGGAAGCCTGAAACCACACCTCAGTTTGTTCTACTGGAGTGGTGTGTAGGTGGCAATGACTCAAAGAGATGAAAGAGATGGTGAGTATGAACAGATTGTCTTTGTATGAAAGGTGTTACTTATAGGGACAGATAAGTCTGACAAGGTTGAAAATCAGCTCACCACAGATATTTGTGAAATGAAATGTCTTTCTCTTTCCCTAGTCTGCAACCTCCACGGTGCCAGAGATAAGGTCTCTCTTGTCCAAGCTAAATGTGTATCTTACATACTATTTGGCACCTAACAGTTTGACCAGTATCTAGATATTGAAGGAAAGGCTTAGAGTGGCAGGAATTAAATAAATAGGAAGTGGTTGTGACATGAATAGCCTTTTCTTTTTCCATTCCTGAGGCTTGAACCCAGGGCCTAGTCACTGTCCTTGAGCTTCTTTTGCTCAAGGCTAGTGTTCTTACCACTTGAGCCACAGCACCACTTTGGCTTTTTCTGTTTATGTGGTACTGAGGATTGAACCCAGTGCTTCAAGCATGCTAGGCAAGCACTCTACCACAAAGCACAATCCCAGCCCAACATGAATAACTTTCTAAGTCATCTAAAGGAGCCTTGGCATTTTAGTGGCCTATCCAGTTTGAGCAACAGTCTTAAGGTCAAAGGAGACAGACAACTGAGAAATCTTTTGACAATCTAGGAGAAATACCAAGACAGGGAAGTAGGAAGGGGAAGGCAAAAATGAAGGAATCTCATTTTCTTTCTAGCTTGCATACAGGTAGGATGGTAGTGGCACTGACAGAGAATTAAAGAGGAAACAAGTTAAACAGACTATAAATCTTATTTCTATTTTGGACCTGGGGAACATTTTTTACAGAAGGGGTAACCAAAAATCTCAGGCTGAGGCTCTTAGAAAGATTTTGAGCACAAAATATTGCAAGTTAAAACCACAAATAGTATGAAAAAAAATCAAACCACAAATGGTATAAAATAATAGTGGGCTAATTGTAGAATAGCAATGTTTATGGTACAAAAAGACCATATAATGGTGGAAATGACTAGAGAGTTTAGAAAGAGAATCTTGTGAATGATATTACAATAATTATTGAAGGTGAACTTTGTGTGTGTGTGTGTGAGAGAGAGAGAGAGAGAGAGATCATACTGTCAATGCAACAAAGCATGCACTGGAAAACATCCACTGGGTTTGAAAATATGTAGGTCACTGCTTTTACTAGAATGGCTCCATGGAGGCAAGTGAGATGGTTAGACACCACAGACTGAATAAAATGAGTTGAAATGAGGAAAGCAAGTGAAAAATTTTTACACGGTACATTTAAAAGTACAACTGAAATCATGTAAACCAAATACTCTTGGTTTTATCCCAAGATCATGGAAAATGGCAGAGTGCTGTCCACACATATGATAATGAGCTAGTTCCCTGTAACTCCTCTGCTTGCCTGGATATAAGAGTCTCAGGAAATCCACTGTGTTCCTTTCACAGAGGGTTTTGGTGAAAGCCTTTGCAGCTTTTATTCAAAGGTTATCAAAGAAAATGTTTATATAAATGATAGAAAAAATTATACTAATTGCCAATGTAAGTAAGGTCTGTTTTATTTTGCCTGGATCTTTCTGAAACAACTTGAATAAGTCTAAAGTACTGTATGATTTGGTATGCTTAGATTAATTTTTTCCAGTACTGATCTGATACTCCTATTTTGTCAGAAGCTGAATTTTATATCCTCTTCCTATTTCATCTGAATGTACAAACTATAAATTTCTTGAAATCCACTGAAAAATGTGGGAGGTAAATCCCTAAACAACTTACCTGGAATTCGTTCATTTTCAGGTGCTCTTGAGAAAGGGCCAAGAGAGGTGAAAGCAGAGCTGAGTAAGGAAGAATGCGGAAGGGAGTCGTGAGAGGTCTGGCTAGTGCGGCAGTTCTTACAAGTACCTAGCAAGACAGACACATACCCATGTACAGAAATGGCCCTGAGCCCAATACGGTCCAGGAAACCCACAGATGGAGGAAACGTCTAGTTAAAAGTCGTGAAATGAGCAGTTTTTCTTGAGTGCACCCATGTTTTCTACTGAATTACTGTCAATTTGTATCTCCTTTGGAAAAATAAAAACATAACCCGAATCCAATACTAGAACACTGGTCCAATAAAAATTAATATACCCAAAGTTAGGAACGGTATTGCAGCATTAAAATTGAAGCTAGGATAAAAATATTTATTAACACAGGAAAACGTTGATATTATGTCACTTACCTATTTTCCTGCTAATGTGTTTAGCCAGTGAGATGAAGAGGTTCCAGTAAGAAAGGATGCAAGTGGTTTAAGGTGTTTATCTGTTTTGACTGGTGGGTGTCCCTGTTCAGCTTCACAAGAGGACCTAGTCCTAACTACGGAGCTGGAAGTCGGAGAGTGGCATTCACTTCCCAGCTGTCACTAGTAGACAGCTGAGGAGATGAAAGCGTTATCTTCCACGTCCTAGCTTTCAAGTAACGGAAATCTAAACAGCTTTAAACGGCTCTTCTTTCCCCTACACTGTGTGATTCTATGCTGGGTGATGGCGGACACGGTCAGGACAACTCCGAATAAGCAGAGTGGAGGTGGGAGCGCGGACAGGTGCTGGGGACGGGATGGAGAGGCCACGCCCTCGGCCGCGCG
>NW_012267229.1:24361928-24388869 GCF_000151885.1 Dipodomys ordii
TGCCCGGCCTGCGGAAGGCCAGCTCCGCCCCGCGGCCCACCCCCGAGGGCCCGGAGCCCGCCGCCAGCCCTTCTCTAACTTCGGGGGACGCCGACTTGGCTTCCAGTCAGCAGCAGCAGGCCCCGCGGCCGGAGAAGGCGGAGGCTGCCGAACCCGGTCCCAGAGGAGCCCAGCGGAGCACCGGAAGCGCGTCTGGGCAGGTGCCCGGAAGTGACGTATACGCTCTCCAAGGCCCTCCACAGAGCGCGGCTGAGTTTCCGGGACCACACTACCCAAAAGGCGCCGCGGCCACCGCCCTGAGCCAAGTTCACCCCTGGCAGACGACGGCTGCAGTCCCTTGACCGAAAAGACACGTGACACGTGACGTCACCGACGCTGCGGGCGAGAAGGGACAGTCCCTTAAACTGCGGCGGTGTTAAGAATACGTGTATGCCCTGCAGGATTTCTCCACGTAAGCGTCCCCACGTGACACACATGTGTGTGAAAACAGGGCAAATCACAGCATCTGTAACGATCTTGTTTTTAAGTCTTGCTGGCTCAGTGTGGCGATGCAGGACTGTAGCTCTTGGGAGGCTGAGGCTGGAGGATTGCGAGTGTGAGGCCTGTGGTGGGGGCGGAGGTGGGGTCTATTAACCGAGGTAAGCGCGAGGCGCTTGACTTTCTGACTGCTGTGCTGGAGGAGAAGCCATCATCATTTTATACTTTTAGCAAAGAAAAAACAGCACGCTAATAGCTTTTTAACAATACCAGCCCTCTCACATACTCATACAGGCGTCTGGGAAAACGAGGTGCATGGGTAGGAAAAGTTTGGAAGTGACTCCAGCTCCAGCCACCACCAGCCTGACCTTGCAAACAGAGCCCGATTGGAGATCACTCATAAGCCAACCTCCTAAATGGTGAGAGAGGGGAGCCATAGACGCTGCCGCTTTATGCCACCAAGGTTGGAGTGGATGATCACTGTCCAACAGAGAACTGATTCAAGTTGGTTCAAATGAGTCATCAAAGATAAATGCAGGCCAGAGGCTGGCATAGGTGGTGTTTGATACTAGACTGGAACAATGGGGTGCACAGGCTGTTTGGGAGGAGAAGAGAATGAACAGAAACAGGAGAGAGAAGGGGCGGGAAGAAGAAGATAAGCTATGGTGGGGGAAGGAGAAAGAGAATATGGCAGACAGGCAAGCAAACATTGGATCCTGCAGTTTCCATAGTGGCCACTGGATGGAAGCAGTATCATGAATCCTGTGTTGTAATGCTCATCAGGAAGGAGTGTTAACAGCCCAGCACATGCCTGACAGAATGTACTATTGAATGAGCCTGAGTTACTGTACCTGACATTGCCCTGATCACTGAGAGATGAGATCACCCAGCCTGGCTGAGATGAATTAGCCTGTCCTTGGAGGGTGAGGTTCAGTTCCACCCCATCAGCCTCTCTTGCTGTGATTATTCTCCAGAAGGGAAGAATGGATACAGGAGTCAAATAAGGATTCTGGAGAGAATTACAGATGCTGGGGAGGGAGCATGGGGAGAAGGAATCTACCATGGAGGCAAAGGGCAAGACTTCTGGATGAACCCTTCCTCTCAAGGCTCAGAAAAGGACCTGGGAAAAGCCAGTGTTCCCTCCTGTCACCATAACAACATAATGGAGTCACAGTCACTGGGCTGGCAGTGGGCAGGGGTGAAGGTTCAGAGATATTCCAGGAAATCTTGTATTGGATCATCCCCCTATGGTAGGCTCATGTGGGATTAACTACAGGGGTAAGCACCTGGGTCTTTGCAATTGGCAAGGGGGTGGTTGTTTGGCCAAGAGAACAGTAAGTCTAGAGAAACATATACTACCTCTATGTGTCCATGTGAGAAAACTGAAGGTGGGAGAATACAACGGCCATGTCCCAGATCACAAGCGAAATAACAGCAGTGCAGTGCCTCTAGACTTCCTAGTCATCTATTTATTGTTGGGACCTTGTGCTGTCCATGCTATCAGCTGTTCCTTCCTGTCTCTCTTGAGCTCGATCTGTCTCTTGGCACCAGGTCTGCTCCTGAAGCAGCAGTGGGGTGGGAGCTGACAATAGTCACCCAAGCAAATGCTGTCAAACTTTTTCTTTTGTCAGTCATGGGGTTTGAACTCTGGGCCTGGGTGCTGTCCTTCAGCTCAAGGCAAGCACTCTACCACTTGAGCCACAACGCTACTTCCAGTTTTCTGAGAGGTTTATTGGAGATAAGGGTCTCATGGCCTTTCCTGCCTGGGCTGACTGACTGAACCATGATCCTCAGATCTCAGCCTCCTGAGTAGTTAGGAGCTGGTACCCAGCTCCATCCAACTTTTTTTTTTCTCTGTCGGTTGTGGGGCTTGAACTCTGGGTTTGGGCACTGTCCCTGCGCTCTTCAGCTCAAGGCAAATGCTCTATCGCTTGAGCCACAGCACCACTTCCAGTTTTCTAGTGGTTTATTGGAGATAAGAGTCTCACGATCTTTTCTGCCCAGGCTGGCTTTGAACCGTGATCATCAGTTCTCAGCCTCCTAAGTAGTTAGGATTACAGGTGTGAGCCACCGGCACCCAACTCCATTCAACTTTTAACTGCCTCCATCTCTACCTCATCCATCACCTCCATCCCATGCCTGGGTGGTGATTCAGCACTCCACACAGCTGGACAGCTCCCATCTTGGGGATTCTCGGCATTCGGAAATGGACAGATTCTGAGCTGTCAAAGTACTTCAAGAAAGGGATAGAGTCCCACTTGAGTTGTTTAGCTACCAGTCAGAACTTGGACAGGTGATTTTGGGAAGCAGGGCTGTTGTCCCTCTGCTGGATAGGGGAGGTACCGTTTGTCTCCCTTGTTCTCTGGTCTCATCCACTCCAAGAGGCAGACACTAGTGCTCAAGTCAGCCACATTATCGGGTGCTGGCCAAAGCAACGGGTGTCACTCACTGGCTAAACATTCAGTCAACTGCTGGAGACCTGTTCAGACTTCCTTCCTGTACTTCCTACACCTTGGAAGTACATATTGCATGAGGCTGAAATGAGCTGGATCTTGAGGTCACAAAGGAAATACAGTACACTTGAGAGATGGCATTGGGTGAGCAAGCAATGTGGTTTTGTGTGCTAACTCAGGAAATGTTGGGGGTCATTTGTTACTGCACCAAAACCTAGCCCATCTTGACTGGCAACACAGCTTTCCCCCAGAAATCAGGAAAAGACAAGGACAGATTCTGCTTTAGAGACTCTAGAGGAAGCTTGGCCTTTCTGAGCCAGCGGAGGAATTGAAGCCCAGGTACTACAGGCAGGTGATGCCCAGGCACCTTGCATGGGTGAAGACCCACATTCCAGTGGGTGCTGCCTCCACCACATGGGCACATTGGCTGTACTAGTCGGTCTGTGATCAACAAGGTCACCAGGTAACAGTTCATGACTATACCCATGTGGTGGCTTTGGCTGCCACCAGGACCACAATCCTCAGATCTCAGCCACTTCAATAGCTAGAAGTACAGGTGTGAGTCACCAGGGCCCGGATCCCAAAGCATTTCTAAGTATTGTATCACCTCCTACTCAGGGCTTAGGCATAGGGGGATGAAAACACTGATGTTAAGGACGGACAGATTCTTCATCCTTGTCATGTTCCCTTTAACTCTCTTTCTAACTTCCTTGTCTCCCTGGGCTTCACTCCACAGCTTGAAAGGTTCTCCACTCCCCTTCCTATCTACCTGTGTACCATACAGTTTCCACATTCCAGACCTCAAAATTAGCCTTTTTTTTTTTTTTTTTTGGTCAGTCGTGGGGCCTGAACTCTGGGCCTGGGCACTGTCCCTTAGCTCTTCAACTCAAGGCAAGTGCTCTACCACTTGAACCACAGCGCCACTTCCAGCTTTTTCTGCTTATGTGGTGCTGAGGAATTGAACTCAGGGCCTCATGCATGCAAGGCAAGCACTCTACCACTGAGCCACCTTCCCAGCCCCAGAAATTAGTCATAATGACAAGAAGCTGTCAGAAAAAAAATCAGACATCTAAGAAGGAATTAGTGGATTAGGATGCATTTGAGAAACATGGATTTGCCTTACTGAATCAACACAACAATTTGGTGAAGTAGGGATAATTAGTCAGGAGGCTTTGCCTCCACCTCTGAGCACCTCTGCCCTGGGGATCAAGCCTTTTCATTTCATGAGTCTTTGAAGGGCATTTCATATAGAAACTGTAACAAGTAGCTTTTCAGTTCCCCACCTTATAGGTGAAAATATAAATCTCAGAAGTGGAGTTCAAAAATGGATTTATATGCTGGGCACCAGTGGCTTATATATGTAATCCTAGCTACTCAGGAGGCTGAGATCTGAGAATCACGGTTCAAAGCCAGCCAGAAAACTGGAAGTAGCACTGTAGCTCAAGTGGTAGAGCGCTAGCCTTGAGCTGAAGAGCTCAGGAACGGTGCCCAGGCCCAGAGTTCAAGCCCCACAACCAACCAGAAAAAATGGAGTTACACAGAAAGTGACTGAGTTGAAGGCTGGGACTTTCATCTTAACCCAGTGGACTCCCAAGCATATTAGTTTTTCATTATGCCATGTACAAGTCAAGGAGGACCTCCTGGAGGAGGTGAATCATGAGCTTCATTGTAGGCCAAATCAACTGGGATGAGGGGAATGGGCAGCGTCAGACACAGCTGTATAACTGAGCTCTGACACACACATTTCTCTACACGCTGTGCTGGGAGTGACAGGGCCCCTCGCCCTTTCCCAGTTTGCTTTGGTAGAGGGGTGCATGGGGTAAAGTTTGAGGAAGGTAAATCTTTTTTTAAATTTATTTTATTTTATTTGTGAACATACTGTACAGAGGGGTTACAATTACATGGGCAGGATAATGCGTACATTTCTTACCAAGCATTGCAGCCTTGAGGAAGGTAAGTCTTATGCTGTGGTTAAATTTATTCCGTGTCCATGGAAGGAGGGCCGCTGCCCCGCCCCCTTCAGAGAGATTGTTTAAAGATGGAAACAACTCATCAGCTGACTCCATTGCTTCTGGTGAGACACAGCCAGCACAAGCTATTATTGTCTGTTGTGCTCTGATTTTTAAAAGAAGGATTCCAGTATTATTTGTACAACTAAAAAAGAAAGTATGGATGAGTCATTGTCCAAATGAATGGCTCTGTGAGAGGGGGTGTCTCTTAGAGGCTGGCTGGCAGCTGTTGATGGCCTCTGAAGGAGGCAGCCGTGAGGAGGACAAGCAGCTGGAGTCCCCAGCTCCACGAGGTGCTGACTTGCAGCCCCCAAACACCTCCCAGTGGGGACAGATGGAGGAATAGGTGTGTGTGTGTGTGTGTGATTGAACGCAGGGCCTGGGTGCTGTCCCTTAGATTTTTTTTCTTTTTGAGCAAGGCTGGTGCTCCACTACTTGAACCACAGGCCCACTTCTGGCTTCTTGGTGATGAATTTGAGATAAGAGCCTCTTCAGCTAGCTTCGAATTGTGATCCTTAGCAGCTCTCAGTCTCCTGCAGAGCTATTAGAGTCATGAGCCATCCTCACCCTGCTCAGGCCCCAGCTAGGGGATGTGTGACCATTGAGGCTCAGAGAGGCCACCCAGGGCAGCAGCAAAACCAAAGTTACTGCTCACATCAGTGCCACTCCAGACTCTAGCCCCTGCCCCACCTCTCCAAGTTCTTCTTGGAGCAATCATGTCCATCCTGAGGAGGGGATCCGGGGAGAGGAAGGAGCCCCCAGGGGCAGCGGCCGGCCTTGACGCTGACTGTACTTTTGCTGGAGCCGAGCATGCAGATGTTGGACCCGTCGGGCTTCCTGGGCAGAGAAGAAGGAGGCAGCAATGCTGTGCCGCAGGCGCCGGGCGTAGGTGCGCAGCAGCACGGTGCCACCCGCTAGGAGCTGCAGGGTGCCAGCAGCCAGGGGGCCTGCGGCACAGGGTTGTTGGGCGGGCAGCAGTGGACAGTGGCCGGAGGTGAGGTGCAACTCCCACTGGTAGGAGCCGTGCGTAGAGACCCAGGGGCTCTGGGGCACAGGCTGGTTGAAGAGGAAGGGGATGAAGCCCAGGGCTGTGTATGCTGCCTTCAGAAAGGAGAAAGAAAGGTTGCAGTCAGCCACCCAACCACTGCCCAGCAGTCTCCCACCAGCCAGACTGGCAGGGACTAAGGGCCCCACATCCCTACCCTCACCTGAAAAACAGGGGGAGAATGAACCCACCACCCAGAGTTTAAGGAGGTCCAAATGGGATTGAAGCTGAAACCAGTTCTTTTGTAAAAGTTACAAACACCATACAAATATTATTATTATTATTGTTATTATTATTATTACTTTGGTATTATAGAGAAAACCAGTTCATGCTCTGGGCATTCATTCAGCCCTCTACTCTTCCATCCAATAGACACAGGCCTGTGAGGTTGAGGCCAGCAGAAGCCTCATTAAAAGGGCAGTGGGGGCATCCTGCCCAGTGTGGTGGCTCGTGCCTGTAATCCTAGCTACTGAAAAAGTGGAGCTCCTAGAGACTGCATTCTCAGCCCAATGGCAGGCAGGAGGAGGGTAGGGTGGAGTAATTAGGAGAGAGTAATTGGGCTAGTGTCATCCCAGCTGCCAAGCCAGTCTGGGCAAAAAGTGAGACCCTATCTCAAAAAGCAACCAGAGCAAAAGAAGATAGGGTTGTGGCTCAAATAGTAGAGCACCTTAGCTCAAAACAAAAATTCACAGTGAATTCAATGTGACCATCTTGGATGTTCTCCCCAGCTAGGCGGGTCTTACTGTCCTGCTCTTCAAGTTGGGCTGTGCCTAGGTTTGCGAGGGCACGGAAGAATGCAGCGCAGAGAGATGGAAGATCAGAGGGGAGCCCCAGGACTTCAGTACCCAGCTGTTTGCATGAGACACAGCCGGGGACCCTAGAACTGCACTTTTAGCAGCTCATGAGGATTTTTTCCTCTATTTAGAATCAGAAGTAAGGTGTTATGTGCAGCATCTCTGAGCCTCTTATCTTCCTCTGTATGTGGGGAGGATGATTGTTCTGGTCTGCGAGCTTTGTAGTGGCATTCAAAGTTGAGACTCAAGCTTGTTCACTTTTTACCGTCTTTGGAATCGGGCTTTGTCTTAAGGTCAGCAGGACGTGTTGGTGCTTCCAGCAGCCCTGCCATTGGCACTGCACGTGCAGACAGGCACTTCTCCGGGTGCTGGGCTCAGAACATCACTGCAGCCCAGCTACAAGCACTGCGGGACTGGGCGCAGTCTGCCCTTCCAGAGAGATTGCCATCCAGCAAATGTCTGGCCTAGAAGTGAATGGTTCTTGTGGCCAATGAAACCTAGGATAGGGCAGCTGGGGCTTGATTGTGGAGAGAGCAAAACAAGTAGTTGTGCGCCCACACATACATGCCTGGGTGTGTGTGTGTGCACACGTGTGTGCATGCGCATGCACGTACACGCACACCTGTTGCTGTGGCTTAAACTCAGGGCCTGATATTGTCCTTTACCTTTTTCACTTAAGGTTGGCACTCTACCACTTGAGCCACAACTCCACTTCCAGCTTTTTGGTGGTTAACTGGAGGTAAGAGTCTCACAGACTTTCCTGCCTGGGCTGGCTTGGAACTATAATCCTTAGATCTCAGCTGAGTAACTAGGATTATAGGCATGAGCTGCCAGCACCACTGCAAGCAGTCACTGTTGAGGAGTGACCGCGTGGATGGGTTACAGTCTTGCCAAGCAACAACCTACACAGGGACTTCATGGAAGTGGACAGGACTGAGTCATGCTGAGTCACTGAGCCATGTGCCAAAGGCCAGTTGGCCACACTCAGTGAGAGGCAGGAGGAAGTTTCACTTTGGGAAAGGAAGATTGTTGGGCATGGAGGAGTAGGTCCAACGCATGTTTTCTCAGATGATCAGGGAGGGCCAGCACCAACCCTTGCAAAGCTGATAACCCAAAGTTGGAAGAAAATGCTGGAGAGATGAGGGAGGAGCACCAGGCACAGGGAGGTTGGAGATGAGGCTCAGACTTGACAACTGGTCCAGAGTCATTCAGAAGCCCTGGGCTTGATCTGGAGCAAGCCAGGAAAATCAATAACGACTTCCCCGTGTTTCTTGTGTGTGTGTGCATGAGATATGACCAACTAACTCTATGTTAAATGCTAAGTGAACTACTTTCTGTGACCACAACTGAGATGGAAAGTGATAAGTATCCATTAAGGATGGACAAACAGCGCTTTCCCTTAACAATATATGAAATGATAGGCTGACTTGGAATGGGGGTGTCTTAGGCTTGATGAATTTGATCCAATTAGAGGCCACACACTTCTTTCTTGTGACCTATGGGAAGCCATCAGGCACATATTGTATTTGTGATTGGAGAAAACTTTCATAAGATGATTCCCTTACCATTTACAATAAACTCTAATTTTCTAGCTTACTTTCTTGCATAAAAAAATAGGGGCTAGGGGCTGGGAAGGTGGCTCAGTGGTAAAGCTCTTGCCTTGCATACATGAGGCCCTGGGTTCGATTCCTCAGCACCACATAAGCAAAAAGAAAAAAGCCGTAAGTGGCGCTGTGGCTCAAGTGGTAGAGTGCTAGCCTTGAGCTGAAGAAGGACAGTGCCCAAGCCCAGAGTTCAGGCTCCACGACCGGACCCCCCCAAAAAAAATAGGGGCTCGGAATGTGGCTTAGTGGTAGTGAGTTTGCCGAGCATGCGTGAAGCCCTGGGTTCAATTCCTCAGTACCACATAAACAGAAAACGCCTGTGGCTCTAGTGGTAGAGTGCTAGCCTTGAGGGTAAAAAAAAGGATGCTCAGGGATAGTGCCCAGGCCCTGAGTTCAAGCCCCAGGACTGGCAAAAAAAATAATCTGGCTGTGGCCACCTAAATTTTGGTTGACTTGATTTTGTGCAGTTTAAAAGAAAACTTCCTAGATATCAAATGTACTCTGATAAATATATCATTTGTGTTACAGCACAGGATCTATCCTAATGTTTCATACAACAAACTTCTGTGTGAGATCTCACAAAGTAAAGTGAAAAGATTTCAACAAGAGATTGAAAAACACAAATCTTGGCCTGAGAGTAAATACATCCTACTGCAAGTAGCTTGACTAACATCTATATATGTATATATATATATATGTATGTATGTATGTATATACGTATATATTTGGATTGTAAATACTCTTGGTTGTGTAGGTAATACAGTCCTACCTGACCACTACCTCACCATGCCTTTGTACAGCAGCCCAGATAATACAAAAATAGGTAGAAGGCTGTGTTCCAATAAACTTTATTTACAAAACTGGAAGACAGCTGGAATTGGCTTGAGGGTCATAGGTGGCCTACTCCTGCTCCACACCATTACTAAACCTTACATCTAGCCTGACATATCACATGTGAACTGTTAGTAATTATTCCACCACTAGTGAGTGGTTAGTAGAATGTGCTGTGAAGTCAAATTGTTTTGGAGACATTATTTATAGTTTCACAGCCTCTAGAGGCTCCCTGGAGGATTGATTTCATTTCTATAATGAGGAAAATGGGTCTAGAACATTTTGCTATTTAAGAAGACCTTGGCCTTGACCTGGGGGCAAGCAACTTGAAGGTTGAAATAGGGGATGGAAAGAGATTTCATTTCACAAACTAGTGTGTGGGGGTGGGTTCCCTACAACATCTACCAATGCCGGAGGCCCCATGGCTGCTCCAAGAGCTGCCACGGGGGAAACACACAACATTTAGCCACCAGTCAAGGGTTAACACACCCTGCTTCTTCTAGGGAATGGCCCAGGGCCTTCCTTCCCCATGTACTTACGTCATAGTTGATTGTAAGTGTGACAGGTACAGTGGGCAACTGCTGAGCCCAATCCACGGCTGCCTGAGCCAGGAGAAACACCACGTGGTCTGTGGCCACTGTCGCGGCTGTGGCCACCATGAGCAGCCCCAGCAGCCCCAGCCTCAACGCACAGCTCCACAGTTCCTCTTGGGACAGCTTCGGCTGGGCCGTCTGCAGCAGCCAGGAGGGTGAATGGGCTAGCAGATGTGTGGCTCTGGCCTGTGCCAGCTGCTGAGCCAGCTTCTGAGTTGCATAGATGTTGTCAAACTGCAGGTCCGAAAGGTAGCGATGGAGGTACCAGGCCGACTCCAGGAAGAGGCCTAGAATAAACAGGCCAGTGGCCAACCACTGGGTCCCCAGAGCTGCCATCCGGACCAAGGACTCCAGGCCAGAAAAGTCCTCCAGGACCTGCTGAGTGACCCTGAGCATATGCAGGCGGAAGGCAGAGCCATTGCCCTGGGCCTCCAATGTCAGCCCCCGGCTGCCGGCTTGGCCTTTGGGGCCCAACAGCCTGGACGCCTCGTGCAGCTGCTGTGTGGTATTGAGCAGACTCTCCAGGGAGCCCTCAGTGACACATCTCAGCACCTGCCCTGCCGCGTTCACGTTGGCCAAGACATTCGGCACCACAGCAACGGCCAGGGTGGTAGCACTGTAGGACAGGAGAAGCCGGTGGCCCTGTTCGGTGCCCAGGATAGGCACACTAAGCGCAAACAGGCATCGGACTGGGGGCATCAGGCCCAGGCTGAGGAAGAGCAGGAGGCCACAGACAGTCGTCACCCCAGCTGAGGGTCCCAGAGGGTAAAGCTGAGAGGAGACCAGCCAATGATGAATCAGACCTGTGGCAGCCATAGCCAGGGGTCCACAAAGGAGGAGCTGGGTTAGCAGCTGACCATAGCTGGCTGGGACAGGCTGGCAGAAGGCATCCCAGGCAGCCTGCAAAGGAACAAGCACTTTGCATATTCCTGAGTGCCAGAATCTCCATCTGCATACAAGGAAATAGGAGGACCCTCTGTCAGGAGGATAAGGTGTCTTCCCACTCTCCCTGCCCTGAAAAATCAGAACAGGCACACCCTCCAGGTGGGCCAATCAGGGATACCCATCCCCTATCCACATAAGTAAACCAATCAGAGGGAACCACCCCTTTCAATATGACACAGATGAACCAATCAGAGCCTTCCCCTGGATTATTCTCTCAGGGGTTGTGAAGTAAGGGCCCAGGGTTATGCAGAGTTCCTTAGCATGTGAGTTTGGTTATCTGGGCTGCCACAATACATGTGCAGTACTGTGAGAGCAATACAAAATGTCATGGAGTGAGATATGCAGATATGAGAGAGAAAGAGTGAAAGAGGAGGAGGAGGAGGAAGAGAAAGAGGAGGAGGAGGAAGAGAAAGAGGAGGAGGAAGAGAGAGGCAGAAATAGTCAAAGACAGAGCAAAACAATTTCTCTGGAATTCATTGTGGCTCAGTGAGTCACCCTAGACTTTTCCTTTCACTCCTCTCCTATCTTTTTCTTTCTTTCCCTCCCTCCCCCTCCCTCCTTTTCTCCCTCCCTCTCTCTTTCTTCCCTCCCCCTCTTTTTTCCTCTCTATTTCTTCTTTCTTTCTTGCTTGCTTGCTTGCTCGCTTGCTCGCTCACTCGCTTGCTTTCTATCTTGCTTTCTTTCTGTTGGTCCTGGAGCCTGAACACTGGGCCTGGGCACTGTTCTTCAGCTCAAGGCAAGTGCTCTACACTTGAGTCACAGCACCACTTCCAGCTTTTTCTGCTTATGTGGTACTGAGGAACCAAACCTAGGGTTTCATGCATGCAAGGCAAGCACTCTACCACTGAGCCACCTTCCCAGTCCTCCCTCCCTCTCTCTTTTTCTTTCTTTTCTCTCCTTCCTTCCTTCCTTCCTTCCCTCCTTCTTCCCCTCCTTCCTTCCTTCCTTCTTTTCTTCCTTCCTTCCTTCCTTCTGGGGATTGAACCCAGGACCTTGCATTTGCCAGGTAAGCACTCTAGCACATGAGCCATGCCCTCAGCCCTTTTGTTTTTTATTTTGTCTTGGAGACAGTCTTATGCTATGTTTTCCTGGGCTGGCCTTGAACTCTTGATCCTTCAGTCTCTACCTCCTGACTAGCTGGAATTATAGGTATGAACTACTGTGTCCAGCTGCCATTTGCTTCTTTAAGGCCTCAGTGTCTCTGTAACTTACAGGCCAGGAGGGTAGATCAATTGACCTTTAGGGAACCTCTCTACTCTACTGCCCTTACATTTATTCACTTAATATATATGTAAGCCGGGCACTTGTGGCTCATACCTGTTATCCTAGCTACTCAGGAGGCTGAGATCACCATCAAAGCCAGCCCAGCAAGGAAAGACCGTGAGACTTTTATCTAGAATTAACCATCAAAAAACCAGAAGTGGGGCTGGGAAGGTGGCTCAGTGGTAGAGCGCTTTCCTTGCATGCATGAGGCCCTGGGTTCAATTCCCCAGCACCACATAAGCAAAAAGAAAAAAAGCCGGAAGTGGTGCTGTAGCTCAAGTGGTAGAGCGCTAGCCTTGAGCTGAAGAGTTGAGGGACAGCGCCCAGGCCCAGAGTTCAGGCCCCATGACTGGACCAAAAAAAAAAAAAAAAAAAACCAGAAGTGGAGCTGCAGTGACACTGCAGAGGGTCAGCCAAGAGTAGCAAGATGCTGGATCTGGGACCTTAGGCACTCTGATGGGCTGTACCACTTCCAGCACTCCACCCCTGGCCCTTGAACAAATTTGGATGTGCATCCCCCTGTATAATTAATATTCAGGACAGGTGTTGGTGCCCCCCACCCCCGTAATCCTAGCTACTCAGGAAGCTGAGCTCTGAGGATCATGGTTCAAAGCCAGCCCAGGCAGGAAAATCTGTGAGACTCTTCTCCAATTAACCACCAGAAAACTGGTGTTGTGGCTCAAATGGTAGAGCTCAGGGACAGCACCCAGGCCCAGAGTTCAGGCCCCATGACCAACCAAAAAAAATTAGTATTCAGAACAGGAGAGCTAGTAAAATAATAGCTACCGGTATAGACCATTTAAGAACTGAAAGCCAGTGCCCATCATACTAGGTGCTACGCTCTGCTGGATGGTGCAAATGATAAGGACACTAGCTGCTGTCCATCCCATGCTTCCTTGAATCAAGCCCTGTATATGCATTTTCTCACATCTAAAATTTTCTGGGACACTGGATTCATTCCCATTTCACAGAGGGGGAAACTGAGGCTCAGAGAGGTGAGGAGTTTCCCAAGGTCATGCAGACAGGAATGGCGCAGCTTTGCCTGTGACCCTCAGTGCCCAAGTCCCAGACCTACCCACTCCTGGCGAGGCGCTGGGTGGCTCCCCACAGGCCCCTCATGTTCCCTGGAGAGGGGTCCTCCGGTGGCTGGCCTCCGGCAGCAGGGCAGGTGGAATGGAGGCGGGCAATCGCTGACCCTCTGGAAGTCCCGTGGCTTCTGCTTTCCCACTCTTTGATTGAGTGCTCCTAGCAGCCTGGCTCCGCCTGCTTGAGGCCCACCTCCCTGGAAGTGGGAAGAGCTGCCTCATGCCCTCCAGGGAGGGGTGGGAGGAGAGCAAGCCGGTCTTCAGCCTTCTGTGATCTGGACCCCCGGAAGGTGTTCCCAGGAGAGTGAGGCTAAGAGCTTCCCTCTGCTCACCCTTCCTCTCCCTTCGGTAGTTCTGTACCCAAGGGGGGCACAAAGATCCCTGACTTCAGGCAGGGGTAGGGTAGGCCAAGAACCCATAGAAGACATTGAGACCCTTGCTGAAACCGAGGTGAGTGACTGCCTGGGCACTGCATTGTAGAGGCAAAATTCACAGCCCTGTGATTACCTCAGAATGCACTGCAAACAGTAGGTGCTCAATACATGTAAAGTTCTTGCCATCAGTGCCCTGCACATCCCCTTCCAGGCTGTTCCAGAGCCCACCCTACCTGGAATGGAGAGACGTCCCTCAACACCTCGGTCCTCCAGTGTCCTGGGGGCCTCTGACCCCCAGGGATCTCTCCTGAGCCCCCCCTATTCTCCACACACAAAGTATGGGTCTTTAGGGGTGGGGGAACAGCCAGGGCATTCCATCTGCCCATCCCCTTGGACTGAAGAAACGCCCGTGGCTAGACCCTCAAGGGCTTGAGTCCCCGCAGAAGGCCCAGGGCCTGTGCACAGCCCCAAGGACCAGGCACACAGATGCAAAGCCATTAGTGACACAGGAATGCCCAGTGCGGGTGTAGCAGCACAGAGGAGGCCCGGCCCATGCTCGCGGTCTTAAGGGGTGTGCGGGCCCCGGCCAGGGGAGGTACCAACTTACAACCTGTGCAGATCTGGAGTGGGCCTGCTGTCTTAGTGTCTAGTGGGGGGCATCTAGCCTCAATCACAGCACCCCCCACACACACTTGAACCCAAATGTTAGCTTTGCTAATCGCCATGCTGTGTAACCTTGAACAAGACACTGTCTCTCTCTGAACTCAGGCCGCCTCTGCTGTAGGCTTTGTGGGAGAGGTCAGTGAGGGACTGAAGAGTGCTCCCTCCTGCCTAGGCTGCCAGCTGTGCCCGAGTGAGCCCAGATTTTGCTGTCCCCCTCCTACTTCATCACCCAGGACACAGCTGAGCACTAAACTGGTCAGAAGAAACAGCCCAGAAGAGGAGGCTGGCATTTGAGCAGTTCTTCTGAGCGCCAGGGAGCCAGCCAGCTGGGGTTTATGTGGGACAATCCCAGGCACAGGTGGATACCACCTCTGTCCATTCAGGCTGGCCTGACCTCAAAGCCCACACATCCGGAGGGGCTGTGAAGTGCCAGAATTAGAACCAGCTTGGCGGAAGGAGGGGAATTTCAGGGTGTGAGACTCAGAGCCATGAGACAGAGAGGAAGCGCACGGGCTCAGTCAGAAGTCAGGGGCCTCTGAGTACAGGAGTCACCGTGGGTGGGGAGTGTGACCTTGAAGCCCATCTGAGAAGCTGCTGGAAGCTTCCAAGCAGCCAGCGCTGCCTGAGAGAGACAGGATAATGAGAGCCACTGGTGGGAGCCATGTGAAGTTCATTTGCTAATCATAGCATGAAAAACCCAAATCCACTTCAAATATTTTATCCAATCGAGTGTATCGGAAACCTTAATCTTTCACCATGTGAATGATAGACAGTCATGGGTACATTCATTTTGGGTTTTTTTCCAGCTTTGTTTTTTCAACTCAGGCAGATATGCCTGCCATACTCACTTCTGGCCGGCCAGGTGTGCGCAGCAGCACACAGAGCGGGTGTCAGATGGAGGGATGGGGCCATGTTCCCCATTACAGTAAAGCAGTCCCAGGCCACCAGAAGTAGGGACCAGGTAGAGCCAAGAGCACCATCCACCAGATCGTGTAGCTTAGGTGTCACAGGTTCAAATGGCTGTGCAGGGCGGGGAGAGGGCTGAGGGAAGAGAACCTGTTAAGCCATGAGAAGTGACCAGTGGGCTTACGCTCAGCTGCAGTCGCTGCTAAGTGTCAGAACTCTGTTATTGGATCCCTTCATGGCTTTTCCAAGAGGAGGATAAATCCTTTCAGGTGACATTTCCTGAATTTAAAGATTGGCAACCATTTGGATGTAAAACTCTCCGGGGGCAGGGCACACAAAATCCTGACGGGGCTGGAGTGGGGGCAGCTCCGATGTCCTCTGAACACCACCCCCTGCCTCCCCCTCCCGTGCACTGGTTTGCCCAGCTGGCTCCTCCTTCCGGCTCCCTGGCCTCTCCCTGCCCTGGGCCAGGAGCCCTGGCTTCTGTCAGTGTGACACAGATTTTAGGCATCCAGTTGGTCAACCGTGGTACACAGATTTCTGATTCAACATTATTCTGGATGTTTGGTGGGTCTCATCCAATCAGTGGAAGGCCTGAATGGAGCAAAAGACTGACCTTGTCTGAGTCAGGGAGTTCTCCGGAAGCTTGCCTTCAGGTTCTAGCTGCAGGGCCAGTGAGAGGAGGGTCAGTTAGGAGGCTGGGCCTGTGCTGGGCGTCCACAACAGGCGAGTCCAGACTCCACCGGCCCAGGCTGGGGACAGCCACCACCTCACTGCGCCGCCCAGGGCTGCTCATCCCCAGTGCTGCCCAGCTCAGCAGGGCAGCGGACGCCTCTGCAAGAGCCTTAACACAGCCCCCCCCCAGTGTCAGGAGCGCCAGCAGACCCCCTCAGAACCCAGTCCCACGCCGCCTCCTCAGAGGCGTCCTTCGGCCACCCTGGCCTCTGAGTCACTCCCCTACATTATCCAGTTTCATTTCTTCTTCCCCAGAGCTGTGACTCAGTCCTGTGATGGAGGCGTCCACCTGCCCACGGCCACCCCGGCCGCTATGTGAAGTTGCACGTGGGCGAGGACAGTGGGCCGGCATTCAGTGAGTGCTAAACACTCACACGTGAAAAAGACTGGCACAGATCCCAGGTCACTGTGCCGGGGTAATTTGCCCCGCTGCTGGAGCCAAACTAAGTTTGTGCTTTTCTAAGTTTATGTGGTGGGAGAGAAACTAATAAACAAGGAAATGCGTGATTCAGTGTCCTATGTACTAAGAAGGAAAACTGAGGGTGAAGAGTAGTGGGGGTTACATTTTAGATGAGATGGTCAGGGAAGCCTCTCCCTGAAGGTGACATCTGAGCTGGAACCTGAATAAAGTGATGGTGACAGCCAGGCCTGGTATTAGGAGCAGGGTTTTAGGTACCGAGAAGAGCACGTGCAAAGGCCCTGAGGTAAAGGCAGGAGCCTTTACCAGGGATTTGGGACTTTGAAACTCTCTTTTGTTCAGAAAGGCAACAATTCTCTGCTCTGGTGTTGATCAACATTCTTTATTTTATAACAGTTTTGATCAGAAGTGTTTGAAATCATGACCAGGCATTGCCCAGTCTGTGGCTTTTCTATTTGAGGACATCACCCGTCCCCCTGCGGATATCATTGACTGTGGATTTAATACTGACTGGTGGGATTAATGCAGGGCCTGTGGCAGAGCGTGACCTTCAGCTCAGGGGTTCCCGCCCTCCTTCCTCTGCTACTCTTAGGGAAACACTGAATCACCTGTGCCTTCCCAAGGTGGGGAGGGGAAATGTGAGGCTCAGCCCCTGGCTGGTGCCAGCCACCCCTCTTGCACCCCTCCCGCCTGCTCCCTCTGCCCTTGGCTAATTAAGTACATTTACCCCTGGGGCTCAGGTGGAAAGGTAAAGACCAGCAGAAGCCCCTAAGGCCTCATGCCAAGGGGTCCTGGCTGGAGGGGAACATGGGTCACCTGCCCAGTGGCTGGAACCCAGGCGTAGCTAGATGCCAGAATTATTATTGACATGATTCTAAATTGAATCAGAGAGAAGATACTGCACCCTCTTTGACCCTGCTGTGCCTGGGAGCCCCGAGAGACATAAGGAGGCTCTGCACATCTCCTGTCTCGTGGGGACCCATGGGGGCCACGGCCAAACAGGAGAACAAAAGCCACCTAGGTGGTGAGCAGCTCAGTGTCTGGGCCACAGCTTTGCAGCTGCAGAGCCTCTGCAGCTTGTCTTAGAGACAAGACAGCCTCTCTGGAGACCTAAAGGGATCAGTGGGTCAGAAAATGAGCTGGGCCTTGAGGACTGACAGCCTCCCATCCCAAATGCAGGTTTGATCAGTGTGGCTGAGCCGCGCTCCTACATCCTAACCACAGACTAGCTCGTAAAGGCAGAGCCTGTGTCTCAGGCAGCAGAGCTGGGAGATAATCGAGCCTCAGACTGCATGAGAGAGAGAGAAGGTGCACAGGTGAGGAGCCTGTGGGCCTGGGTGGACCCCTGGAGGTCAGCCTGGCCTGCTGCACATCCGATTCCCGAAAAGAATGGCTTGATCATCGTGTGTGGTCCAGGCAGCAAAGGATGGCGATGGCCCTCTGGGAGGGCCAGGCCCAAGGGGGGCCCCGGGTGCATTCAGAGTGTCCGAACGGTGTCATTGGCTAGGGTGGGGGGAGGTGCTGTGATGTTAGCCTCGTGGGTGTGGACCCAGTCCGGGAAGGTGCCCAGCTGGAAGATGCTCTGTGCCCAGGTGTTTATGGCCAGGCTGAGCAGCAGAACGCCCATCAGATTCATCAGGAGGCCTGTCCGCACCTGCAACGAGCCAGGACTGAGGGAGGGGCCTCCTACAAAGATGGGAAACCCTGGTTGCTAAGGGAAGGAAGATGCTATTGACAGACAGCACTGCAGGGGGAGAAGGGGTGGGGCCTTCCATCATATACCACCTGAGGCTGGGCGTCGGAGAGCCACTGTGTCCCCATACACAGCATGGTTTGGCCCCCCACAACTGCAGGTGCCATCACACACCACTGAACACTCAGGAAGCTTCCCCTGAGTCCCTGCTAACAAAAGAGGAAACTGAGGCCCAGGGAAGTTGGCTTACCTAGGTCCCAGCACGTGAACGTCCAATTTGATCATTCATACCCTTATCCAGTTCCTGCTACATGCACAGACATGTAACCTGTGTGCATGTGCTCATCCATCCAGACATGTGCAAATGCACACACATTCCCACATGCACAGACATGTAACCTGTGTGCATGTGCTCATCCATCCACACGTGTGCACATGCACACTCACTCCCACATGCACAGACATGTAACCTGTGTGCATGTGCTCATCCATCCACACGTGTCTACATGCACACTCCCACATGCACAGACATGTAACCTGCGTGCATGTGCTCATCCATCCACACACATGCACATGCACACTCCCACATGCACAGACATGTAACCTGCAGGTATGTGCTTGTCATCCACACATGTGCACCTGCACACACTCCCACATGCACAGACATGTAACCTGCATGCATGTGCTCATCCATCCACACACATGCACATGCACACAGACACTTCCACATGCAGACATGTAACCTGCATATATGTACTCATCATCCACACATGTGCACCTGCACACACTCCCACATGCAGACATGTAACCTGCATATATGTGCCCGTCATCCACACATGTGCACCTGCACACACTCCCACATGCAGACATGTAACCTGCATATATGTGCTCGTCATCCACACATGTGCACCTGCACACACTCCCACATGCACAGACATGTAACCTGCGTGCATGTGCTCATCCACCCACACAGTGCATGTGCTCATCCATCCACACATGTGCACATGCTCATTCATCCACACACGTGCACGTGCACACACACACTCCCACATGCACAGGCTCAGGTAAGGCTGCATTTGTCTGTTGTGAATTTCTCTTTAACTAGCTGGAAAGCATTTGGCCATTTGCCTGTCCCACACCCCTCGAATGGCTCAGACCACTTAGGCCTGAAAATCCTGAGTTCTGACCCCGTGCTCACTGCTCCCCACCATGGGTGTGTGGGAAACAAGTCCCTTTGGCCTTCCTCTGCCTTCCCCATGGCCAACAAGTACTCAGGGGCTCAGTACCCCTCAGCCCCTCCCCACCAGGGAGGATCCAATTCCACAATTCTCCCTACTTTGTACTTGTTTTCACACTGGAGCCAGGCTTCTGGTCTCACAGGACTTTAATTAGCAACTAAATCATAACTCCTGGGAGCAAGTCTTGCCAGGAGCCACAGACAGCTGCTTGGGGGGGGGCTCACGGAAGCCCTCTGCACCTCGCAATCCCACCACTGGGGTCTTTCCATGCCTATCTGACTCTGCTCTACAAATCCGTGCTGGTTAGCAGCTGTCCTTGCTCAACAACATCCCCTCAACAGCCTCTTGGCGTCTGTACCCCAACCTCCATGCCCCCAGAACATGCCCAACTGGAGCCAGAGACACCCTGTAAAGAGGGTGTAAAGTCTCTGTGAGGTCCCCCACTGCCTCACCTCTGCATTCTGCACTGTCCCACCCCACACGCACCCCCCCAGGCTCCACACCAGCCCTGACAGACTCCCGTCCCTTCCCCACTTCTGGGTCTTTGCGTGTGCTGAGCCTGCTGCTGGCATCACCTTTCCCTCCAGTTCTTGTCAGGATTAGGACTCAGCTCAGTGATCCCCTTCTCAGAGAGGCTGCTCCTGCCCACCCCCTCACCCTGTGTATAATTTCTTTTCTTACCCTTAGCAATAATGAAATTCACATCATTTTTAAACTGTGCTGACTTGAATACTGCCTCCACCCACAACAGCACCCCCAGCGTGGAAGGCCTCTGGTCTTCTCACTGCTGCCCCCAGAGGCTGGAATGTAGAATGCAGCCTGCGAACCCACACAAGGATGAGCCAGGGAGGGCTCTGCTGCTGGGCCATCTCTCTGTGACTCTCTGACACTCTTGCTCTAGCTCTCTTCTTTCTCCATTATCTTACTGGGGTCTCATGCCTAGCAAATCAGGGGAGAGGGAAGAGGCCGCAGGAGGAGGGAGCACTCAGTTTGGCAGGGAGCTGCATTTGGGGAGAGGGAACAGACTGTCAACGGCTGAGGTGTGCTAAAACCCCGCACCAGGCCCCCACTGACACAGTCCGTGGCTTCTGACTGTCCTCCTCGCCAGCGGGCCAGCCTGGGAGCCCACTCCTAAGTCCCAGTGTATTTGCTGCCCTTCTAAAAGATTCTGGGCCAGAGGCAGGGGCCAAACAAGCAGGGGGAACAACAGTGTCCAGAGAGGGCTGGGTTCTTGTTCCTGGGGCAAGTTCTGGAACAGGTAGCATTTCCCAAGCCTGTCTAAGCCCGAAAGCCATCACAGAGTTTGGGGTCAGGTGGCGGGGTGTACTTGCCTGGTGCACCACCCCCCTTGCAGGCCACGGCTAGAAATGCCCACACTCACCATGTCTTTGACCAGCAGGTGTCCCGAGGCGAAGGCGATGGAGTTGGGGGGAGTGGAGACGGGCAGCATGAAGGCGTAGGAGCAGCCGACTGTGCCCGGGATCATCAGGTACAGCGGGTGCACTCGCAGGCGGATGGCCTAGGCCGGGAGACATGCAGGCAGGCAGGCAGGCAGGCAGACACAGAGTGATCACAGCAGAGGGATTGGTAGTAGAGAGTGACAAAGACTTAGAGATGAGCAGAATGATAGATGACAACAGAGACACACGGGGAGAGTTAAAGAGACAGACACATGGCCCAAAGTTCAGATGCACAGGTGGAGAGATAAGCAGGAGAGGGAGGAGACGGAGAGGCATTTCCAAGGTCAGTGACACCGTGGTTTTATCAGGGAGCGGATGGGGAGAGTTATCTAGAACTTTTCTCTTCACATGAGCAGGGTAGAAAACCTAGATGCCCAGAGGAACTGGTCTGGCAGGTGCATGCAGTTTGCAATGCTATTGTTGCTCCGGCGACCCAGGCCAAGGACTCGGGTTCTAGCATGAGGGCTCTGGGCCAAACCACATGAGCAGCTTTTGTTGGGGCCTGGTGGGGTTGCAGCAATGCCAGGTGTGTAATCTGTCTGGTATTGCCCAGGTTCTACAACCATGGGTCCAGTGCGGGCTGGCCATGGGCACTGGGCCACTCATTTGTCACCCTGCTCCGGTGACACAGTTTACCCACAAGTCATGTTGATTACCACTCAGGCATTTTACTCCAGACAGGGCATTTGAGCTCCCAGGGAATTCCTGCAACGTAATGCATAGGAATTTTTCTCTTCAAACACTGAAGCCATCTCCAGTGTCAACATTTTGATTATGATGAGAAGCAAAATCTAAGAGAATATGTCCTTCATGAGTCTTTTCTAGAAATAGTTGTCCTTTATAGAGCTGGTGCGGCTCTGGGCTCCTCTGTCTTCTCCTTACCACCTCATCACACCCTGTTTCTCTGAGCCTGGAGAGGGTCTGGTGAGAAGGGCCCTATAGCTGGAACTACCTGGGGATGGGGGTGGGGTTAAATCGAGCATCATTTGCTATCTGCTGCTCTAGCTGGAATCAAGCATGCCCAGGAGGCAAGGGACAGGTGATGGAGCAGCCTGTGAATACCGAAAGGTCCAGGGGCAACTCCTAACCAACTTACCCTTCGCAATGGAGATTTACAGTGAGAAAGACTGCAGTGCATCACCTATGGATGCAGCATGACCTGGGCTGCAGATCCACACATAAACCAGCTGCCAAGGCCTGGAGCCACCCAGACTCCAACACTGCTTTAATTTAATCAGCTCTGGATCATCAGGTAGTTAAATGGAAAGGTGTGTGAGTATGAGTGTGTGTGCTGGTTCTAAGGCTTGAATTCAGGGCCTCACACTCTTGCTTGGCTTTTTCTACCCAAGGCTAGGACTCTACCGCTTAAGCCAGAGCTCTGCTTCTAGCTTCTTGTTGGTTAATTGGAGATAGGAGTCTCATGGGCATTTTTGCTGGGCTTATGGATTTTTATGCCCAAGATAGTTTTTTGTTTTGTTTTGTTTTTGTTGGTCATGGGGCCAGAACTCTGGGCCTGGGTGCTGTCCCTCAGCTATTCAGCTCAAGGCTAGTGCTCTATCACTTGAGCCATAGCACCACTTCTGGTTTTCTGAGTGGTTTATTCAAGATAAGAGTCTCATGGACTTTGCTGCCTGGGCGGGCTTTGAACCGCAATCCTCAGATCTCAGCCTCCTGAGTAGCTAGGATGACAGGCGTGAGCCACCAGTGCCCAGCTTCCAGCACAGTTCTTAAGTCTCATAATCCTCTGATTCCAATATGCTCAGATCTTAGCCTCCTGAGTGTATGAGCTCCCAGTGCCAGCCAGAGCCCCATAGTTGTTGTTGTTGTTTTTAATTTATGCTATAGTGACTTATTGCTCTTTGCATACAGTTCTGGATGCTTCCTCTTTCTTCTGGATGCTTCCTCTTTCTACAGGACTGCACCTTGGTTTCCCTGTGGGATGGATTGTAGTGATGCTGTGCTCTCCTCGTCTGGTGCTGGTGCCAGGGCTTGGCTGACTTCATATGGGGAATGTTTGGCTGTCTCTGTCTTCCTTTGCTCAAGGATTTCTAGCTTCCACCTAGTAAATGGTGGGTTTTTTGCGGGGAGGGCAATTCTGGATAAATCATCCTAACTCCTCAGCTCATCTATGGCTGGTGATTTGTAGAACAGAAATTAACACAGTGTGATTCATGCCCCAGGAGGCACTTGGCAACATCTGGAGTTATTTGTGATCCCATGATTTAGAGAGAGCTACTGGCCTCAGGAGGAGGGTAAGAAGCTAGAGGTGCTGTCGGGCACCCTAAGTGCACAGGACAGACCCCCCCTTCCCACACGGTGCCCAGATCCCCCAAGCCAGGGTCAGCCTGCCTGGCACCCCATGCTCTCGTGCAGCTATGTCGACTGAGACTTCCGCTTCACCCCAACATGGAACATCCGTCTTCTTAGAAATCTCTTGGTAGCCCTGGGTCCAGTGTCCCCAGTGAGGCAATCTGTGGCCCTTGAATAGTATTTGCTTTGTGTATGCATTTCTTGAAGGAGAAGCAAGCTAGGCTGGAAGAAACCACACCATGGTTCTGCGGCATGCATTTTAGAAAGGAGCAAGGGCAGCCGAGGCCCCAAAGGAAGCCCAGCACAGAGGGGAGATTGTGACCTCGACCCTGACTAGGGGGAAACCACCCCCTCCCCCAGCCCCAGAAGAACCCTCACCAGCTCTGCCAGGATGGGCAGGAAGATGATGATGGTAGCCGTGTTGCTGGCGAACTCGGTGAAGAAGGAGATGACGACAGTGATGAGCAGGACGGCCAGCGTGGGAGGCACGTGCTCCAGCGGGTGCAGCTGCCCTCCGATCCACGCCGACAGCCCCGACTCCTGCGGGCAGGGGGGCCTTTACTCCCACTCAGCTGCCCTCCCCAGGTGGGGAGACCCAGCCAGCAGCCCCGTGGCCGCTCCAGCCCCACTCCGTGCTCCCCACTCCAGGTGCAGACTCCCGAGCTTGGATCTGGTTAGAGGTAGAAAGTCCACCTCCACTCAGTTCCATAGCCCGTGAATTACAATTCAGTGAGAGAGGGGGGTCGGACCCTTCACAGGAAACCCTTCATTCCTGTGAGGAGGACTATGAAGTAGTAGTACACCAAATAGTCAGTGGCTCACACCTGCAATCCTAGCTACTCAAGAGGCTGAGATCTAGAGGATTGTAATTTGAAGCCAGCCCAGTGAAGAAGTCTATGAGACTTCATCTCCAAAATAACCAGCAGAAAAGCTGGGATGGAGGCAGGGATCAAGTGGTAGATCACCAGCCAAGAGCAAGAAAGCAAAGCAAGTGCAAGGTTCTCAGTTCAAACTCCACTGCTGACAAAAATAAGACAAAAAACAAGAACCCGGTATTTATCAAATGCAACACAGTCACTATAGCAGTAATAAAGGTATTTATACTTGGAAGTCACACTGTGGCCCAAGTGGTAGAGCACTAGCCTTGAACACAGAGGCTCAGGGACAGCACCCTTCATATTCAATCATAAGAACCCTTGTCATGATTGATAATAACATAATATCGACATGAGAGGTGTTGTGGGCCCAGGCATCTGCTTTCATGACCTGCTGCGACTTGCTCCTGTCCCCCAAAGCAAACATAGCCCCCATGTGCCTGCAAAACTCCACACTGCTCCCACTCGTTGGTCTGGAACTTCTCTTACCCAAGAGTGACGCCCAGAGCGACCACTGTCCTCCAGAGCAGGGCACAGTGTCCAGACACCACTCTCTCCAGTGCTGTAGAATCACGGGGGCGCTCACCCCACTGGCTTCTCCAGAAATCACACTACTTCACTCCCTGATTTTGCTACCAAAAGTATGCATTCATCCACAAGCAGCGAAAAGCCTGGACTCAGCCATACTCAATGCTGCCCCCTGGTGGCACTCAGCAATGAGGCAGCTGAGAGTTTTGCTGAACAACACTGACAGAGCTGTAGGTTTAGGAACCAGTCCGGGCAGAGTGGAATTAGTGAAATGGTAGTAGTCTGCCTTAGTCCTTGTGTCAATCCAGTGTCCCTGATCCAATGCGCATTGTCTGTCAACAAAACTTCATAGGTTTTCTTCATAGTAGAGAAATGACTGCTTATTCACAACTTGATTTCATTGTGGATTTTAGACTTCACATATAGATTCTGCCTAATTCTGCAGCTGGGAATGTGACTTAGTGGTAGAGTGCTTGCCTAGTATGCACAAAGCCCTAAGTTCAATCCCTTAGCACCACATAAACAGAAAAAAGCTGGAAGTGGTGCTGTGGATCAAATGGTAGAGTGGTAGCCTTGAGCAAAAAGAAGCTCAGGGAATGTGCTCAGGCCCTGAGTTCAAGCCCCAGAACTGACAAGGAAGAAAGAAAAGAAAGAAGAGAGAGAAAGAAAGAAAGAAAGAAAGAAAGCATTTGCCTTACAAGTTGGCTTAAAAGTTACTTTCAATGGGCAAGTTAGAAATGCTTAAAACATTTCACGCTAGTTTCCTTTTATAAATTTAAGGGGCTGCAGGAATTCTCTGAGGACTTGTCACAGCCCCCTCTCCTGGCTCAGAGAGATACTGCAAGGAAAATCCCAGGGCTGTGGGTTTCTCCCACCCTGTCTCAGACCACAGTGTTGGTGGTGTGGGCAATTAAGAGAGGCTGGCAAGAGAGGGCAGTGGAGACTCGGGGTGAGCAGCCATGAGCTGCTCCAGCTTGGTTCCCAAGTGACCAGCCTCCTGCTGATGTCCCAGTGGCTGCTCAGGGTCTTAGCTTGGCCTGCTCACTGGAGGGAACTCTTGACAATTTCAGAAGACAGGAAAGCCTCCAGTTTCAGGGGCTCAGTTGGAGACACCAAAGGGGCTCCATCTGCCCCTTCTCATCCCCTTAGGAATCAGAATCTCTGTTTCCTTTACCCCTTCAGAGATTGCTGGGAGAATATCCAACAAAGAAAGGCAGGTGTAAAGGTCCTGGGGTTCAAATGAGTGTGTTTGGCTGCAGAGCAACAAGGGGCCAATGGACTGGAGGAACATAAGGAAGTAGGGAAAGGTCATTTCCTTATCAGTGCAAGGTGGGTGGGAGGGGCTGAGCTATGAGCAGCCTTGTGCCTGGCCCAGTGCATCCTGGGTTCTTGAGCTGGAATGTGCAGATTTGTGAGCACATGGTTTTGCAAGAGGCTACCACAGAAAGGATAACAAGGGGCCCAAGATCTAGCAAGCACTAGGACCGGCTTCCATCCTGAAGGGAGAGCCTCACATCCCAGCCTCAGCTGGAGCGGCAAAGGCTCTGCCAGGACCCCGCTCAGGGGCCAGCAAGCAGGAGCAGTGGCGAGCACCCTGGTGGCTCCTAGCCTGGGCCTTGCTGCCTGGGAATGGCCGGCAGCCGCTGAGGCTGGGGCCAGAGGCAGCTACCAGACAAAGGCCCTGCCGATAGGAAACCCCAGCCCAGGGCCAGGCCAAGAGCCAGACTGGCTCCCAGCATGCACAGCGCTCCCGCAGCCCAGCCCCGGGAGCACTGCCTCCTCAACCTTCTGCCATCTGACCCCCTAGGACACAGGGTCATCTCTTCCTCCAGACACCCGCCTCAGGGCCCAGCTGGGCTAGCCACTGTGGCAGTTCACACTGCACCTGACCAGCTGCTCAGGCTGCATACCTCCCTGTCATCCTAAATTCTAACTGTTCCTCTTTCCAACATCCACTCTCCAAGCAACGGGCTATGTTCCGAATTCTACATACACACTGACTCACGGACTCATCATCACACAGCCTTATGACTCCCATTTTACAGATGAGGGAAACGAGGCACAGAGACGTTCACTAAGCTGATAAAGATCACACAGAGGTGGGAGATGTTTCCTCAGATTCCATTGCATGGCCTCTTCAAGGCCTGGGAAACTTGTCACTTCCTCCAGAAAGTCCTCCCCAGTGCAAGAAAAGTCAGACAGATCCAAGTTCCAATCCCAGCTCTGCTACTAATAACCTGGGCTACCTACAAGAGTCACTTAATCTCTCTGGGTCTTGTAATTCCTAGCATGGAGACAAAACCAAACAAAACCCCTTGTGTTCATTTGTCCTTTTGTTTTTTCATTGTAAGGTTTTTTTTTCTTGCCAGTCATGAGGCCTGAACTCTGGGCCTGGGCGCTGTCCCTCAGCTCTTCAGCTCAAGGCTAGCGCTCTACCACTGGAGCCACAGTGCCACTTCCGGCTTTTTCTGCTTATGTGGTGCTGAGGAATCGAACCCAGGGCCTCATGCTTACAAGGCATGCACTCTACCGCTGAGCCACCTTCCCAGCCCTGTCCTTTTGTTTTTTGAGTTCTATACCATTGTACATGTTTTTGTTTTGTTTTGTTTTGTCAGTTGTGGGGCCTGAACTCTGGGCCTGGG
>NW_012267229.1:24388919-24429528 GCF_000151885.1 Dipodomys ordii
AGTTGTGGGGCCTGAACTCTGGGCCTGGGTGCTGTCCCTCAGCTCTTCAGCTCAAGGCTAGCGCTCTACCACTTGAACCACAGCACAACTTCCAGCTTTTTCTGCTTATGTGGTGCTGAGGAATCCTACTCAGGGCCTCATGCATGCCAGGCAAGCACTCTACCACTGAGCCACCTTCCCAACCCCTGTACATGGGCCTTTTACTGAACAAGATAAAGTATATTTTACAAAGAACCTTACTGCGCCATCTGCACTCCCGTTAGTGGAGCGTTGGGGCCTCCTTGCCCGGGATCGCAATCAGTAACCTCAGACCCCAGAGCGGCCTTGGCCATGGTCATAGCTTCCCCCGGGGGCAGCCTGAGTGTGCAGATGTGCCCTGGACGCTGGGATGTAAGGCCTGGCCGTCTCTGATGAACCGGATAATTCTCAAGGGCCTGCTCGGATCTCAGTGGTACTTTGTGGGGTGTGGTCTGCCTCACAGAGCCCCTCCCCCTCTACACTCCTCCTCTTCCCCAGGCCATGACTCCTGCTGGCAGTCATCTGGGAGTCTGTCCTGTGGATGAGGGCGGGAGGAAGCAGGTACCTATCACACTTGGGGATACTGAGTAAGAACTTTGATCTGCAATTAACCAATGGGAAAACTAGAGCCCAGAGAGGCTAAAGAGCCTGCCTAAGTGCCCCAGCAGGGAATGGCAGTGCCCAGATTCGAGTTCAGGTGTGTACCCCAGTCCAGCTGCTGGCCAGCACACGCTGTGAACAGTGCTGTGCACGGTCACGGTATTTAAGGCTGAAACTGAAAACAGCTCCAAGGGGAACACCGTGTGGGAGGGGCTTCCGGTTTCCTTCGCTGGCTGAGGTTTCCAGCACCCTGGTGGTGCAGCCCCATGCCCCCATGTATGCTGACCTCGAACCCCAGCTCTATCACCCACCTGCAGAGGCAAGCTCTCAGCCTTGAGTTGGTTTCCTCAGCTGTATGGTGTATGGGGGCAGCCACAGTGCCTGCCACAGCAGAGTTGGTGAGTGGAAACTGGGCCAATCCTGCTCAGTGTTTCAGGCAGGGCCTGGAGCCTGGGAAGCTCCAGGTAAAATGCAGTGGTACATTATGTGAATGCAATGGTGCATTATGCACACGTTGGGGCTGAGGCCTGGCTGTCTCTGGGAGCCAGCCACCCCTCACTTGCACTGGGGCACTCATTTCTCGCACGCTGTCCCAGCCCTGGCCCCGGGCTCACAGGGGCCTCCTGAATAACATTAATAACAGCATTAAACAATGTCTGTAACTAGGTTTATCTAACACTCACACCACAAGAGTCAGGAACACTGACTCTAGAGCCAGACTTGCTGGATTTGAGTCCTGACCTCCACAGCTGTGTGGTCTTCAGCAGCTGACTCTACCTCTCTGTGTCTGGCTTCTTTACCTATAGAGTGGGGATAATAATGGCGGTGTCTAACTCTCAGGTTTGGTGGGGGTTTTCCTGGAATTACAATATGGGAAGTATGGTGACGGGTGCTTGGTAAGAGGCAAGAACCAGCTACTCCCCTGGGCTTATAGGCCGTTGATCAGTGTCAGCTCTGGTGTTCATGCTGAGCCCACCTCCAGCTTCTGAGGGACTGGATCAGACTTCATTCCTCCCCATCTCTCCAGCGTCAGGTGCCAAGGGCAGGCCCACCAGCTAGGAATTATGACTGTCCCAGTGTGACTACCAGTGTGACTAAGCTGGCCTGAAACCCGCACCCAGCTCTTACCTCACAGCCTTTGGCCATAGCGAAGCCTCCTCCCAGCAGGAGGATGATGTTCCAGGGCACGGTCTCTTGGGCCTTCCTCCAGCTCAGTAGGGGCTCCGTCTCAGTGATGGGAGCTGGGCAGAAAGAGGGGCCACTGTCCAGGTGCGGGCACAGCGGCCCTGCACCTGCTGGGCTGGTTGTGCTCTGTATCTGCAGGTGCCACTTCAAGGGAAGGCCCCAAGTGTCATGAGGGGGTGTCTACTGTTTAGAATGAGAATATTCAGCGCTCCTATAGCTTGAGAATATTCCAGAACCAGGACTTTTCCACAGGCAGGACTTTGCTTATATCTTTCAACAGCCTTTGTGCCTTGGTCTATTTTTTCTTCATTTACAAGAGAGTCTTCTCTTTATGTCTCTTTGTTCTGGGGGCAGGAGGAAGGAAATTTGGAAAAGTAGAAAGGAAGGGTCCTCTGACCCATGAAATTATGCCCTTGCTTTGATTTCTGCAGTGAGGCAGTGTGCAGCCTGGATGGCAAGCACAAAGTGGTCACAAAACTTCTCCTGCCTGGCAGGAGAGGGGGTGATCTGGGATTGCCATTTGCTCTGTGTGTGTGTGTGTGTGTGTGTATGTATGTATGTGTGTGTGACTGCTCCATCACAGTTTCGTGTCAACAGACAAAATAAAACAGGGACCCAGCACGCAGTCTTCCTATAAAGTTCGATCTACACAGGGCAGCAGCCAGATCAGACATGGGGCTTATGACCCCAGGGCTGGGGCAGGCACAGGCCTGGTTTCTACATTCAACTTTCATGTCCACGGACTGGCCATCGAGGAAAGAGAGTAACATCTGCCTGCTTTCTGTGGCCTCTGCCTGGCCACAGGACTGAGACAGTTGCCACCCTGCGTCTGCTGTGCATCAGTGCTAGTTCGGTGGGCATCCGTGTGGGTGGTCCCTGGTCTCTAAGATCTCTCACAGCAGGGGCAGGAGGCACCTCTGGGAACCCTCTCTTGGAGAGGCAAACTGGCAACACAGCTTGGGTAGTGGTCATTTAGGTCATGTCCCTCCTCCACAGCCCCCATTGATGCACTGGACATCCAGTTCCCATAGGGGACAGAGATAGGGATGGGCACCAGGGTCCCATGGGGCCAAAACCTCCCTCTAGGGAAGATCTACTCGTGAGGACATGCTGGACCACCGGTGTCCCCTCTCAGACATGCTGGACCACGGGTGTCCCCTCTCAGCCACAGCGTGGGGGACAGAGACAATGGGGCAGCTAAAGGTGCAGGTGAGGCGGGTGTACAGAGGGAGGCACTGGGCTGGGCGGGCTGGGGCAGTGAGGAGCAGGCCTGAGGAAGCTGTGCAGGAGACACTAGCAGCAAGTGCCTGCGGAAGGGATCAGATATGGCAAAGCCATGAAAACACAACAAGGAAGGAGATAGGCAAAACCAGGCACTAAAATGAAGAGATCCAGAGACAAAGCCAAGAAGCCATGGCGACTCTGGAGATGAGCAGGGGAGGGGGAGGGGAGGGTTCAGCAGGGGACATGGGGCGGAATCATCTGGAAGTGGTGGGCCATGCCACTGTAGTGGCCCCCAGCCTGCAGAGGTCTCCTGGGATCCGGATCCCCACTCCTGGTACCCTGCCTGCCCTCCTGCCCCTCCACCCTGTCCTCCTCCTGGAATCCTGCGCCCCCTCCTGGCTCCCAGCTGTACTGCAGTAGCTTTAGGAACGCCTGCCTCCTTCTGGGTTCTCAAGCCTCACCTGCTGAATTTTCTATAACGTTTTATTTAATCAATAGAAAGTTGATAGATTATGATCTCTGTTTCCAGCGTCTTTACCCAGAGCTCCTGGCTGTCTCAGGCAAAGGCCAGTGTAGCCTGGACCTGGGGGTGGGGCCTGCCCCACCTTCCAGGGAGCCTCTGCTGGGAGCCTGTGGGGTCCTCAGTGCAACCTGAAGGTGGCCTTCAGGTGCACGGTGGCTTTTAAGAACTGCCTGTGAGGCCTGGGACCCCTGGGACCCCAGCACTTGCGCTTCTCTATAAAACCCAGCATGGGGATTTGCTGCCAGGCCCCTTGGCAGTAGAACTGCAGTTCCCACGCTGGGCCAGGGGGTCGCCAGGGCTTGTGTAAGGGCCACACACTGAAGTCTGTGGGGGCTTTGTGGGCTAAGAGGCAAGAACAGAGGCCATTGTCTACGTACTTACATAACTGAAGACAGTTCCCACACATTCCTTGAGAAAACGCATAACTATTCATGGGTACTGAAACCTGAAGTTCACATAACAATTATGTGTTGGGAGTGATGTGTCTTTGGATTTCTTTCCTTTTTCCCCCCAGCTATTTGAAAATGTAAAAACCATTCAGCGCTCCTGGGTTGTACAAAAACAGTTGCTGGATCTGACCTGGGAATGGTCGCTGCTCACACCTGCCTTAGGTTGTCACCTCAGGCAGCCTGAAGTCCCTGGAGGAGGTCACAACTTAGCTCAGGGGACAAGCAGGCCACGTGGTTGGCACGGCCAGGCCTCTCAAGACTGCAGACTCCCACGTCCCACATCCCAGTTCTCTCCAAGATCCTCTGTGGCCACCATACCTTTGAAGTCAAACCACCACTTGAGCGAAGGCCTCTGGGACGGGAAGAAGAATAAGATGATGACAATGGCCACGCCGGTGACTGCGTCGGAAATGAACCTACAACAATAAAGCCCCAAACATGAGGCCCTGGCTCTCAGCAGGCCATGTACCATCTGGCAGGTTTGCCAAGGAAACCTTGTGCCAGGGAATTATGCCCACTGGGAAGGGCACAGTGGGAGGCTGGGCTGCCAGCCACTGGCCTGCACTGGGCCCACCATGGAGCTCTCTCCCAACCCTCCCGATGTGTTTGATGCTGCTGCTGAGCCTGTGCTAGGTCAAGGACCTTGGAGGAGGCCTGGAGCAAATGGAGGAATCTGAAACCCATGGGGCATCGGGGTCCATGAAGTCCTCCCAGCCTCCCTCACTTAGACTCCTGTTCGGTGTCCCAAATGTGCTGGTCCAGCCAATACTTGAGATGGAACTGTGGTTTTCTGGCTCTGAGTTCAATGAGGGCCAGAGTCTATTGCTCACAAAGCTCCTTTGGCTGCAGGTTTGGGAAGAAGAGCTGGAAAGGCTGCCCTGCCTCCCTCCAGCAGGAGAAATGCAAAGCAGAACACCAGTGCTGCTCCGCTCAGCTGCCAACAGGCTGTCAAAGCAGCTTTGGTGAGAGAGACAAGCGTGGCATATGGGGTCACACACTGGTACTGGGAGAATGGAGTTCCCCTCAGGAGGGCAGCTGGTGCCCCAATTCAAAATTTTCCATGTGAAGACTCTGTGATTCAATTACTCTCCCAGGAACAATCCTTGGGAAAGAATCAGATTGTCCCATAGATTCTGTGCAGGGAGGTTTTCATCCACAGAGTGATACAAAGTAGGGATTTCGTGTGTGTGTGTGTGTGTGTGTGTGTGTGTCCTGGGGCTTGAACTCAGGGCCTTGTTGCTGTCCCTGAGCTTAGGGATTTCGTGTGTGTGTGTGTGTGTGTGTGTGTGTGTGTGTGTGTCCTGGGGCTTGAACTCAGGGCCTTGTTGCTGTCCCTGAGCTTTTTTTTGTTCAAGGCTAGGGCTCTACCACTTGAGATACACCTCCACTTCTGGCTTTTGGGTCATTTTTTGGAGATTCTTATCTAATCTTACTTTTAATATGGCTATACTTATCTCACAAACTTTCTTTTGGGGGCTTTGAATCATGATCCTCAGATCTCAGCCTCCTGCATAGCTAGGATTACAGGCATAAGCCACTGGCACCTGGCTCCTTTCTCTTTTTAATATGACTGTTTAATTCCTTTTAGCTGGGTGTGGTGATGTATGCCTGTGATCCCAGCTCAATCAGAGGCAGAGGTCGAATTACCAATTGAGACTTGCCCAGAACAAAACAACAACAACCTACCTACCTAAAAAAACAATTATAGCAAAATGAAAGGGCTGGGGTGATGGTTCAGGAGGTAAAGCACCTGCCTAGCAATCAGGAGGCCCTAAGTTCAAATCCCAATACTGTGGCTCCTCTCAAAACAATGCCCATCCAGGAACGATTCTATATTTTGACCATGCCATGGTCAGGACTATGTATCTGTGGGAACTTACAGTACCTTTGAGATGGTGTGCTTATTGCCTGTAGTTATACTTCTATAAAACACATGACAGTTAGGTAAAAGAAACCCTGCTGAGGTACAAGATTTCTTAACAGAAATGTGATCACACTAATTATATTATTTGTACTCTGCTTTTTAAATTTTCTAATAGCCAAGGTTATGCACACTCACCAAAAATTCAAATGATGTTAAACTGAAAAAGTAGAAATAACTGTCTTTTCTCTGTGCTGTTGGGCTCCTGGAGATCAGGCTCAATATGCACATGCATGTTTACACACACACACACACACACACACACACATGTGTGTGTGCATGGGACAAGAGTAGTATAATATAATCATGGACAGCCTGCTATTTCCAACCTCATTCCTTTTATTTTCCATTACTGAGGTTTGAACTTCGCTTGTTCGGATCTCTCGCTTGCTCAACTTCGCTTGTTCATCGTTGGTGTTCTACCATTTGATCCATACTTCTAGCCCAGCTTTTTCTTGGTTATTTTGGAGACCGAGTCTTATTCATGTTTCTATCTGGGTTAGCTTTCAGCTATGAGCCTCTAGATCTTAGCTTCCTGAGTAGTTAGGATTGCACTTGACACTTTATTTCTTCTGTAAGTACTTAATAGAGACTATGCAATAAGAGCATTTCATAGTGATGAATCAACTCATTCCCTACAGGTCTGTATTCCCTACAGGGCTGTGACTAATGCTGCAGATAAAACCTTGCCTTTAAAAAGCAAGTTGTATTTCAATGTCATTGCATAAGTATTCATACTATTTTACAGATGAGGAAACGGAGGCTTGGAGAGGTAAAGTGACTGCCGTTCCCAGGTTCCCAGGCCTCAGATAAAAGAATAAAGACCTTGTGGGAAGGCCCCTCCCTCTCCTTCCACCACCTGTCCTTCCAGCTTGCCAGGCCGCCGGACTTCCTTCTGTCCTCCAGACTTGCTCAGTCTCTTCCTGCCTCAGGCTGCAGTAGATATTCTCAGAGTAACTCCACTCACTGCCTTTACCTCTGCCTTTCCTGACTTCTGGTTCTTTCTAGAACTTTCCAATGTCAATGCCCTACCTCAATATTTTATAATGTAAATGGTTTGCTTCTTCTTCACAGCATGCAATCAAATGTTTCCACTTCTGTCTGTGTCCCTGTCACCCAATGTGACTCCACATCACAGTCCTCCCAAAGGAAGGGAGGCAGGGGAGGAGAGTGAGTAGAGGAAGAGATGGAAGGAAAAAGTGTTGTCCACAGTTGGGCAGCTGTTATGGGACAGAGCTAGAATCAGATCCAGTTCTGTCTGATTCCCAAGGCAGAGCTCCTGCCACTTCCCAAACCTTATGTGCTATGCAAACCTCAACAACTCTCAGAGGGCAATGAAGCCAGAATGACATGGTGACATGGTGACATGGGGCGAAGTAAAAGCCAGCCTAGGGCTCCCAGCTGGGCCATCCCTCCAGCTCCACAGGCCCACCCTGGACCCCTTCCTGCAGAGCTCCATCCCAGAGGTCCCCAGAATCTCACCCAGGGGTGAAGAAGCTGGCCCAGCCAGGGATGAACTTCGGATCCCGGGAGAAGAGGAGGACGGCGAATGCACAGAACAGGATAAACACGGCCTGCTCTGCAAACCTATATCAGGAGCGGGTGGGTTTGACAAACATGGTCTCAGGCAGGCAGCACTGCCCACCCTGGTCTCTGAGAATAGACAGCAGGTCATTCATTCTCAAAGGAGTCCCAGGGTAAGAGACAGACAGACATGGAGAGAGGGGTAAAAAGACAGAACCCCCCTATCATACCCCCTTCACAGACTGGGGAGGGAGAGGGTCCCAGAGCAAGTTAGCACCCTGCCCAAAGCCAGAAGGGAAGTGCTGGCAGATTGGCCATGAGAGGCTAGCTGAAGCCTAGCTATCTCACCCAGTGGGAGGTGCACATTAATCAAAGCCCTAGGAGGCAGAGATGGTGCCAGCAGGATTCTGGGAAAGGTGCCTAGGTGGGGAGGGAGCAGATTCTCACCCAGAGCTTTGTGGCCTTCCTGGTGACCACCCCAGCACCAGGGCAGGGCCGCTGCTCTGTGCTGGGAAACTGCCACCCTCCCTCCCCAGGCGGTGGTCCTAATGCTTCCCCAGGGATGGGACACAGCCAGGACAAGGCTGAAGTAGCTCCCTGACAATCCCCCTGACAATCGAACACATCCTTTCCCCATTCCCTCCCCGCCTCCCCCACCAGACAGCCACGTACTTGGTAGGCCCCAAGTTCTGGAATTCTTCCTGAATCACAGCTCTGGCCTTGTCTTCCGCATGAGTTTGTAGCTCTGATTTCTTCTTCCTCCAGCCCCTGAAACAGAAAGACAGCATTTAGGAATGGTGACTGCGGGTGGCAAGCATGGTGACCTTCTCGCCCACTGCCTATCCCCACTAACCACGCCCCAGTGGCCACTTGGACTCCCTGCCATTTGTCGTCCATTCCTAAAAGTGTGGCCCCCGTCTAGAGCACAGCTGACCTTTAAAAAGTGAATTGTAAGTCATTATGACACCCAGGCTTATGGGTGGAACAGCCCACAAATAAGCAGATGAAACCAGTGGAACAAAATGGAAAGCCTAGAAACTCAACTGCCTCACAAATGGGGAGTTTTGCTGATGAAAAAGTTGGCATCTCAGATTGGTGAAGCTAAACAGGCCATTTAGTAATGCCATTGGACACCCAGAGCATTGGAGGGGGATGAGTGTCCAGAGGTAACCCCATTCCTCAGTGATCCATTTGACATGAGTACCAAGATCATATAATGGGAAGGGGTCCTTTCTCATATGGCATTCGGCAACCTGGACATCCATGGGCAAAAAGGAGCACTTTGGACTCCTTCCTCCTCCTGTAGACAGAACTTAAAATGAATTAAAGATCTGAAGATAAGAGCTAAAAACTGTAGCGATGTTAGAAGAAAACAGAGGGGTAATTAAGATTAAGCACCAGTCTCTTAGACACCAAAAAGAATAAGCAACCAAACACAGAGAAACGGGACTTCATGAACATTGAAGTTGCATGTTCCAGTAAATGGTGTTAGGATTACTAACAGGCAGGAATGGTAGACACCTGTGACCAGAACAAAGTTCCACCCAAGCTTCCTACTGTACCCCAACTCCAAGAGAATCCCAGGTAGTGAAGAGATTTAAACGTAATATATATACTACAAGAAAACACAGGACTGTTTGTATAACTGTCTGGAAATCTTTTCTAAATTGTAATGGAAACTTCTGAATAGTGGTAAACTCAAAAATTCTAAAAAGAATTCTGCACAGGAAAAAGCACAATAAATCCAATCAAAAGCCAAGATCGAGTGGCTCATACCTGTAATCCTAGCTACTCAGGAGGCTGAGATCTGAGGATCATGGTTCAAAGCCAGCCTGGGCAGAAAAGTCCGTGAGATTCTTATCTCCAATAAACCACTAGAAAATCAGAAGTGGCGCTGTGGCTTAAGCGGTAGCACAATCGCCTTGAGCTGAAGAGCCCAGGGACAGTGCCCAAGCCCAGAGTTCAAGCCCTACAACTGAACCCCCCCAAAAAATCCAATCAAAAAACAAATAAGCTGGGTGCTGGTGGCTCACGCCTGTAATACTAGCTACTCAGGAGGCTGAGATCTGAAGATTGAGGGGCAGGCCCAGGCAGGCTCCAATTAACCATGAGAAAACCAGAAGTAGCACTGTAGCTCAAGTGGTAGAATGCTTGCCTTGAGCTGAAGAGCTTAAGGACAGCATCCAGGCCCAGAGTTCAAGCCCCACAATCAACAATAACAAAAAAGACAAATCAGGAAAATATTGACATTGCATATTGAGGAATAAGTAATGTTTTCTAATATAAAGAGTAGCAATGCTTACTCATGTTCTCTCTCCATTTACCAGGTTCAGATTTCCTTAATATTTTCACTACCCACAGGGAGCCAAGAGCAGGTGGTAGTCCAGGGTGCTGGGAAGCTTGGGGCTATCTCCCTGCAGCTTCCCCAGGAAGGTGACATGAAATACCTTAAGCGAATCCCCACATACAGGAAGGTGATCCAGAGCCAGCCCACTAGCAGGAACAGCACCATGAGCGGGAAGGCGAAAATGAACCAGGAGCCGAAGTTGACCACGTCACACTGAGGAAAGAAGCTGCAGAAGAACAGGGGTGAGGGGAACCTGCTGGGCCCACAGCCCTACCCAAGGCCCACAGGGTCCAGAGGGGTGTGGGAGGGCCCTGGGAGGCATGGGAACAGCCTGTTCCTCTGCTCCAGACACAGGAAGCACTGCCTCTTCGGTGGAACTCTAGGTTCTGACTGGCGCTGCCTGTGTCCTGCAGGCCAGTGAAGCAGGTAGGTCAAAGTATGGTGAACCAACTGCAGGGCTCGGCTGGCATTGGCACTGTGGTGACTGAGCAAGAGGACGTCCAGCCGAGTCAGACCTGGGCTTCGTTTGGCATGACATGATGTTTACATGCTGGTCATTTGGTTAAATGTTCTTCGGGAATGTTTTTAGCCAAACAAAACACTCAATGCGGTCCAACCTCTGCCCTCCTCTTCTGTCCTCACAGAGCCTAGGCAGAGGCTACGGCAAGCAGCGGTGTCCTCAGATCTTTCTGCTAGTGCTCATCCTCTGTTTGTTGGTAGATAGATGTCATCAAACCTGAGGGGACTGAGGGCAGACACACCCATGCTGGGCATGCCTGTTGCCTCTTCACCCCAACCATGTGTTCTGAAGAGGAAGTTGGCAAAACGCACAGATCCTTATAAATGTGTGTACCTCTTTATGCAGGAACTCTGCTGCTAAAATATATCTTTTAAAAATCTAGAAGATATGTGGCAGATTGGAAAGAAACAAAAAATTGTTACAAGATGATATAACAAAAGTAGATAGAATTTTAAAAAGTAAAAAAAAAAACGCAGATAGAAACAAACTCACTGTCAGGCATTTCTAAATGAAGAAACAAAAGTATGGAGTTAATGCCTAGTAATATGCAAAATACTAATAAATAATGAGGTAGAGATTTTCTGAAGTGAGTAACTATGCTTGTGTGATTAAAGGGAAATTTTAAATTGTAGTGGATATGTGGCCAGTCATACAATTCATAACAGCAAAACAGTAATAAAATGAAAACAATCATAAACTGGGCATGGTGGCATGGGCCTGTAATGCCAGCACTCAGGAGGCTGGGGAGGAGGATCCAGAATTTGAGGTTAGCCTGGACTACACAGCGAGACTCTGTCATAAACAGAAAAGAAAAATGGGCTGGGAAGGTGGCTCAGTGGTAGAGTGCTTGCCTTGCATTCATGAGGCCCTGGGTTCGATTCCTCAGCACCACATAAGCAAAAAAAAAAAAATCTTGAAAAAGAAAAGAAAAATCAAAATGTCATAAGTTAATACAAAGTATAATACTCCAAATAAGATAATTTATCCATTAAAAATATATGTTTTCTGTAAAATTTTAATGATTAAAATCAGGCCATAAACTGTAGCAATCGTATGTTGTCAATAATATTAAATAGGGTTAGGAATGTGGCTCAGTGGTAGAGTGCTTGCCTAGCATACATGAAGCCCTGGGTTCCATTCCTCAGTAATACATATACAGAAAGAGCCAGAAGAAGCACTGTGGCTCAAGTGGCACTGTGGCTCAAGTGGTAGAGTACTAACCTTGAGCAAAAACAGCTCAGGGACAGTGCCCAGGCCCTGAGTTCAAGCACCAGGACTGGCAAAAAAATTATAATAATATTAACTATGTATAAACATCATTAAATATATGGTGATATAAAAGACTAGAAGGAAGTCTGATATCAGTTGGATTGAAGTGTTTCATAATGTGCCTGTGTCATTTTATAATCAGATGGAACGAATAAAACGGACCTCCAGGGCAGCTGTGTCCGTGCCCAGGCTCCCAAGGGCAGCTGTGTCCGTGCCCAGGCTCCCACAGCCCCTGGCTGGACGTGCAGAATCATGCAGCCTAGATGGAAAGCCCAGGCTCCCACAGCCCCTGGCTGGAGGTGCAGAATCATGCAGCCTAGATGGAAAGCCCCTTTTCCATCCCTAAGGCCTCAGGCTATGCCATCGAAGGTTGCAGCCAGTTTGCAACAAAAATTCTAGGCACCAGTGGCTCACATCTAGAATCCTGGCTGCTCAGGAGGCTGAAATCTGAGGATCTCGGTTCGAAGCCAGCCTGAGCAGGAAAATCCATGAGATTCTTATCTCTAATTAACCATTTTAAAAAGCCAGAAGTGGAGTGTGTCTCAAGTGGCACAGTGCTAGCCTTGAGCACAAAAGGTCAGGGACAGCACCCCGGTCATCAGTTCAAGCCTCAGGATTGGGACAGAAATAAATGAAAACCAAGAACAAAAATTCTAAGCTTGTCTTTCCATAGCTCCAATGCTTTCTCCTCACTTTTTTCAAACTCAAGGCAAGTCTTGTTTCCATGTGAAAACCACCACAGCAGCTGCCCCCCACTCCAAACTCAGTTCCCGGCCCTGCACGCCACAGTCCTTGGCTTCCTGTCCAGATCAGGGGTTGGGCTCCTACAGATCCCAGCACCAATGCTCAGCCACCCTGCCAGCAGTACACTACAGGGAAGAAAGGGCTGAGCTCAGCTTCTCCCATATTAGAAGAGGACAATATTGGCTTCTGGTTGTTCAACTACCAACCAAAGCCATGAGGTTCAGCCAGGTCTCCTTCAAAGGATAGAGATCAAAAGATGCCGAGGTTTGTTGCAAAACTCTGTGTGTTCACCCCGGCTGGCAGCGTGTGCAACTGGGTCCTGGCTCACAGCCTCAATGAGAATCTAGGCAAGGCCCAGCCCCCTTCCCCTGTAATTCTAACATGCCCTGTTTTGTTTTGTTTTCCACCAACTACTAAAAGGAAAGAGTTTAGAGTTCTAGAATGTAGTGGTAATTCACCAGACCAAACACAGGTAGGGCTATGAAAAAGTCCTGGAAAATAACTTTTTTTTTCCTTTTGAGATAAGGTGTTACTATATAACCTAGGTGGGCCTTGAATTCATGATGCTCCTGCCTCAACCTGCTAAGTGCTGGGATTATAGGCATGTATCACCATGCTTGGTGAGGGGAAGTAACTCATGAGTCTAGCACAGGGAACCAAGGCCACTTTCCTTCCATTGGGCTTGTAGGTTTGACTCTGCTTGAACGCCAACATTTGGAACCATACTGAATACCAGTGCTTATGTACAAATGCTTATATTTGCACTTATGCAAATCTAATGAACATATGCTACATCTCCACTGCCATAGCTGGAGGTGGAGAGGGGAAAAGGGCATTAGAAACATGGCTTCTCAGAATCCTGGAATCTGAAGATCACAGACACAGAATCTTGGAGGACTGGATCTTTATTCTTCCTTTGATTTCTTAGAAACTAGAGGCCAGGATAGTAGAACAAGGTTGTGAGTGGAGATTTCTCTTCTATTGTCAGCCACAGCACCGGCACACTCAGATCTCACAGAATGCACTACTTCTCTTGCCCCATCCAGCAGGGGTTTTTTGTTGTTGTTGTTTTGTTTTGTTTTTGTTGTTCATGGGGCTTAAACTCTAGGCCTGGGCGCTGTCCCTGAGCTCTTCAGCTGAAGGCCAGTGCTCTACCACTTGAGCCAGATCACTACTTCCGGTTTTCTGAGTGGTTTATTGGAGATAAGAGTCTCCTGGGCTTTCCTGCCCAGTCTGGCTTTGAACCTCCATCCTCAGATCTCAGCTTCCTGAGTAGCTAGGATTACAGGCCTGAGCCACCAGCGCCCGGCCAGGCTTTGCTTTTTTACAGAGTCAGGACCTCCTCTGCTCTGGCACACCATGCCTTTCCATCTAACCTGAAGGAAAGCTGGAGTTCTCAGACAGTGCTATGGTTTTAAACTTCCCCCTTCTCACCTCTGCTTTGCACAGGCATGCCAGCCTCCCTTGCCTTTTCCCCTCCCTCCCTCCCTTCCTTCCTCTCTCCACTTTCTCCCTTCTTCCCTCCTTTCCTCTCTACCTTCCTTCTTCACATTGTAGAGAGCATCTCACTATGTTGCTCAGGTTGTTCTCCAACTCGTGGGTTCAAGGACTACTCCTGTCTCAGCCTACTAAGTAGCTACCACTGCAGGCGTCCACCACTATACCCGCAGGCTGCCATATCTGTTCTCTTTTCTTGCTGATCCCCTCTGTGTGAAATGCTCTGCTGCCGGTGCTCACATAGCGCCTACTCTCATCTCCAGCCATCTGCTCCAATGTCGCCTTAGCAAATAGAGGACCCATGACCCAACTGGCCTATTATGGTCCACTCTTGTTACTGGGACCCTCTCAGCTATCAGGGCTCTTTTGTTCACTGTCTCTCCCCTACTAGGGTGGCAGGAAATAGCACTCATGGGTGAGTGTTCCACATTCCCTGCGTGGGGAATGAATGGAGGAAGAGGAGGAGAAGGAGGAGGAGGAGCAGGAGCAGGAGGAAGAGGAGGAGGAAGAGGAGGAGCCCACCTCTGGTTGAGGCACAAGGACACTCTAGTTTACCTCTTGAGCTGGCCAAGCAGGATGAGGTTGGGGGCTGTGCCGGTGAGGGTGGCGGTGCCCCCAATGCTGGCTGAGTAGGGGATGGAGATGAGGAAGCCTTTCCAGACATTTTTGCGGTATTCGTCCTCCTCCACGGGGTCAGCAGGTAGATCCAGCTGGGCCTCAGCCTCTTCTGCGTGACCCCTGCTTTCAATGACATCAAGGGAAGGTGTTCAGAGTCCCTGGCCTGTCGTAGGCTGTTCTGCTTGCTGCTCGGGGGCTGAGGAGCCAAGGGGCCTTTCCTGAGGCAAAGCAGGTGCAGGTATGGATACCCTTCACTCAGATATCAATGCTAACAATTTTTCCTAAAGAATGGATGAGACAAGGGTTTCCAGTGTGGATGCAGGCTGCTCACCACAGCATTAAATGTCATTTAAATGAAAAACAATAAAACATCCACCCAAACACAATCCTCGCTCTCAATGCTGTTAGCATGGTGACCTGGATGGCTGTTTCCTACAGATGCTCAGTGCCCAACAGGTGCAATACTACTTGGACTTTTATTTAAAAGTGTTGATGTCTCCTTGAGCACTGGTTCATGCCTGTAATCCTAGCTACTCAAGAAGCTGAGATCTGAGGATTGTGGTTTGAAGCCAGCCTGAGCAGGAAAGTCTGTGAGACTCTTTAACTAGCAAAAAAACAGAAGTGGAGGCATGGCTCACATGGTAGAGTGCCAGCCTTGAGTGAAAAAGCCAAGGGAGAGTGTGAGACCCTGAGTTCAAGCTCCAATACTGGCACACAGACACGGAGAGAGGAGGGAGGAACAAGGAGAGAGGAGAGAGAAAAGAAAAAGAAACGAACAGAAAAAGCCACGTGTCATGAATATACAAGTATTTAAAAAGACTAGAATAGGGCTGGGAAGGTGGCTCAGTGGTAGAGCACTTGCCTTGCATGCATGAGGCCCTGGGATCGATTCCTCAGCACCACATAAGCAAAAAGAAAAAAGCTGGAAGTGGCGCTGTGGCTCAAATGGTAGAGTGCTCGCCTTGAGCTGAAGAGCTGAGGGACAGCGCCCAGGCCCAGAGTTCAGGCCCCACAACCGGACCCCCCCCCAAAAAAAAGACTAGAATAAAACTAAACTAAATTAAACTAAGTTTATAACCGAGTTCAGCCCACTAGGGTGGGCTCCGCACACCACAGTGAGGCTCTGCCCCCCCCACCCCCATCCCCCGGCCCGCCTCTCTAGCCCCTTCCTGCTTTGTTCTCCTGTACATCCATTAACCGCCTGCCACACTGGTCCTTTTACTCATGAATTTGTTTCTACAAGCTCCTTGAGGCCAGGGCCCACTGGAACGGGAGGCAGGGCCTCCCTGAGTGCATCCCTAGGGACTGGGATGGGCTCATTGGTAGATGCTCAGCTCTGCCTCCAGCAACCCATTGTTTCCGGCTGCTTCATCCAGTCAAGTCCAGGGAACCTGGCTTAGAAACCAGTGCTCCCATCTGTGCGCACTCTGGCAGCCGGACCTCATGGGAACTCAGGCTCCAAAGGTGGGGCCCTGTGTCATGCCTCTGGCAGGGGAACTGTGGCTCTGCCAGGTTTGGGATACACACATATAATCAGAAGGCAGGTGGAGTGACTGAACCCGATGACCCTGACCTTGACGGTACCCCTGTGCTGCAGTGAGGACCCACAGGCTGAATGTGACGTCCCTGTGCAGATGTCACGTCATGATGTCGAGGGGAAGGGCTGTTGCTGGGCTGCGGGGCAGTGTGGGCCTTTGAGCCTCTTCTTTTCCCCCCACTTTGGTGACTCCCAGGCAACCTGTGCTCTCCCGCTGTCCTTGCTCCCTGCCTTCAAGGGAAGAGCACCAGGACCCTTGGCCCCTGGAGACCCTCAGAGAGGAATGTGCAGCTGTCCTTCCCATCACGGCCAATTTCTATCCTATTCCATCCTATCCTTTCTTCTCTCCACCTACCCTACCCTACCCTAGCCTATCCAGCTTACATCATCCTAGCCTGTTCGGCTTTTTAAGTGCCAGACTAACCTGGCCTGGCACTCTATCCTCCTACCTTTGCCTCACAAGACTGCAGGTGTGTGCTACCACATCTGGCTAACAGCTGCCTTTTTTTTTTTTTTCTGCTGGTCCCAGGGCCTGAACTCTGGGCCTGGGCATTGTCCCTCAGCTTTTCAGCTCAAGGCTAGCGCTCTACCACTTGAGCCACAGTGCCACTTCCAGCTTTTTCTGCTTATGTGGTGCTGAGGAATCGAACCCAGGGCCTCATGCATCCAAGGCAAGCACTCTACCACTGAGCCACCCTCTCGGCCCAACAGCTGCCTTTTTAATGGAGGTCACTGATGGCTATGCCTAAGCTACAGGGGTCCCCAGTGGGAACATGGACATTGGGTCACCTGGGCAGGGCTGGCTGTAGTGTCTGGTTCTTGCCCAAAGTTCCCTTGGATCAGGCCCTGGCTCCCTTCGGAATGTCCCGGGACACTTACCCTTCTGTGCTAGCGAGAAACTGCATCTCCATGGGCACCATGTGGAGTCCGTTTCTTCGCACAGCAGCTAGGAGGAGAGAGGATTACTTTAGTGCAATAGAGCAAGGCGATGGAAGAGTTCCAGTTCTCCTGCAGCCAGGCACTGGCCAAGGATGTCATACCATTCATTTAATAGGGAAATAAAAGAAAATAGAGTGGGGAGGGGGCAAGGAAACAGGAAGGGGGTGAGAAGGACAGGGACCAGTGACCATCTGTAAAAAGCACATGGTAGGCCACAAGGTCTATGTTGCAACTATTCAACTCAGCCATTGTAACTCAAAGTGCCTCAGTTTGGACACTAGAATTTGAAATTTTTGTTGTTGTTGATTGTAGGGCTTGAACTCAGGGTGCCTGTTCCTGAGCTTTTGTGCTCAAGGCTAGTGCTCTACGACTTTGAACCACGGCACCACTTCTGGTTTTCTGGTGGTTCACTGGAGCTAAGAGTCTCATGGCCTTTCTTGCCTGGGCTGACTCTGAACCATGATCCTCAGATCTCAGCCTCCTGAGTAGTTTGGATTACAAGCGTGAGCCACCAGTGCCCAGCCTGGAATCTGAATTTCATAGGCTCTTCACATGCCACAAAGTATTTTCATTCTTTGGATTTATTTCAACTATTAAAAAAAATACATTAAAACTACAGTTAGCCAGCAGGCTTCACAGAAGGCAGACGGGATTCACTGTGTCATGGTTTGCCAAACCTTGATATAATGAATTTACCAAGACTGGGTGAGGTAGCTCACACCAGTCATCTCAGCTACCCTATGACCAGAAGGATTGAAGTTTGAGGAAAAACAAAAACAGCAAACCCAAAACAACAGATGAAAAAATCCTCATGAGACCTCAGCTTAACAGGTAGAGTTGAGTGTGGTGCATGCCTGTTAGCCCAGCTTCAGTGGGAAGTATAAATAGGAGAACCATGATCCAGACTAGCCCAGTGAAAAAGCAAGGTCCTATCTCTAAAAAAGGCTGGAGGCGTGGCTGCCTAGTAAGTGCAAAGCCCTGAGCACAAAGCCCATTATGCCATAGAAAGAAAGGGGAGGAGAGGAGGGAGAGAGGAAAGGGGGAGGAAGCCAGGAAAGAATTCACAGGGAAGCCCAAAATTCAGTGAATTCAGTATTCAGTGAGTGTGGTCACTGTGGGCAAGAAAGACAAGGTCTTGCCCAACACTGGGAACTGTTCCAACCCTTCCTGCCAGGCCATGTCCTCTTGCTGTACCTAAAGTTGGTTCTGCTGACCATGGGAAGAGTGTGAAGGTAAAAGTCAAGAACACACATGTTGGGTCTGGACCAGGCAAAGGACTTTGGGGCTCAGGAGTGGAAACACGTGTTCACCAGCAGCCCACGAGGCCCCAGCCCAGGGCATGGAGGCAGGATGCTGTTAATAGCACACCAATGGTGGGAGCAAAGTCACTCCCCAGGGGATGGCCTGACAGGAAGGACTCTGACCCAGTGACCCCTCATCTCTTGCTCACTCTGGACCTTCACGCTGGGCTGGGACCACAGTGGTTGAGGAGCTCACTTGCTCTTCAGGCACGAGCCACAGGTGAACTCTTCAGTGGGTACATACACGAGAGCTGTCTGGGGGTCCTGGGTTCACTCCAGAGGTGTGTTAGTAGCTGTAGAGTGGGCCTCAGTCAGTTTTGAACAGTTCTATAGGTGATGGATTTGTGCTGTCTGGAGCAAGAGCAACTCCTCTGAAGCACAGATAAGGAGATGAGGCCTCCAGTGGCTACCCAGGCGCTGGGTGGTTTGGTTGTTCCCCAGTTTGTCCCATGCACAGAACCTAGCTGCTCACCACCTGCCCCATAGCAACTACGTGTGCCCCCAACAGTCATGCATGCAGGATAGATGGGAACTAATTTTGGTGTGGAAGATGGGTTCCCTGTTTCTTTAGGCATTAGGCTTCTGATGATAATAGCAAAAATAAAGCCAACAAAGAGATGAAATTGAAAAAGAAAAAAGAAAAAGGAAACTCTCTTAAGCCAAATGCTCTTAACCCCTTACCCTGGGTCTCCTCTGAGGTTCCCAGGCCGCTGTAGCTTGGGAAAGCCCATGGCAACAAACGACAGAACAGAGATGCTAGTCAGCCTTCCTGGTTCACAGAAGTTAGGCTGGACTGAGCTCTGAGCTGAGACAATGGCTTGGTCATAGGGTCTCAACCTTTGGGTTTACCTCAGATGAGGTGACTGAGAAATTTCATAAGTGTCATCTTACAGCAGCCTCGCAGAACTAGCAGGGCCTATTACCTTCCCCTATCTACTTGGAGAAACTGAGACCCAGAGAGGGGTCTAGAGGAAATACGGCACCGGGCGCCAGTGGCTCACACCTGTAATCCCAGCTACTCAAGAGGCTGGGACCAAGGTCAGGCAGACATATCCCCAAGACTCTGATCTCCAGTGAACCAGCAAAACGCTGAAAGTGTGGGCATGGCTCAAGTTGTAGAGCACCAGTCTGGAGCAGAAAAGGCCAAATAAGAGCTCAAGGCCTCCTCCACGAAAACAAGAGGAAGCAGGGGCCTAGTGGAAGAGCCAGACCAGTACCCAGGACTGTTAATCCTTTGACTCATGACTCTTTCCCATCTCCAAGGCACCCATGTGACGTTCAGCAAATCTGCCGATAAGAGTCCAACTTCTCAGTATGATTGAGAAGCTCTATGACACACACAAGGCCCTCCTAGAAGAGTTCTGGGTCAAACTAGGCAGACAACCCAAGGAGGAGGTCAAAGGTACCTGTGTAAGGGTTCATGTGTATTTATTCATTTGCAGCCTGGGAGGTAAGAATGATCACCCCTGAGGGACATGGGAGGAAACTGAGGTTTGTTCACTCTCTCTTCTAACACTATGTCTGCTGACTTCCCAGAGGGACATGGGAGGAAACAGGTTTGTTCACTCTTTCTTCTAAACTATGTCTGCTGACTACCCAGCCTGTGCTGAGTGTTACAGGTAGATAGGACTGTGGCCATTATTTGTGGAGATGGGAAGGATTCGTGGAGCCTTCACAGGGCAGATCACAAACAAGGGAACACACACACCCTTCTCAGCTCCAAAAAGCCTGACAGTAATTCTCATCCATTGCCACGCACAGTCACTTCCGCGCACTGGCTCTGGATTCCATGTGTCTGTCACTCAATCAGCACAACACAGGAGGTTTTGTCCTCACACTGTGGGTGAGAAATCCCAGGAGATGCTTTGGCACGATGCAGGAAAAGTGGAAGAGGAAGTCAATGCCTCATCCAGTCAAAGATTGCTTTGCGAATGGTGACATCTTGGGCATTCCTAGACAACAGCTTTGCTGGCATGCACAGTGACTTTCTTTGGTCAGAAGAGGCAAATTCGTAGTATCAGAAGTCAGGTGGGTCCCTCACTGGTTGAAAGATATGGGGCCCATCCCTGCTTTTACTATCTTTATCCCAGGGGCTCTGACAGCTGTGGTGAGAACAGTACCCTCTGTAGGTGGAACACGTAATGAACGCTTACAGGGAAAATGGAAGAAGTGCCACAGAGCTGGGGAAGGGAATGGGAAATGTGTAGGACTTCCCACCAACACTGAAGAGCGCTGGGGTCTTGTCCAGTGAGGTCCACCCTGCCTGGGGTCTGCTCCCTTCTGATCCAGGCCCCGTGGCTCATCACTCATAAGTGCAGGTTGTGAATTCAGACAAAACTCTGTCCTCACTCCATGTAACTCTGGGCAAATGATTCTGCCTCTCTGAGCTTGTCCCTTCATCTGTAAAAGGAGACTTTCTACCTTCTGTTACCATTAGGAAGATTAAACAAGCTAATGGGTATGAGCACAGGGTCATATTTCATACACAGTGGGTCTTTAGAAAATGACCCTCATATTAGCATTGTTGTATGGCTGCTACAGGTGAACTTAAAGTCCCAGGGAGACTCCTTGTCCTTCTCCTGTTCAACACCAACTTCCACATCCCATAGCTTGTCTCATTTCCAGCCACCGGCATGACCAAAGCACAGAAACTGGGTGAAAAGGACATCTCTCTGCCCTAGAGTTAGCCTTGTCCTGGGCCTCAGAGGCTGATCATTAACCAGCCCTCGCTCTCCGATCCTGTGGCCTGGAAGTCAAGTGTCCACTCCAGCTTCCAGGCTCTCCTGCCTTCTCACACTCTACAGCACAGGGCAAATGACTCAGGACTTTGCATTATACCCACACTGTGTGTTACCTTGGGCAGGAGACAGTGCTGAGTAGCTGTCCCAGAAACAGCCAAAGAAAGCTGTTTACTGTTTATTTACAGGAAAATCATCCAACTACTGCTATCTCTTCCCTTCCACGTGGAACAAGACTGCCCTTGTGGAAGTCCTAGCTCTGCTTAGGTAATGACAGCAGAATTCTGCACAAATCATGTGATCACTTTGCATCTCACCTGTAAAGGGCTTAAGGTACTCTGAGTTTTCAGGGCTGTAGTGAAAATAAAATGAGCAGAACTGTTTTGTGCATGATGGGGCAAGGCATACCCTGCTGAGGCATGACAATCACTTTGTGGAGCAATGTTTTACTTTTAACAGGTCCTGTTCATTTTAACACACACTGCAAAGAACATAACTATATGTGATAGTGATAGAACCCAAGTCTACTGGGCTGATTTGCCATCTCTTGGGTGATGTGGCTTCTATCTTTGAATCTCAGGTGGTCTCTGTTACTCTGCCATTACATTTACATCCAGCCAGCAGGAAGCAGACTGCAAGAAGTACCCAGCAGGAAGCAGACTGCAGGAAGTACACAGCAGGAGGGCAGAAGCCAGCAGTTAGACTTATCATTTCTACTTATAGCCCATTGGCTACACTTAATCATCTGACCACATCTAACCAAAAGGGAAGCTAGGAAATTCAGTCTTTGCTCTGCACAGTCATTTGCCCTGTGGGGATTCTATTACTAAAAGAACAAAAGAAGAATTGATATGGGGATAGACTAACAATTTCTGCCTACATATGTATCTATTTAAAGCTAGCTTTAAAAATATGTTTAGGTAGCTAGGTGGAGTCTGATATCTGAGGATCGTGGTTCAAAGCCAGCTCAGGCAGGAAAGTCTGGGAGACTGTTATCTCCAGTTAACTACCAGAAAACTGGAAGTGGCTCAAAGTGGTAGAGCACTAGTCTTGAGCCCAAGAGCTCAGGGATATCACAGAGGCCCCAAGTTCACTCCCCAGAACAACAACAACAATATAAACACACACATATAAATATATAACTATATATAGTTTTCATATGTATACATATACATGTCAATAAAAGTAAGACTTTTTTTTGGGGGGGGGTCCGGTCGTGGGGCCTAAACTCTGGGCCTGTGTGCTGTCCCTCAGCGCCACTTCCGGCTTTTTTCATTTTGCTTATGTGGTGCTGAGGAATCGAACCCAGGGCCTCAGGCATGCAAGGCAAGCGCTCTACCACTGAGCCACCTTCCCAGCCCCATAAAAGTGAGACTTCTTATGGTGGCCGTGAGATGGCTGCACTTTGTGGCCATGAGAGACCAGAGTTACCAGCAAGAACTCCTGATGTATTTCTGAATGGATCCCAGAACTGCCTTTCTCTAACTTCATGATATCCGAAGAAAACACTCCCTATTATTAAACCAAAGGCAGACCTTCTTTTACTTTGGCCAAAATAATTCTCAGTGGTATAGCTGGTTTCATGGATAAGAGAGTGGGCTCTGGAGCCAAATTACCTGGGTCCAATGTTGGGCTCAGCCATTTGCTGTGTGATCTGAGAAAGTCAATTTCCCTTCTCTAGGCTAGCTCCCTTCTAACCTGGGCTCTCTCTGACATCCTTCCCACAGGAGCAACTAGGTTCTGTGTGCCTAGCTTTCCATTTTTCATGCAACAAGCCGAGTTGTTGCTCATACATAATTGGCACCGTGACCTTGGTCACCACTGTGAGCCACATGATGGTTTGTTCTGTGACCACAATTGCTTCAGGAGATCTGTTTAGACACTTTGGTTTGCTAATTATGGTGTCTCATAAAAGCAGCATGGCATCCTACGTGAGCAATGCCACCCTTTATTAGCTATGGAACTCACACCCCCTCAAATTCCCACCTCCAGATGAATGCAGCTAGCATCGAGCCATGTTGCCTCTGCGGGCCTGATGTCTGGCCTGGGCCATGCCCTCCCCAGTAGTGCTGGGAGTTCCCAAGCCTTCCTCCCCTCCTTTGCCCCCTCCCCCCTGATACTGGCTGCCCTCACTGTCCAATCTGCTGCCCCAGCTGCCTTGGTGGTGCCAGTCTTGTTGACTGAAATCTCATCGTTTCCATGGGCATTTCTGTTGTGAGTAGGGACACAGTATCTGTTCAAGTGATTGCAACCAAGTATAATTATTGTGCCTCTTTCAAAGGGCCACTTTGAAGGGCAAGAAGCTACATATGTAGCTCACTTGGCTCACTGCTCAGCTCACAGTATGCTCAATAAATGTAAAACCTTCCAAATCAAGGAGCCATGGTTTGACTTTCTAAGTCTCAGTTACAACTACTGGGCATGGACTAGGTGCCCAATAATGGTGTATGCTTGTGGCCTTCCCCAACACCCTTTCGATATCACTCCCCACCCCTTCACAAGGGTAGAGCAGGCCCCAATGCCTTTCCAAGCCTCACCTGCATTCTCCTCATGTTCCTGGCTGAGGTCTTTTGGAGGTTCCTTCTGGCCAAAGAGACTCTTGAGGATGGCACTGGCGATGGGCAGCATCATGGCGGTGGAGGCGGTGTTGCTCAGCCACATGGACAGGAACGAGGTGGTGACCATCATCCCCAGGATGAGCCTGAGGACCAGAGGAAGTTCAAAGTGAAGTGTAAGATGGACCCAGACCACAAGATCTTGGAGTTCCTCTGCTCCTAGCTTCTGATTCCCATGCTTGAGGAAGCCAAACCCCTGCCCATTTGGCAGACTGAAAGTCAAGGTCCAGAGAAGGCCAGCCAGAGACCAGTAATCAGATTTATTTTAGGTCTAAGGAATCCTTGGCTCAATTTGTCTCTGTGAAACGACCACAGGTACCTGTGGGAAGATAGTTCTGAAGGCTTTCCAAGGCTGCAGTGGTCACTCCTGTGTCTCCAAACCCTCAATGGCACCTACTTCAGAATCAAGTGGCTGGACATCAAGATTTGCCAGCTAGCCTAATGGCCTCGCCAGCCTTCTTCCTGTTCTCCTCCCACTCCACCTTGGCTCAAACTTCTGGACTTCCCACCAGCAACCAACATGCCTGGACTCTTCCTCCCAGCCTTTGTTTGGTCCTTTCCCACCAACAGAATCTAGGTTTCATGGTTGTTGTTTTTTTTTTCTTTCTTCTTCGTATTGATTTTCCAATGTGCTGCCCTACCACATATAAAGAGCTGCAGAAGTTGGGCTGACTCTGACATCCAAACCTGCCATGGGTCTTCCCAGGCCTACCTGCTGTTATCAGGGGTGCACAGATATGTGTTATAAAGAAAGCTGTTTGCATAACTTTATTATACTATAGTATTTTAAATCCTGAGCTGGGTCTAAATGCAGTGAAAGAACACCTGATCCTCTGAGAATAAAAGTCCAAGTCTAGAGGGCAGCCAGGGCCCACTGCTCTAAGGCCATGAGACAGCAGTCCCTACACATGGGGCCAGGGCCTCAGCATGTGAACCCTCTCCCCAGGGGCTCTTACGGAGGACAATGGTACCCCAAGGGCCTGTCGTTGTGTATGGTGCATAGGCATTCACTAACCTGGCAGGCTGGACCCCCACAAACATGAGGACCTTAAGGGCGATTCTCCGGTGCAGGTTCCACTCCTCGATGGCGCTGGCCATGATCAGCCCACTGAGGAAGAGGAAGTTGGTGTCGAGGAAGTACTGGGAGCAGACCTTGTTGGAGGGTAGGATGCCCAGGAAGGGGAACAGGATGATGGGGAGTAGCGCGGTCACGGCCAGTGGCAGGGCCTCTGTGCACCAGTACACTGCCATGAGCAGAACCACGAACAGACAGCGGCCCTCCTGCAGGGGAGCATGCAGAGAAGCAGTGGGTGTGGAAGTGTCCCAGGCCTTGACCTTGTATGGGTTCTGTGACTTTTCTGGGTCTTATTTTGCTCAGCTATAAGATGAGCAAGCTATTTCTGGCCCCTTCCGAAGACTGTTGCAGAATTCAATGAAATATTCCCATTGGCTTACATGTGTCCCCTGCCATACAGATGAGAATATAAAGAATATACTTGATCAGGGATCCCAGAAACTTCTAGAAGGGCAGTGAGGAGGTGAGGGAGAACAAAGTCAACACAAAATGTGCTTCGGCCATCCCTGGCTCATTGGCTTCCACTACTCCGGGAGACAACATGGCTCCCAGAGGGACAAGTGCTAAGCAGAGTGTGGGCCAGGAAACTGAGTGCGTAGTTGGAAAGGCAGATATGTCAGCATCTCCTTGTTGTGGACTGAATGTGTTTCCCTTTCCTCCATTCATGTATTTAGACCTAGTCACTGTGGCAGTAACAAGAGATGGGACTTCAGGCTATGAGGGTTTGATTATCATCAGTGGGATAAGTGCCCTTATCAAAGAGACCCAGGGTCTCCCTTCTGCCAAGTGAGGTGCAGCAGCAGCAGGGCACCCTTGAGTCAGAGCCAGCCCTCACTAGGCACTAACTCTGCCAGTGCCTCCATTTTGGATATCTGTTGAGCAATGAAATGGAGTTTTGGAGGTTTGTGGCCTGCTGTTTGACAATTACCCATTCTGTGGCATTTTGGTATCGCAGCTCACATGGACTGAGACAGTCCAGCTCCCTTTGTCCCCCACCATCTGGTTCACACCTGGGATTTCTTTGGCTTGAAGCTTGACCAAGGAAACACTCCAGGGAACTCACACTCTGAGAACCAGTTCCCAACCATGAGGTTTGTCTGTTTTTCTACTAGGAGAACTGAGGCCTGTTGAATGCCATTTTCCCAAGGTCCCTACACGTGTAAGATTCTGTTAACACTCATCTCATTCACACACCTGTATCACAGTTGCTCACTCTCCCTGCTCCCCGGCCCCCAGACCTCCCCTGAAGTCCTTTAGGAGAACCTATCAAAGACAGAAGCTCCTCAGAGATGCCAGCATCTCTCCAAGCTGACACTGGAGAAATGTTTGGCACCAGGCATGAGATGCCTATGCCAGAAGGTTCTTTTGTATGGGAGTCGTGTCTTCCAGCCGAATCTGGGCTTATCTGGGCCAAACACAGAGAACAAGGGTGAGCTTGGTTTACAGGAAACCCACCAGATGGAAATGTGTGTTTCTGGAAGAGACATACTGAGAGTGGTTCTGGAATGAAAGGTGTAGTGACGCCATACCCAGAAGAGTGCGTGCATGCTCCACACGGTTCTGTGTACTGACGGGGGAGATCTGCAAGGAGCTGAGCAGAGGCCTTCTGAAAGTTCTGTATCAGAAAGCTATGTAACCTCCACAGATTTGGGCATTCAACATGACATGCTTACTCTCTGTTTCCCTGACTTCCATACAAACCCCTTGAGGACAGGGTCCTTGATTCAGGTATCTCATTCTCTTTGTGTCCTTTGAGCCTAGCACAGTGGCTGGTATTGTAAAGACTTGGTATCAGCCAGTAGAGAATGGATGAATGAATTGATGGGTGAATAGATGGATGGATGGATGGATGGATGGATGGATGAGTGTATGAAGGAAGGATATATTATGACCCTTAGCTTTCCCTCAGCTGCCAGCTTCAGCTTCTGGATATAAAGAGAGTAGATGTCATCTATCCTCAGGAGCTCATTTTTTGTGTAGGGCAGGGCTGCAGACACACCTGCCCACAGGAGCAGGCATATGCAGTAGCTGATGTGGCTCTAAGTTGCTCAGGATTAAGTAATTTAGTTTAGAGGTCAAAGGGAGACAACTGCAAGGAGAAGGCTGGGGAGAACCTACTTGAACCACACCTCAGAGAATGAAAGCTTGTGCAGACTCCTAAGTCAGGCTCTGTAGTATCCTGCAGTCATGGTACTATAAACGAAGTTGGGGGCAGTAGAGGAACTTTGCAAACATTATCCCTTAACTGGACAGGAATTGGGGTGTGGAAGACACACAGAGTGGGTGAAACACTCATGAATAACACCCAAATTAAAATTTTTAGGAGATAATATAGCTTCCCACTAGCAACATGCTAAGGCCAGACCTTAAGTAGAGAGCCAAGTAAGATAATGCCTGTAATCCCAGCATTTGAGAAGCTGGGTAGGGGGACTGAGAGTTGCAGGCTAACTTGGTGACATAGCAGGATCTATCTCAAGAAAATAAAGAATGAAGAAAGGACCTGACTACAACTTGCGGCCTCAAAGGGAAAATCAAGAGAGCCTAAACAGCTTTATACTTACAATCAACAACTTTAGAGGAAGCAGAGTACCTTCTTGAAAAAAATATAAAATACTCAGGTATCAGGAAAAGATACAGCTGTATGTTTCAGAGTCTATTAAAGAAAGATGAAGAAATGAATGATGCCAGCTTCCCAGAGGATGGAGTAGGAAGAAGTGACACCATAAGAGAATACCAGTCTCCCCCCACTGCCCATCTCCAACTTCTGGCCCAGGTAGGAAAGTGGAGGATCTTGGTCTCATTTCTGAACTGAGACCTCATTAAGGTATAGAAGCAACTGCAGATTTTTTTCAAGTGTCTGGGGAAGCCACAGGTGTACAGGGGGACTGAGAATAGGAAAAGAACTCCCCCCACTGGAAACATTTCATGGCAAAAGCTGGGGAGAAAAATGAACAGCTCTGTTTATAAAATTAGCCTTGCTGAGCTACAATTTACTAGTGATACAATAGCTCCATTGTAACAGCCCAGTTCAAGGAGTTTGGACAGACTTACTGCCTCTAACCCAACCTAGATAGATGGATGGACATTCCCCTCATCTCAAGTATCTCCTATCTCCTTCAGTCCAGTCCCCACTCCCTACAAGGCATCCCCTACACACACACACATACACACACACACACACACACACACACACACACACACACACACACACTGTGACGTCAATCACTGTCTTTGGACTCTGCGTCAATGGAACACACAGGACAGACTTTCATGCCGGTGGTCTTCCTCAGGGGTTTGTGGCTTGCATTACCTTCTCTTTTATTGCTGAGTATGTCCCATCTGTAGATATGTAATTGGACACTGAGATGATTCTAGTTTGGAACTATGATGGGTGGAAGGGCCACAGCTCAGGTGGGCTGTGTGGTATGCTAGGGTAGTAGCAGGAATGGAATGTGGACCCTTGGCCCACACCAGGCTTTGGCATCTAGTGGGTTAAGAGTGCTTTATTACCTTGCTGGTCAGGGGTTGGATCAGCACCGGGTGACCCCAAATAGCCCCCGCCCCAGCCGAGCTTCCTGTGGGCAAATGAATTCAGATTTGCCAGCTGGATGCCAGGTGTCCGCTTGCTGAACGAGTAAGAGATTCAGATCAGGCACTGTATTCAGGTTCCATCACTGCTGTGAAGGAAGTTCACCAACTCTCCCATGTCTGCCTTAACCTTCCCCAGTGCTGGGGTGCACAGAGGCATTCTCTCACACACAGAAATGCCTAAACTTCATCATCATTTACAGTGGCACTGGGCATTAGTGTCCTGGGTCCAGCAGGGAGGGCTGGAGAAGTAGCAAAGTGAGGGCACCTCTCCCTCAGGGCCGCTGAGAGTATGAGCCTCACTCTGCCAGATCTCATCATTTAATGATTGTCTCATGAAAAGGACAAGTAAAAACAACCACATTTGCAAGTGGCATCCATCCCATAGTCACTAGCTGTGACCTCTCAGTGACATATTTTTAGTTGATGGGGTGATGGTTATCATTGGTAATTAAGGCCTGCTTTCTGTTCCTGCATGTTGACAGAGTACAAGGAGTCACAGTACCCTGGGTTAAAAGGCTTTGCTCCATTAAAAGTTCCCAGTTTGTAAGTGTTAAGACTGAGGTCTGGATAGGTGGAGAGAAACCTTCAGGACCATGGAGAGCGCAGGGGAGGCCCCAGCTCCAGGTCCTGGCAAGATGGGGGGGGGGAGCCTGGAGGATGGAGGGTGGGGGGCACAGAGGAATCTACGTTTTTACTCCACCCCACAGCAGATCCCTGCCACCTCTGCCCCTGGGCCTCTTGCTTGGTGACCTCTCATGAGGTGCAGGCTTCGAGTTTGCAGAACCAGGGTAAGGTACGTGGTTGTCACGTGATTTCCAGCACTGTTCCTTTGAATTTTAACTTCTGGAGTTCAGAGGTTGAAGGAGGCATCTGACCTTGCAGATGGGCTTCCTGGGTCCCTCAGGGTAAGCAGTTTGCCTCTGGCCTTTGTTCTGTCCCCAGGGCTCTGCTCTGTCTCACAGAGGGGCCCAGGGATCCAGGAAAATTTTTCCCCATTTTTCTAGAAGATTCCCTCTGTCAACTAAAGTCAGATGACTCAGCCCAATCCTCCAAGGATGCAAGAGCCCGGAGACTAGGCTCAAAGAGAGCTCGGCCTAAGAAACCAGGTACTATATGCAAGAATTCTGCCTCGGATGACCACAGTGACCAAGGAGGCGCTTGGTGTGGATGGGCAGTGGATCGCAGTCAGTCGCCTTAGAAGGAAAAGAGTGGCCAGGCACAGGTGGCGCACACCTGTAATCCTAGCTACTCAGGAGGCTGAGATCTGAGGATCGCAGTTCAATGCCAGCCTGGGCAGGAAACTCCGAGACTCTTATCTCCAATAAACCACTAGAAAAGAAGAAGTGGAGCTGTGGTTCAAGTGGTAGAGTGCCCTCCTTGAGCTGAAGAACACAGGGAAAGTGCCCAGGCCCAGAGTTCAAGCCCCATGACCGACAAAAAAAAAAAAAAGGAAAAGAATGACCAGGAAATCTCTAGAGCCAGATCCTCCAAATACAGTAGCCCAGGCCACATATGGCTATTTCCACTTAAATTAATTAGAATCAACTGAAATTAACCATTCCTGCTCCTCAGTCCTACTGGCCACATGACTGGTTTCTGCCATTTTGGGCAGATCAGATATAGAACATTTCCATTACCACAGAAAGTTCTGTTGGGCTGGAAGCCCTGGGTACAACACATTGTTATTGAATTCCTGAGACAAGATACTGAGCCCCTGGCCTGAGTTTGTTCCTCTACAAATGGGGGGGTCATTACCTTGGGGTGTCTACATCCCAGAGGGCCCCGTGGACTGATACTTGTGAAATTTTTGAATGTATGTTCTTGGTAGGGAGAATGATCTTAGGGTTGTGAATATTTTCAGATTTATTCACTGTTTCTAAACTTCTATAACAAACATCAATATTTGTAGAAAGAATAATTCTCTGCATACCACATTAGTAACACTGGTAAAATTCTTACATTAGAATTTTTAAAGAGTTGGTTATTTAATTATTATACTATGGAAATGGAGGCCAACTGGAATTCCCTAGGGTGTTCTTAAGGTTTCTTTTGCCTGGATGTCTGAGATGTTTAATGTAACCTTCAAGGCCCATTAATGTGGCCCTGACACATCTCAGTATTGAGGACTCCATAAGTTTTCTTCCTAAGAGACAATCTGCTCTTTCAGTGTGTGTGTGTGTGTGTGTGTGTGTGTGTGTGTGTGTGTATGTACATGTGCACGTACGTGTGCACGCCAGGATGTAGGTGCTTTTCTACTTTAGGCTGGTGCTCTACCAAATGAGTCTCATCTCTGTATCAGATTTTGGCTGGTTGATTGAAGATAAGTCTCATGAACTTTCCTACTGGCTTTGAACCACAATCCTTACAGTGATTTTCTTCTACTAAAGATTCTAGTATTGTTTTCTGTCTTGCTTCATTTTCTTCTGTAAGAGTACCAAGTATGCAGATGTTGGATTTCTGCTGTCTTCCATGTTTGTTTCCTTCTTCCTTCCTTCCTCTTCTCCACTCAGTTTTGTTGAAGCACCTGTAGCTTGTACACCAGGTTATGGTTTGGCCACGTCCCCATTTCACTGCTTCTAACACGGCTTTCATAACCAGGACAGCTTTGTTTGTTTCCTTCCTAAGCTTTGTCTGCTTTTATCTCCCTCTGCTTCTTAATGTCTAGTCTTTGAACTCTTTTGTTTCTTATTTAGAGATCTGTTTTAGGAGGGCCATCATTTCCCTTTTTCTATATTTTGCAGACAAGTATCTACTTAACAATTTCTCCCACGTTAGAACACAGCTCTCCCAGTGTGTGCTCTTTGTTGACTTTCCCCTTTCTTCCTGTTCCTCACCCTTCCTCCTTTTGTAAGTCACACACTAGCTGCTCTCCGCAGTATTGAGGCCATTCCTTGAAGACCAGTTCCTTGCTGGAGGGAAGTGTGGGGCCAGGACCATCGGCACTGAGGTGGGATTCCCACTGCCATCGCTCTCAGGGACTTTCACACTACCATGGCCCCCATCACTCTCCGTGAAACAGGCTGGAGCCTAACCCAGTGAGAAGACCCAAGAAGGGCTTCAATGTATCTTTTACTATTTATGTCTCCTTGGTCAAAAATGGATGCTAGATGCTGGGAGTGGTGGCACATGCCTGTAATCCCAGTGTTCAGACAGCTGAGACAGAAGGATCATAGTTCACAGGCAGCCCTGGCTGTGTTATGAAACCCTCTCTCAAGAAAAAAAAAAAAACAGAAAAAGCAAACAAACAAAAAAACCTAAAACCATTCCAACCACATTCCTGATCACTGCCAGTCACTTCTCTCCCACCGGCCTCTCCAACACCCTGCTCCTGCCAGGGGCTTTGAGCCTGCTCAGACTAGACCCCGTGCTGTCCCATCCACCTCAGGGACTTGCCAGCTCCTCTTCCCTTCCATCACCAGAAATGGCCTTTTGTTCTCTATTCTCAACTTCTCAGAAAGGTAATGAACTATGCTACATATGCCTTACCCCACCCTGGGAAGGCAGCAATTTCGTCATCAGAGTCATTTCCTTTCTTCTGTGTGTGTCCTGGTGTAAAGTGTGGGTGCTGGGGTCAGGCAGGCATGAGACCCAGCTCCTTCGTGGTCCGGCCCTTGATCCTGGGCCGTTAGCTATCCACCTTCTGCCCTATCTCTTCCATACTCATAGTAGCAATGCCTACTGTAGAGAGGTTTATTTAACATAGGATAAGCAGGAATCAGAGAGAGCGACATGGGGAGCTCTTAATAAAGGAGGACTTGTGAAGACTGCATTGATTATTAAGAATCATGTGTCAAGCCAGGTGCTGGTGGCTCATGCCTGTAATCCTAGCTACTCAGGAGGCTGAGATCTGAGGATCACGGTTCAAAGCCAGCATAGGCAGGAAAGTCCACCAGAAAACCAGAAGTGGCGCTGTAGCTCAAGCGGTAGAATGCTCGCCTCGAGCTAAAGAGCTGAGAGACAGTGCCCAGGCCCAGAGTTCAAGCCCCACAACTGAAAAAAAAAAAAGAATCATGTGTCAGTGAGACCTATTATCTAATTGGCATGTTTACTTTCTGAAATCTAGAATTTAACAATGTTGTCCTTGGGTCTTAGAACGTAAAGGCCTGAGACCCTTTGATCTTAGGTTCCCAGCAGGGGAGGACTTAGTCCCAGGGGACATAGCCAGTCGTGTCAATGACAATAGTGTGGACATTGGGACATGCTGGTATAGTGAACAGTGGAGGACAGAGTTGCCGCGAGAAGGAAAGTGGCTTGCCTGAAGTTACAGAGCAAGTTGGAAGGGACTGCAAAGCTAAGGGCCCATGCTGTCTTATTTCACTGAGAGACTAGGGTCCCTGGAGCTACTGGTATTGCTATTGGCAGCGAGGTTGGGAGCAGACTGGCACCAGGGCAAGACACAGCCTGCCCCTGGCTGGTGGCTCAACCTCCATCTGCTCTGTGGTGCCACCCTGGCTTCCCCTCATCCGGGCCTTGGTTGGGAGTAAGGCCAGGGTGGGCATGGGGATTGGGCACAGCCCCTGACCCAGCTGAACTCATGCCAACCTGCTCCAGACACCCTCTCCAGGGCCTGCTACAGGAAGCTTCTAATCCTCCCCGAAGAAACCCAGCACCTCGAGCTCAGCCAGTACATCACCTCGGGGATTAAAGTCTGCAGACGGAACACACTGGAAAATGTGGTGTCAGGTGGTTAATTTTTGAGCTGGAGAGTGAGTTCCAGGCAACCCCAGGCAGCTTTCTCCTGCCCCAAACCGGCTGCTCTGCCAGAGAAAAGAAAAGAAGGGAGAGAGGAGCTGCCCCTTCACCAGGGCCCAAGCTCAGGAGCTCTTGGGACGCTGTGGCCCCGTCCCCGGTCAGCTCCCCAGGCTGCAGTAGGCTTTGTCAGGGTACTGGCCACTGACCAGGCTCTTGGCAGAGGCTAGAAGCCCCGTGCCAGGCAGAGAGCTGGCAGCCATCCCTTCAGTGAGAAGGATGGGACCAGCTGCCCACTGTGACTCCTCAGGAGGAAGCCTGCTCCCCGGGAGGGCTTGGCCCCACAGCCCCCACGAGGTCCTAAGCAGGGCATCCAGCTGGGCAGCCTGAACCTCACTGCGTCTTCTCCCAGCACAGCCCAGGCCTGGGCCCTTCAGGCCCTCATCTACTGGAGGATGAGCAGGGCTGAGTTTAGCCTCCCGTTTGCTGGAGGGAGAGGCTGAGGGGCAAGGGCAGACCCAAGAACCCACGCTGGGCACCCAAGGGAACTGGTCAAGGCAGCCCACAGCCTGGTTCCCATTTGCCCCATGTCCCATGTCGGCAGCTAGGGCCCCCCCCTGTCCATTTGGACTAGTGGAGGGGGAGGGGAAGTGGCTCCAGGAGACCTCTGAGCTCAGCCACTCTCACCCCCCATCCCCCATGCAGAGTTAGACCCTTGGACTCATTAGCAGATGTCCTGACAAGTTTAAATGCTTGGACCCTTTCAGTAATAGGGCTCCTGGGCCTGGGTAATCATTCAGGAGTGGGTAGGCAGATGCAGGTGGGGTGGGACAGCCTGGCCCTGGAGCCCTTGCAGCTCCTCACTCGGCCGTAGGAGACAGAACATGCTCCGGAAAAGCATTTGATTCACTATGTGACATGGGCAGCTCCTTTCCTGCTCTTCACCTTCACCCCTCGGATCCCAACATGGAGCCCGGAGCACTTTCAAGGTCCCATGCCTGAAGATCTGGCCAAGCAGGGGTTTTCTCAGGCTGGAGGGGAGCCTGCCCAAAGGTACTGGGTGAACAGTGCTTCCAGGCTCTTTGGTTGCATGATTAGGGGCTCAGGGGGTCATTCTCCTGGGAAGCAATGCTCCCTGTTTCCTAACTACCCACGATGTTCCCACCTCAGGACCTTTGCACTTGTAAACACTCTGCCTAGAGTGCTCTCCCTGTATAGATGCTCTGGCTTCATTCCTTCACCTTCTTCAGACCTTTGTTCAACTGTCACCTCCTTCAGGCCTCTCCTGTCCAAGGAGAACATCCGGGCCTCAAATGTCCAGGCTCCATACCGGCTTGCCATCTCTCCTCTGCTTGGTTCTCCACAGCGCTTGGCATGGTGTGGCACACTGCAGGTCATACCTGGCCACCCACCTGCTTCTGCTCTTGTGCGTGCCTCAGTTCCTTCCTGTGTATGTGTGGACAAGACACCTGCCCCAGAGTGGGGATGGGTCAGCGCGTGTACCTGAGTGCTTACAAGCACCTACTGTTAGGCAGGCTTGGGGGGGCACTAGCTTGGTTTCGTGGCCTCCTGGGTGCAGCTCAGGTTCCCACAGCCTCCCCATGGCCAGCACTGTCCTGTGGGGGAGTTGTCATGGCTGACAACAAGTCTCACAGGCCAGCAAGCAGATGCGTCAGGTCCCTACGGGAGAGCAGAGCAAAGGGACAGGGAAGGGACCCTGTCAGGCGGGCAGCAGGGCATGCTGGCCCATGGCTTTACCCAGTGGGGACCAGTGTTCCTTGTCCAGTGAATTTCAGGCAAGTGGAGTGGGCAGGGCTCCTGGCTCCATCTTGCTGTGTACATACCAGCCACGTTCCGGCTTTCCCACAGTGCGTGTTGCTGTGCCCACCTTTCGGATGAGGAAGGTGAGTCATGGCGAGGAAGACAGCCAGGAGGAGGCAGGGCCTGTGCATCTCTGCCCCAGGCCCCTGATACCTCATGGCTGCAGTGTCTTGGTGCCCGCCCCTGCACAGCTCGCTTTGGGCCCAGCTAGAGTGCTGGCGTTGAGTCTTTGGGTCTGGGGTGTCAGATGCTGCAACCCAGTGCAAAGGGCAGAGTCCTGCAGAGCTGGGTCAGGAAACACGATCTCCCTCCCGCTGGCTGCTGGCTGTTTACACACCTGGCTGGAGTCTTGGAAGCGGAAAGTTGGCTTGGCCTCAGAGGACCCCATCTGAGGCTGGGGGTCTGCGTGCCCACCTGGCACAGAGCTCCTGAGGACCCCAGGCTAGGAAGGCCCCTAAAAGCACCTCCAAGGCCTCAGTCCTCCCCAGTGGTGACGATGCAGTCTGGGGTTTTAGCCACACATGTGTTCTGAAATCAAAACCTCCCTCAAATCCAAGTTCATTCATTTGCTCGTATCCATTCTGGCTGTGGCAAACACTGTGAAGATCGTAAGATGGGAAGCTGCCTTAGAGAGCACTTTGCAGATGAGGAGAGCAAGTCTTGCAATGGAGTCATCAATCCAAGGGGACAACTAGGAGGAGGCGCCATTGGAGACTTCAATGACCAGAGGATCCAACTGTGACAGGTTAAGGGATTAGCAAGTGCAAAGGCCCTGAAGCAGAAGCAATCTGGGCAGGTCTGAAGAAGCAAAAGGACTGTGAGGTTGGCGTGTACTGAGAAGAGTGGAGCCACTGCACTGATTCTGCTTCGTCGTTTCTGTTTTTGAGGCTCTGTACCCTGGAGGGGCCCTGTCCCCCAGGGCTAGCCAGTTCCTACAGGTAATCACCCACATGCTAGGAAACAATGCTTTTATAAGCAAACCAACCAAACAATGGTCTACATCTCAACCACCTGCTACACTAGGCTCCCCACTGCAGGCTACTATCCACCAGCCCCAATCACACCAAGATGGGAACCAGCCATGGGCAGCCTCATGCCTCTGAGCCTGCTGAAATTCTTTAAACTGGCCAGGCCTGCTTGCCCTGCTCCATCTACAGAGAGACAGGCAGGAAGAAAGCAAAGGCAGAGAAGAGAATGGAAGCTGAAGGCTTTTTTTTTTGTTTTCCTCTTAGATGGGCCTAAAGGTGGGTAAGGGAGGCCTTTGAGGTTCAACCTGACATGAATGAAGCAAGGCTTCCGACAAACAGAGGGACACAGTGCAGAGGAGCTGAGGTGAGAGCCAGCTTGAAGGAAACACCGGGAAGCCAGAGTGGTGGGAACAGAGGGGGCACTGGGGAAAGGGACTAGAGATGGGATCAGCAAGGTAGCCCGCAGAGCCCAGAGCTTCCCGTCCCTTGCTGAGGACCTGCAGTGCTCTGAATAGAAGTCTGTGAACATGGAGGTGGAACTGTGGCTCAAGTGTAGAGTGCTAGCCTTGAGCTTAAATGAGTCAAGCAAGAGTGTGAGGACCCAAGTTTAAGCACTAGTTCCAAAACAAAGAGGAAAGAAGTGAGTGAACTTGACCTCTGCCCCTCAGCTCTCATGTAGAAATCTGACATCCGAGTTGAAATGAAACGTCACAAGAATAAGTCATCATGGGGTGTTCACCGAGCAAGGTGGGGCGTGGGGGACTGGCATTCATGCCTGCTCGGCCCACACCACAAGATTCAGACAACTCTGCTCCTCCCAAATCCCAGTTTCCTCCTTCTTGTGGGTCAGCCAGAAGGGTGGCCACACTCTTTTGTGGGACATGGCCCCCATGGTGACAGCGCCGGTGGCCACGGAGAGCCCCGAGCCAGGACTTCGCCAGGCGCCCCCCAGTGTGAAGCCCATCTCGTTCCCGCCTCATCCCCAACGCCAGAGGCCATGCTGGATGGAGCCCAGTCTCCAGATGAGAAAATGAAGGCCCAGAATCAATCATCTCAACTCAACCCTTCCCGTGGGGCGACTAGCCATCTCTGCTTCCCAAATCAGCTCCAAACATTCCTCCCTGAAAAACGTCAGCAGAGGTTAGGCTGCCAAATAAACCTCTCTCTCTCTCTCTGTCTCCCTCCCCCCCCCTCGATAGTTCCAGGGTTTGAACTCAGGAGCTAAGTTTAATAAATTGGTGCTCTACCATTGAGGCACAATTCCAGCCCTGCTTTTTGCTGCTTACTTGTCTCCATCCCTCTCCATGGACTGTGATCTGCCTACTCCATGCTTCTTGCCATTGCCAGGATCACAGACACACATCACTGAATTCAGGTTCTCCCCCCCGCCGGAAAGACAGAGTTTCTCAAACTTTTCTTCCTCCCAATCTCTGCTTTCCTTGCGGGTTGGAACTTCTCTCTCCATGCTGGCCTCAGACTTCAGTCCTCTGGACATCAGACTCCCAAATAGTTAGGACTACAGGCATGTGCCACTGCAGCTGGCTAGAAAACTTTTGTCCTTTGTACATAGAAACTTATATATTCACCACAAAATCCTGCCAGAAAAGGTTATGTATAGTTTCCATTTTTCATTCATCCTTCATGAATCACACAGTGTAGGGGGGCCCAGGTCAGAGATGAACTCGTATCTGAAGGAGAGCATAACCAGGAACTATGCTAGCAAGCCAGGCTCTCTCCAGATACCAGGGCTGGCATCCCAGGCCCATGAAGGCCCTTGCTGAATGATGAGGAACTGGTACCTCGGAATTCAGGGTAGGACAAGGCACATGACCAAGTCCCTCCGGGAAACCGATGTGGACTCTGACACGTGTTCATTTCCCACTGCGGCGGTGATGAGCAGAATTGCTTAAAACCACACAGGCACATTCACAGCGCAGAGGAGGGGGAAGGCAGAGGTCAGAAATTCTTTTCTTTATTTGGTTTTACTGAGTCAGTCTTGTTATATAGCCCTGGCTGGCCTTGAACTCTTGCTCTCCCTGCCTGTCTTCCCAAGTGCCGACTTCAGGCATATACTGTCGTGCCTTGCCTGAAATCCTTTCCACCAGGCTGCAGTCAGGGTGCTGGCTGTGCCGGATCTTCCCCAGGGGCTCTAGAAAGGCCCCATGGCTGGTCTGCACCAGCCTCCAGGCTCGGGGGCCTGGCCGTGGGTCTGGTGGCCATCACTCAGGGACTGCCTGCACTTACCAGCCACCACTTGTCATCTGGCCCCCACGGCCGCCAAGCAACTTCGCACATGCCCCATGCCCGGCCAAGACTCGGGCCGGGCTGAAGTGCTGGCCTTTCCAAATTACTTTGGAGATCTCACATCTCCATCCAGGACAAGTCCAAGTCCTGCTCCCTCCTGCCTTCCCCTGAACCAAGGTTTTGAATGGCTCAAGCTCGTCCTTGCTGTCTTCCTTATCTGTGGTGAGTTTTCTTCTATCACTGGTTCTTCTATCTTCTGGTTCTTCATATACAACACTCACCCCCCCAAAAAAAACAATGCTTTTAAAAATCTGTGCATTTAAGTTTTTTAAAAAGTACAGTAGCAAAATATGAATGTATAACATCTTGAATAACAGTAAATAATATGGAGCTGGGGACTCTAGCCTGCTTGATGTGGGTGACATTTGAATAATCAGATCAGATCTAATCTACATTTTAGAGTGCAGGGACAGACTTCCTACCCGAGTTCTCTGAGGTTCTGTGAGACGGTACCAAGAGCCCATATAGGCAGGGGCTGGCCAGAGTCCAAGCAGGTCAACCCAGGAAGCGAGACTCCGAGTGCTGAGAAACCCCAGGTTGTCTCGCGTGTTGTCTCCCACAACCCAGGGCCAGAAGAGGAAAAGCGAGTGAAGTTGGGTTTCCTAGCTGTGCAGGCCCAACTGCTACTTGGCCACTCTCTCTCTCTCTCTCCCGCCTGTGAAAACCAGGTAAGAACAAGCGCTTCTACTTCTCAAGGCTGGTGTGAAAGTAAGTGAACAAAAGGCAGAATTGATCATTCCTCTCTATCATCATTGTTATTAACTTCCATATCCACATGGCTTCTGTGCCGTCTCAGAATCCTTCTAGCAGCCCTTCCAGGGGGTGAGACCTCCCCATATCACAAGCAGGGTAAAAGAGGTTCAGGGGTTTCAGAGCTGAGTTCCATGCCCAAGTCTTAGGACCATGTTCTTCCCATCGTTCATCTCCTAGCCTGTTTCCTCAGCTGCAAAAGCTGTTCCTGAAACCTCCAATTCCCAAGAAGAGGAATTCAGGGCCTCCCAACAGTAGTCTCTGGCACTGTGGAGTCAGAGTTGGGAGCTCCCAGTGGTGCCACACTCCATTCCTCCCTGCTGACAGCGTTCCCAGAACTGGGCCAGAGGACATGACCCCGTGCTATCACCCTGAAGCTGACCAACTCCCCTTCCACCAGCCAGCACCCAGACCATCACAGCTGTGCAGTCTGCAGGCCTTGATCAGAGATGACATCCCTCATTCCAGACAACTCCGCACACAGCAGGTGCCAAGTCTTGCCAGCTTCTTCTCTGATCTGAGCTCTGTGATGCCTAGGAATCCCCAGGGACAACAGCACCTGCCTGGGGACGTAGGGGCTTCCAAGGGGCTGTGTGGGAGATGGAGGCCAATGCTGCCAACCTTATATTAGAGCCAGGTTTGCACAGCAAGAACTTTATAAATTAGACCTTCAGACTTTGTGGAGCCACCACTGGGAGCAGTGGGAGCAGGTGGAATGTTCTGTGGGCTACATGTATCCATTGTACACTAGGCTGAGAGACTCTTCATTCTAAATATCCAGGCACACAGGGATGTGAGGTGCTCTAGACGGCCAGACTTCGCCTGCACGTATGGGGGTCTGGAGGAGGCTGAGGCCCCCACTTCAGAGCAGACACTTAAAGAGGAAATGACATATAGGCCACAGAAAGGTCCCTATCAGAGAGCTGCAGGGAGCATGGAGTGGTTCCTGCCAAATAGCAACCCAGCACAGTGAGTAATGCACAGAGGTGCAGGCTGCGGGTTCTGGTCAGGGACCTGCTGTGTGGCCTTGGGCAAGTCACCTGGCCCCACTGAGTTCCCATCTCCTCACGTGTTGAGCAAGGACACAAAGAGCAGCCACTTGGTTGTTGTGAACAGCATAATGGAGCACAGCCAGAGAAACCTGCTTCCAGCCTGGTGCCAAGCATTGAGGAAGACCCTGTGAGGAGACCCACTACCAGGTGGCACACTCCCTGCTGCCTCTGCGCTGTGCTCCTCCAGGCTCCTATGTTGCTAATGAAGCTTTAGCTTTACACCCTTCCCCAGCCCTTGAGATTTTTGTCTTGGTAAACTTGAATTGTCTCCCTTCAAGATGCACAGGGAAAGGGCTGCTGCCCGCCCCAGGATATATGAATCTCATCAGAAGGTGGAACAGAGAGCAGTGATGGAGGCTGCTGGGGGTAGAGCATCCCCGTTTCCTCTCTCCTACCCCAGAGCTCTGCCTACCCCAGGACCATAGTCCCTTCTGTTCCCTACCAGGTAGCCTGCACCAGCCTTCACCATCCCTCCCGCTTATCCCTCTGACACAGGGAGACTTAGAGAAGAGAGGAGGTTAACTTCAGACCCCTGGGTCAGGAAGTCATCTAGGATAGGCTAAGGTGACCTGATCCATATTCTATCATTTATTCCTTCCTGTTCATGACAGGAGTCTAATGGCTTGCATAAACCAACACTAATGAAGCAACTCCTTAAAGGGAGGAGAGGAGAGGGGAGGAGAGGGGAGGGGAGGGGAAGGGAGGGAAGAAGAGAGGAGAGGAGGGGAGAAGAGAGGAGAGGAGGGGAGAAGAGAGGAGAGGAGAGGAGAGGAGAGGAGAGGAGAGGAGA